>NC_051436.1:13180387-13226300 GCF_001649575.2 Kryptolebias marmoratus
TGCAAACAAGAAAGAATCAAAGTCTGAATGTTTGTAATCTTTGTGAGCTGCAGTGAGGATTTCTATTGACACAACTTTGTTTTGGAAATCATTTCATGAACTAAGGAGCACTTTTAAAAAGAACATTGTCACTGTAGAATTACACTTTGAGTTCATGTTGGAGCCAAACCCTTTTGTCTGAACTGCATCATTTACAGGAAAGGCTTTGCTTAATTTAGAAAGACGCCAAACTAGTTTCCACTCTCATTACAACAGCCTTGCTCTGTGGTGAACCGACCCGACTGCAATCCAGACATATCACAAAGACATTTGGTGGATAATGAAACAAACAATAACATAAAGGAAGTTTAAACTGTACAACAGCTTAAACTTTATGAGATTTTAACATTGTAAAGCATTTATATTTCAAAACAACACATATTGTACATTCACTGTTTTCTTCCCTTTACATACATGGCTGGTTAAAGAAGAGTTTACACAGCAGAGGGACAAAAGTTTCAGTTTTTATCCATTTGCTACAAGCAGTGGTCTCCAATCCTGGTCCTGGAGAGACACTATCCTGCATGTTTTCCTTGTTTCTCTGCTCCAACACACCTGATTCATTTGTTAAATGACCTCTTCATGTTCTGCAGAAGCCTGTTAATGACACACTGATTCAAATCAGCTGTGTTGAAGCAGAGAAATAAGTAAAACATGCAGGATAGTGGCCCTCCAGGACCAGGGTTGGAGACCACTGGCTACAAGCATTAAAATTAAAATGACCTGATAATACAACAATAAATTATATTTGTCTGTTTTGACTTTTGATTATTTTGTGCCTAGACAGATTACAACAACATGTAAATTTGTTGAATCTATGCAATGTAGGGACTCAAGGCAACCAGCAGAGGGTGTTGTAGGTGAACAACAGATGAAAAAGAAGATTAAAAATAAAATGACAAAAGAGAGGACAACATATAAGATGAAAAACTCTGTCACACCTAACAGGACATCATCTTATACAAAAGATTAAATATAAGGGGTTTAAACATGATGATTAAAAAAATTGTGACCTTAAACTTGCTGATGCTGACAATGAGAGGACAAATACAGATGTTAATACAAGAAGAAAAAGATTAGTTCAAGGTGATAACGCTTGTTTTCATGAGTGTCAGGACAGTGAAACAACTGGAGAAAGTGAACAAAACAAAGCAAAACATGATTTGGGGGTCATAAGAAGAAAAAAGTATCTGGAAAGAAAACAGTCAGAGAAAAAAAGAGGAAGACATCACTGATTAGAGAGTCAGGAATCATGATGCTAACCAGAGCAGATTAAATAATCAATATTTGGAAGAAAAATTTATACAAAACCTCCCCATCATGAAGGTGAAGCAGATCAACAGAGGATAGACAGTAAACAAAGAACCCATGGTACATTGAAAACACAAAAAGATGGTTTGAAGAGACAAACCAAAATAGAGAAAACTGATGAAGATCTTAATGCTTCTTATAGACGATCTGCAACAAAAAGAAAAGATACACTTATATGGCAGCAATGAAAGGAACATAGAATATAATGAAGCAAATATTAGTGAGATTTGTTTTAATTATTTCTGACAGCTCATACAAAAAATAAGGACAGTATGTGTCTCTGGGGTCAGGATCTGTGTTGAGTTATTCTTTTGGTAATCATTTGTGCTATATTCAGTCTTCCTCATTCATGTCTTTTGAAGTTTTCCTGTCAGGCTGCCACACCCTCTTCAGCTTTTCTCCACTGCCTGTAACTATCATTCAACCTTTACAAGAAATGATATGAAACCAGAATGCGGATCAACTATTCTTTTTGTTTTGTTGTGTTGTATAACTGTTATATAAAATAAATGCTACAGTCAGCTTTGATTTCTGATCATTTTTATTGTGATATATTTAGTTTTTGCATTGCTTTACATTTAAAATAACAGCATAAAGGTTGTAAAATCATTGGTAAATGTGTATTATTTTGACATGATCCAAAAAGAAAAACGACATTTTAATAAAGTAAGTATATAAAATTGAAAGTTTCTGTTTAAAAGATTGTTTTGTGATGAGTCTTAAGGAAGCAGCCACTGCAGGTAAACAAACATACCTACGGTAGGTCACGTGATGACAGCCGGGAAACCCATGATGATTTTCATTTGAAGTAACGTCATGTGTTCTCTGTTTGATAAGACAGGCACAGGAATTGATAACTTTGTGCAGAAGCTCTGCTATTTTGCTGCTTGTATTATAAAGTCCTAATACATAATCAGATGAAAAATAATAAATAAAGAATAAAGTCCATTTTGCAGATATTGAGCTAAAATTTGATGTGGTAGTAGCTGAGAATCATTTATAACAAATACTCTGAGCGTGACATCTCACAATATTGTCTGAGATCGTTTTCAAGATTTGACAAAAATGACTACAACTTTGTCATTTTCCCCGTTGGATGATTTAGGTCTCAAACAACAAAGGCAGCAAGTGATATGCATTTCTTTATTAGGACTAGGACTTTAACAACAAGAACAACAGGAATAATAGTAATAAAAACAACAACTAGGAGCACTCAGAGCTACGACAAGGCCATGGCATCAAACAAACCAATGCTACAAAAACATGACCCCCTTAGCGGAGGTCAGTAATAACTAATAATAAGTAATTAATAACATGGGTCTTGGCAAACCTCTGCCAAACAGCCGTGATTGAAACATGATTTTACCTTAAATAAAACTATTTTCTCTGTCATATCTCTTGTGTACAAAATAATTTCTCTTTAAGAACTGTGTGAAAAGGGACATGATTTGACCCATAAGATCTGCTTCTTATCATCATGTCAGTTTAATGAGCAAATGATTCTCCCACACATTTCATTAACTCTCCTGTTCAGAGTGCAGCTACCACAGCAGAAAACTCATGTCAGAATTCACCAGAAGTTGTGCCTGTTTTTAATGTAATTCTGGTAAAAAATAAAAAAAATGTTTTAAAAATTATCTACATGCAAAAATTTTGGTTTATCTACATTTATTATTTAGCCTGTACGTAGACGTAAATAATGTGCTTGCTGTCAAAGCCACGTTTCCGAGGCCACCTGAACGCAGCATTTTCGCAGCAGGAGACGAGGAGAAACAGAAATTCAGAGGACCGACGGCGTCTAGGAGAAGTTGAATGAATTGTAGTCAACCGAGGAATGGTTTTAAAGTTTAAACCTCGCAACTAAAGGTAGGTTTGTGTGTATTCTTTGACTTTTACTTTTGTTTTTCTTGTCAAAACACCAACTGCATTTGACTGATAGTGATTCTCTCTGCAGCAGCCGGAGGTGGTTTAAATGAACCGACAGCAGGAAGAGACTAAACATAAATATGCCGGCTAACAACAAACCTTCAGGTAAGATATTTCGGAACTATTATCAGACAACATAGAACTGTTTTTGTTGTAGATTTTGTTTTATTTGGGATTTACACATTAACCTTTATTGGACGGAGCATAAAATGTTTTGCAGGTTAGATTTTTTAGGTTTTGCTTCCATACTTTATTTTCTCCAAAAATCCAAGAGTTTTTTCCCCCACATGCATCTTCCCAATTTACTAGTGGTTATCAAACTTACTTCCTCTTAGACGATAAATGGGACACCTGCAAATCCAAAAGTCTGCACCATTTTATAGTTTTATGCTATAAGTGGAGAATTTGTTAAAGAGATTCTAGTGCTGTTTTTGTAGAAACTCCTTTACCCGCAGTAACTCTCAGTAGTTGTTTTCTGTATGACTTTATCAGTCATTCACATGGTTGTGGAGGACTTTTGATCCACTCCTATATTCAGCATTTTTAAAGTGTGCTGAAGTTTGCAGGCATGTGTTTCTGCTCAGCTCTCTTATGGTCCCACCACAACATCTCAGTCAAGTTGAAGTCTGGATTTTGATCGTACAGTTGCAGGACGTAGTTTTTTTTCTTTTTCAGTCATTCAGTTGTAGATTAGCTGCTGTGTTTGAGACCAGTCTGATCCAAGCTTCAGCTGCTGGACAGATGTCCACACATCTGACTCTAGAATCCTTTGGTCTACAGAGGAGTTCATGTTTGACTCAATGACTGCAAGCTGCCAAGATGGAGTGGCAGTGGCTCGGGAGGTAGGGGTTGGTCCTGTAACCGGAGGGTTGTCAGTTCGAGCCCCCGCCTCATCAGTCTCAGCTATTGTGTCCTTAGGCAAGACACTTCACCTGCCTTGTCTACTGGTGGTAGTCAGAGGGCTCGGTGGTGCCAGTGTAATGGCAGCCTCACTTCTGTTAGCCTAGCAGCTGTGGCTACAATGCAGCTCACCACCATCAGTGGATGAAAGTAGTGTGAAGCGCTTTGGGGTCCTTGGACTAGATCAAGTGCAAGCCATTATACCAAGATCCTGCAGCTGCAGAACAAACATAAATGTCTCTCACCACCATCCTTGACAGTTGGTATTAGGTGTTTGTGCTGAGTGTGAGTTTGGTTTTCACCAAACATAACACTGTGCATTGTGGGTAAACATCTCTACTTTGGTGTCATGTATCCAAAGCACCTTGTTCCAGAAGTCTTTTGGTTCATTCAGGTGAAACTTTACAAACCTCAGTCATCCTGCCATGTTCTTTTGAAATGTAACCCTTCCAAACAAGCCACACAGTATATTTCTAATTGTTGTCGTGAACTTTAACCTTTAACCTCCCAACTGAGGCCTGTAGAGTCTGAGTTGAAGATCTTGAGTCTTTTGTAATTTCTCTGAACATTGCACAGTCTGACCTTGGGGTGAATTCACTGGAAAGACTGGCAGCTGTCTTAAATGTTTTCCACTTGTGAATAATCTTCCTCTGTAAAATGATGGACTTGAAGTAGTTTGGAAATGACCTTTAACCCTCCCCAGACTGATGACCAGTGACAGTAGCTTCTCTAAGGTCATTGCTGATGTCCTTCCACTCTGGTTAACACACACCTGTACGCTCCAGAGCAGCAAACTGATAAAACTCTGACAATGATCAGTTAATCAATACACTCGATCAGCATCTCCTTTCCCTCCTAAATCTTATGTAAGGAACAAGAGTGGTCTTAGTTTGTCACAAAGCTTTTCCATTTGGGCTTCATTATTGTTTGATAAATAATGACATGATGGAATCTGTTGTATCTGTTGTGTGTTTTTGTTCAACTGAGATTAGATTAGAACAATTTTCAAACCTTTTAAAGACCAAATCATTTCTATCATGTTCAGGTGCAAAAACAAAACCACAGAAATGAAACAAAGTAGAGTTTCATTTTTTTTATGACTGGAAATAAATGACACAAAATAGTTTTTATGGTTTTAAAATTAAATGAAACATGATGGTTTTTGTTTGAACACTGTACACCTGTCTGTGTTGTTTATGATCAGTTTATGATCCACATTAACAGCATGAATGCAGTTTTGCCATTTTTATGTGTGTAACACAAATGCACAACCCAGTAACCTTTGCAGTGTTTTGCAAATAAATTAAATGTCTTGGTTTTTTTTCCAAGTTCAGTTTGTGTTTTACATGAATAAAAAGGAAAATATTTCAAAATTACATTTGCATTATCTAAACCTCCCAACACGTCTATCAGCAGATGAATACCACGGCTTGAACAACCGTGGAGCAACCTGCTACCTGAACAGTGTGCTGCAGGTGCTGTTCATGACTGAAGAGTTCAGAGAAGCTGTGAAAAGGTTTGTTGTTGTTGTTGTTTTAGCCATATGTGTTAAAGTAAGTTACTGTAGATTAAGTTTAAGGGGCACCTGTGTAATACACCTAATTTCCTTTTCTTTAGTTTTTCAGATGACAGTCCTGACACTGAGAAGGTTATTGATCCTCATCTTAAAGACTTGTTTCATGACTTACAGCGTGAGACTACACACACCAAAAAAATAATAAAGGCACTGAAGATTGACAGAGGTACAGTGTGTTAGCACTCAGGACAGTCTTTGTGTCTTTTGTCTTCTTTTTCTCCATTTAGGGATCTGCGCAGTGGATCATGTGTCTCCATCACACCCTGTCCCTAACATCCTCCTCTGTCACACCAACCCTCTGCATGTCCTCCTCTACATCCACTAACCTCCTCTGTGGTCTTCCTCTGGTCGTTCTCTCTGGCAGCTCCATACTCAACATCCTTTGTCCAATATATCCACTGTCCCTCTTCTACACATGTCCAACCCATCTCAGCCTCAAACTTTGTCTTCATCCTGCCCAGCCTGTCCCTCTGATGGACCCATTCCTAATCCTGTTACTTTTGGTCACTCTCAGTGAAAGTCTTAACATCTTCATCTCTGCCACCTCCAGCTCTGCCTCCTGTTTGTCTCTTAAACTCTCCACCTTCAGTACCTCTTCTCCTTGTAGCATCTCTGTTACACCTGTCTCCGTCTCATTCACACACATGAACTGTAAATCCCTTTATGCTCATTTTATAATGACATCAAACTGGAGCTTATTGCAGGTGATCATTTTGTGGGTTGAACAAATGTCTAGTTAACATTTGGTTTATATTTAAAACAAACAAAAAAGAACAAATACCATAACATCAACCAGAAATATGTTTTTAATGGGAATATTATCTTTATGAATCTTAGTGCAGTGATGTGATTACCATGGGTGCTTCAATTTTTGTTTCCCTGAATTTGCTCCCCCTTTTTATCACATCATCAGGCGCCCATGCTACAGATCAGTGCTGTCTGCAAACATCATGGTCCACTGACTTTGTTTTAATGACATTAATGCATTTGAAGTTAAGTTGATAAGTAAAGTAGAATACAGTAATTAAATATGAAAACCCTCTAATTATCATCAGGCTGGATGATTATCATATATAAACACAAACTATTGTTCTTCAATATTTATTACTTATTTTCTTGAAGAAACACAAATGAAGTGTGTTTTATATTTCAGTGTATGAACAACGTGATGCAGCAGAATACTTAGAGAAGATTTTAAGCCAGACCAGTTCCAAAGCAGCAGAGGTACAGACTTCATCAATATTACAAGAGAAACTTTAATTTGTTGAAAAAAAAAAATCCACTTTCTTCACATGTTTATGTTCATCTGTTTGTCCAGATCTTCCATGGACAGATGGTGCACAGGACCACCTGTTCTGTTTGTGAGACAGACACTGAGACAGGTGGACAGTTCTGGCATCTTCCCTTTGACCTGGTGGATTCTTCCAGTGGAAACTACAGCGTGGTGAGAATTTTATAAATCCCAGTTATTCCTTGATACTCTCTGTATTCTGAAGGTCTGATCTAGTAAAGCTTGTGTGATTTATTGAAAACTTTCTATTTAAAAATCCATTTTAAAGACTTTTTTAAAGACAATGTTCAGTTTTTCCTTGATGTAAACACTGATCTATTTTTCAGGAAGATGGCATTGAGAAACATTTCAAACCTTCATATTTTAATGGAGACAACCAGATGTACTGTGACAAATGTGATACCAAAGTTGATGCTTCTAGTGTGAGTAAATGCAAAATATTCCTCAGGTTTTAAAATGACCATACTAACATACTAATATTTTTGAATAAATCTGTATTTTTAAATCAGAAATATGTTATAAAGCATCATCCAGATGTTCTGATTCTGCTGCTGAAGAGGTTTGACTTCAGTTATCACTTCATGTCGTATGTCAAAATCAAGTGTGATGTTGATGTTCCCCACACCCTGAAGATACCAGAGGTATGTCTTTAGTATAGTTTAGAATTTGTTATAATCTCTGTTTTTTAATATTTGAGTCTGATAGCTAATGTTTTTCTCCTGCTGATCAGAATCAGACATATGAACTCTATGCGGTCGTGGATCATTTTGGGGATCTGAGAGGCGGACATTACACAGCAACCATCAAGTCCCAGGATGATGAAGACAGATGGTTCAGCTTTGATGACACCAGAGTCACATCGGTGAGACTTAGCAGCTTTTCTTCACTGTTGTTAAAGGTTGCTTCAAAACTACTGTAATTTAAAGGTAAATAATCCAAAAATACATAAATTTGTTAGTTTTTTGTTTGCCTTTTCTTTCCACAGCTCAGCAGTCCATTCACAGATGATAAGAACGTTGCAAAGTAAGTTTTCGAGGCTACTGAATAAAATTAATCTGCCTGGGTAATCGTTTCACTAAGGTTGTTGTTCAGTCCATTCTTCCATCAAATCATACTCCCAACATGTACCCAGCACTTGTCATTTAATACAAAGCGATGACTTTTTCACAATCAGTGGTTGATGTTTCATAGGGTACTAATCTGTTACATTTCCCTGAAATCCCACATGCAGAGGCAGCAGCTCCAGGGATTTATTTACATTATTACAGTTTGTTTACATTTGCTGACAGCTGATAAAAGATCCATCCTCCTCCTTCAGCAAAAAGAGAAACTTCTCCAAGACCTGTAGGCAAACACCTTCTTTTCATACCCAAAAAGTCAGAGTATAAATTGACCATAGCTGCAAAAATACGAATTGCTGGAAGTATAAATTGACCTGGAGCCACTTACTGGAAGTCAGAGCTAAATCTGTTTGTTCACATCTGGCATTCCAGCAGATCCCCTCACTGACAAACAGTGAAGGAGCTCTTTGATGGAGTGATGTCAGCTGCTCAGGAGGCTGTGATCATTCTTAGTTCAGAGGTTACCAAAGTAATGGACAGTGTTAGTTTCTTCAGCACAAAGTGGAAATCATGTTGTACTCTACCAGATCTGCCCTTTGTCACCAAATCTGTTTGTGGTGTTCGTGGACAGGAGGCTGATTTTATAAACATACTGGAAGCATTAAATTCAAAATAAGCTGATATTAAAATAGTAATATAAATATTTGACATGAATTAACAAATATTTTGAGGTCAGTTGAGAATAGGATTAATAGCTTTTGTTCTTTTATAGATTTGGCAGTGCCTATCTTCTGTTTTATAGAAAGAAAGGTAAGACTCAGTAAATTGATGTGTGACATAAATGAATGCATCAAACTGCTTGACATGGTGACTAAATATATATATTTTTTTACTGTCAACTTAATGCAGCAGATATTCAAGAAAAAAGGAAACGTAAGAGGAATGAGATACGGGATGACCTGGTACCAAAGAAGGCAAAACTAGACTTTTGTGCACGGTACAACACAGTGAAGGATACTGACATTGAAGACCAGGAAGACAATAAAAACCTGCTCTCAACTGAAATCTGGAAAAGATTGAAGGTTCCTGAACGTGAAGAACTAACAGTGACTAGAGAGAGTAGACCAGATGCTGATCATGATGTTCAACCTGGAGAAAGTAAAATATCAGCTGTACTTCCTAGACATGACAGACATGATGACATGAGTGATCCACCAGGAGGATTTATAGATGAAGAGACAGAAATAAAGAGAATAAAAAATGAGACAGAAAATTCTGACAGACATGAAAACATGACATCTAAAGATGCTGACCAGGAAGAAAACACAGATGAGAATGACATGAGGCAGGAAGAAGACACATATCTGATCTCTTCTAAAGAAATGAAAAAAATCAGTGTTCCTGAACAATCAGAACTAACTGTGGTTAATCAGACCAGACCAGATGTTTGTCATGATTTTAAACCTGGAAACAATGAAAAGGTGGTTTCTGCTGCTCATGACAGACAAGATGATATTAGTCATGCCCAGGGGAAATTATCAAGTGGAACTACAGAAGACAAACAGGAAGAACAGGAAGTCAAACATGAGACTGAAGACTTTAGTTGTTGCAAAGGAGGCATCACATCTAAAGATAGAACCACGAAAGACCTGGAAGACAACAGAGGTCTGCCCTCTACTGGAGATCAGACTGAACTGAAGGATCCTGATGAAGCTGACATTAATCTGACGACACCAGATGTGAAGATCAACCTAAAACCTGGAGACAGTGAGAGGTCTCCTTTACCTGCTGGTCATGATGAGATGAGCCCTGAACACAGAAAAATAATCTGTGTAACAACAGATGTGAGCAAAGAAACAAAAAACTCTAACGATCATGAACAGGTTATGAAAACAAAGGATGAAATCACTGATGATTGGGAAGAAAACAGAAATCTGCTCTCTAACACAATTTCTGCTCAGACTGAAGTGAAGAATCCTGAAAAATCAGAACAAACTGAGACTAAAGAGATGAGACCATTTGTTGATCATGATGTTCAACCTAGAAACAGTAAAATATCAGCTGTGCTTCCTGTACATGACAGACAGGATGACGTGAGTGATCCATACAGTCTAATAATGAATGTAACAACAGATAAAAATAAACAGACTGAAAACTCTGACAGTCATGAAGACATGACATCGAAGGATACTGACCAGGACAAAGACAGAGGACTGCCCTCTACTGGAGATCAGACTGAACTGGAGGATCAGGATGAAGCTGAACTAACAGAAGTTGATCCAACCAGACCAGGAGTTGGTCATGATTTTAAACCTGGAGACAGTGAAAAAGTTGTTTATACTATTTATGACAGATCAGATGATATTAGTGATGCCCAGGGGAGAATATCAGATGGAACTACAGACAACACACAGGAAGAACAGGGGGTCATACATGAGACGGAAAACTTCAGTTCTTACACAGAAAGCATCAAATCTAAGGATAGAAACACTAAAGACCTGGAAGACAACAGAGGTCTGCCCTCTACTGGAGATCAGACTGAAGTGAAGGATCCTGATGAAGCTGAGATTAATCTGATGACACCAGATGTGAAGATCAACGTAAAACCTGGAGACAGTGAGAGGTCTCCTTTACCTGCTGGTCATGATGAGGTGAGCCCTGAACACAGAAAAAGAATCAGTGTAACAACAGATGAGAGGAAACAGACAGAAAACTCTGACAGTCATGAACAGGTTATGAAAAGTAAGGGTGAAAACACTGATGATCGGGAAGAAAACAGAAACCTGCTCTCTACCGAAGTTTCTACTCAGACTGAAGACAAGAATCCTGAAAAATCAGAACAAACTGAGACTAAAGAGATGAGACCAGATGTTGATCATCATGTTCAACCTGGAAATATATCAGCTGTATCTGCTGGACATGACAGACAAAACAACACCAGTGGTCCACCAGGAAGATTTATAGATGAAAAGACAAAAGAAAAGGGAATAAAACATGAAACCGAAAACTCTGACATACATGCAGATGAAATCACAAGTATTAATACAGATACTGATGACCTAGAAGAAAAGATCTCTACTGAAGATCAGGATAAAATCAGGGATCCTGAAAATAAAAAACTCAAAGAGATGAGACAACCACTGAGTGAATTAACAGATAAAGACACAAAAGACATGAGAATAACACATGAGACAGAAAACTCTGACAGTCATGAAGACATGACATCTAAGGATGCTGACCAGGAAACAGTCAGAGGTCTGCCCTCTACTGGAGATCAGACTGAATTACAGGATCAGGATGAAGCTGAACTAACTGACACTGATCAGATGACACCAGATGTGAAGATCAACCTAAAACCTGAAGGCAGTGAGAGGTCTCCTTTACCTGCTGGTCATGATGAGGTGAGCCCTGAACACAGAAAAATAATCAGTGTAACAATAGATGAGAGCAAACAGACAGAATCAACACACAACTATGACAATAATGAACAGGAGATGACAACAATGGATGAAAACACTGATGATCAGGAAGAAACAGTAATCTGCTTTCTACCACCATTTCTACTCAGACTAATGCCCAGTATCCTGACAAATTGGAACAAACTAAGATCACCAAGACAAAACCAGGTATTGGTCGTGATGCCTGAGAACAGTGAAATATCAGCTGTATCTGGGGGACATGGCAATCAGGATGACATGAGTGATCCACACCAGTTAATAATGAACATACCAACAAATAAAAACAAACAGACAGAAAACTCTGACAGTCATGAAGACATGACATTGAAGGATACTGACCAGGACAAAGACAGAGGTCTGCCCTCTACTGGAGATCAGACTGAACTGAAGGATCCTGATGAAGCTGAACTAACTGTGGTTGATCAGACCAGACCAAATGTCAGTCATGATTTTAAACCTGGAGACAGTGAGACAGGTGTGTCTGCTGATCATGACAGACAAGAAGATATTAGTGAGGGGAGATTATCAGATGGAACTACAGACAACACACAGGGAGAAAAGGAGGTCAAACATGAGACGGAAAATTTTAGTTGTTGCAAAGAAGGCATCACATGTAAGGATGGAAACACTAAAGACCTGAAAGACAACAGAGGTCTGCCCTCTACTGGAGATCAGACTTACATGAAGGATCCTGATGAAGCTGAGATTAATCTGACGACACCAGATGAGAAGATCAACCTAAAACCTGAAGATAGTGAGAGGTCTCCTTTACCTGCTGGTCATGATGAGGTGAGCCATGAACACAGAAAAATAATCAGTGTAACAATAGATGAAAGCAAACAGACTGAAACAACACAAAACTTTGACAATCATGAACAGGAGATGACAACAAAGGATGAAAACACTGATGACCAGGAAGAAACTGAAACCTGCTCTCCACTGCAATTTCTACTCAGACTGACGTCCAGATTCCTGACAAATCTGAAAACAAGCTCTGGCAGTCATGAAGACATGATATCTAAAGATGGTGACCAGGAAAAAGACCAGAAACCAAATGCTGATCATAATGTTAAACCTGGAAACAGTGAAGTATCAGCTGTATCTGCTGGACATGACGGACAGGATGACATGAGTGATCCAGCAGGAAAATTTATAAATAAAGAGGGAGAAGAAAAGGGAATAAAACATGAGTTTGAAAACTGATAGTCATAGAAAAGACATGACAGGGAATAATACAGATACTGATGACCAAAAAGAAAAGCTCTCTACTGAAGGTCAGAATGAAATCAAGGCAAGTCCCATACTCAGTGAAAGATCTGTTGTGTGTGAGAGACAAGGTCAGGCTGATCCACAGGAGGTAATTATAGATGTAGAGACAGGAGGAAAGAGAATAAAACAAGAGGCAGAAAGCCCTGACCCTCATGAAGAAAACATGACATCGAACAACAATAAGCAAGAAAAAGTCAAAAATATGCTCCCAAGTGAGGATCAGAATGAAGTAGATCCTGATAAATCAGAACTAACTGAGTCTAAAGAAACTAAACCAGATGTTAATCCAGATGTTAAACCTGGAGACAGTAAAAAGTCAACTGAAGCTGTTGAAATCTACAAAAAAGGCACAATGAGTGATGAAGATGAGGTGTCTTTAAATGAAAACACTAAAGAGAAGATACCGGCCGGAATAAGGGTAGAACATGAGGTGGAAAACTCTGGGAGGTCTGAGCAAACTGTGAGAGTGAAGGAGGATGATGATGAGGAAGTAAACCAACATCTGCTCTCTGCTGGAGATCATGATGTTGAAAGGGGTGCTAAGGGAAGATGTTATAAAAGTTGTATTTAAATTGTGTATGTTATAAATTGTGGGGATTCTGTTTTTTGCTTTAATAAATTATTTTCTTCTTCATTCTGAACACCTGCTGTGAAGTGTCTGCATTGGGGATCTGTCTAAATCATATGTTGTAGCAGATGTTGCAGAACAAATGAAACAATAAAGATAAACTGGAGTTTTGAGGTCCAGCACATTGTTCTACAAACATAAAAGTCATTTTCAGGTAATACATTATAAAAATCTGTGCTAAAGATGACATTAAAAACAGTGTCAGCTGTTTGAGTTTTAACTTGCAGAGTGCTTCAAAACCAACTTACCATTACAGTATTCACTTCTGGACCATAATCTTTGGATGTTCAACATCTTCAACAACAAGCTAATGAAACTCACACAGTTGTCTTCCAAACTATTTATGACTAACAGGGTTTTAAGGAAGCCTGTAATATTTAATTATTTATATCACTGATCTGGTTTGTCCTTACTGACTGAGATTTGTGCCATTCTGGGTTCTGAAACATAACATCCCATCTACTGTTAAGGCATTGATGCTGTCCATGGTGCTGAAGTAGCAAACGATTCTAAATACACTATTTGTAATAATTTGTCCAGTTTTATTGTTCTATGCGGAAATGGAGTTTCAGTTCTCTAAGATCATAGACCAAAACTACATCAAGTCTCTTTTTCTGAAGCATTATTTCTAATCCACACAGGTATAGAGGTCTGTCTGGCGGCAATGTCACAGGAGTATGATGCTGACAAGCTTCTTGTTCTGATACATTCAGCATACGTCTTCAGACATACAAAACAGAAATCAACCTTGCATCGAAAACACCTGATCTGTTTACAGCCAGTTTGTTTATGCTCCAGCAGTGAGCCACAGGTGGGACAGGCTTGGATGGAGGGCCACTGCTTCATTCCCATCACAGACCCAATAGTTGTCTGCATTTATCAGCATTCTGGGTTATGGTTTTCACAAATGCTTCATTATGGTATGGCAGTACAGATAGTACATTTTGATGATGTATAAAAAATGTCAAGATTTCAACTGGATAAGTTCAATTAAATCGCACTGTGAATGGTTGAAGTAAATATATTTGAATAATTCCAAAAAAAAAAATTGCAACTGAGGCAAAATTTGCAGGACCCACATGTGATTATTTGTGAAGCATTGAGAATGGAGTGGAAAAAATGAGTAAAACTCACACACAAAATCATAGAAATACCTTTACATTTACAAGTCAGCCTCTGAACAGGCTCTAGTCCTGTAGTAAGATGATGATGATGATGATGATGATGATGATGATGAATATGATGATGATGATGATGATGATGATGATGGTGACGGAAGACACAACTGTCTAGCAGCTGAAGACACAAGTGGTAGAGATGTTTCTCAATGCAGGTAATCAACCTATTATTAGATAAAATAACTGCAGCACCTGAGACCTAAACCAGCTTAAACCATAAGTTGAAGTGCAGAGAAACCTGGGAGAACCAAATACTGACAGAAAAGAGGACCCTTGTTATGTGCTTTGGGCACATAATTATTTTTGCCTATTTTTTTTTTTAGATTTTGGTTTGTAGACTTTAGTTGACTGATTTTGATAAATATTTTTGGGCATGGATAAGTTCTTAATTTTGGTAATTAATTTGTGGCGCTGTGGGTCCGCCCATAAATAGGCTGGGTTTCGGGAGGTAAGGAAGCTGCTCTTCTGCTCGTTTCTGCTCGCTCTACCTCCACCACCGGGAATGCGTCCTGAAGCCAGTGCGCGCACGTCCCCAGCTGCGGCCTACCGAAGCTGACGTCTCCAACCTGCTATGCAGTAGTTTTGTTGGCTTTGTTTCTTTGTTTGTTTTTTCGTTATGATTTTGGCCTGGTGGGACCGGTTGTCCTATTTTCGATTCTTCATTTTCAGTAGATTCTTTTAGGGTTTAGTTTGGTACTAACAGGGGCTTCGACGGACCTGTATAGGGTTGGCCCCCTGTTGTACCATTTTGTTCTTTTTGATCGGCTCACCAGGTCCATCTTTTTGTTAATACTTTTGGGGTTTTGTTTGTTCTTTTTTTTTTGGACATGGGGGAACTGAGGGTATTTAACACTCTCTCTTCTTTTTTCTCTTTACAGAAACTCAAAGTAGCTGAACCAAAACAAAAGTTTGAGAGAGTTTAAGAATAAAATAATTTTTTTGAACCCTCATTCTTGCCTTGTGTCCTCAAATATGCCCTTGGTGGACGTAACAACCCTCCTAAGTCACAGGTGTCATTCCTCAGGGGCCACTCTCCTGCCTGGTTCAGATGTGTTCTCGCTTTAAAATACCTGATTTAAATGGATGATTTATGGACATGCTTCTGGAGAACTTGATGATTTGGTGAGGAGGTAAATAAATAATTTAAATCAGGTGTGTTGAGGCAGGAAACACCCTTACAAAAAAATCCCACGAAATTCACATGTGATCACATGTGATTCCCATTTTCCACATGTGGTTCACATAATCCACAAAAAAAATCACATATTTCCACATGTGATTCCCATTTTCCACATGTGGTTCACATAATCCACAAAAAAAATCACGTTTTCACATGTGGAAATGTGGGAATCACGTGATTCACCTGTGAAAGTCACATGTGATTTTCATGGGATTTTTTTGTAAGGGCAACTAAACCTTTCAGGACAGTGACCCTTGAGGCCTGGAGTTGGACACTCCTGTCCGAAATACAGGCAGAGACAGAACTACCTATATCCAAGCTTGTACAGCCTGGTGGTGGGATATTTGTGTCTCCCTGCCTCCTCAGTCCCATGTGAAAGAGTTTTCTCCAAAGCTGGAGAAGTTTTTCCAAAGTCTGAGTCCAAGTACAGTAGAAAAAATACTTTTCCTTAATAAAGTGAATAAAGTTATTATGACCCCAGTATTCATAAGATTATTCACTGTCCCACAACTGTAACATTAAAAAAAAAACATCTCACTGACTGAAATCAAACTGACAAGTGTTACATTTAAACACACATAAATAAATGAACCACACAAAAAAATAAAAAGAATTATGACAATGGGGTGAAACAGCAGCAAATATAAATATAATTTAAACAAAAAAAAAAATTTGGCTCAAATATAAAATAATCATTTTTAAATATAGTTTCATTAGCCGGTTTTATTACCAATAATCATAAACAAAAGATGTCAGCATTGGAATCAGGATTGAGAACAGCTGAAAATATAAGTTTTTAAATGACTCTCTGCTGATCAGAAAGTTTGTTAACTTTGGAAATTTAAGAACCTGAGTTCAAATTTGACAGACACAGAGTTTCATCACCTGGAGGTCAGGGTCTGTAAAAGTTGCTGTAAGATCAGAACAGCTGTAGCAAAGAGAGTTTGATGCTGCAGTAAACTTAGCAGAAAGTTGTTTCCCTTCAGAAATTAATGAGCTTCAAACACTTTGCTGTAATCTGGAGAGGATTCAAATCAAGCTGACTCAATAAGCGTTGAACGTTTTCCTCCAAGGATCTTGACGAAATCTCTTTTGTTACTGTTGCTTTTTTCTCTTTTCTCATTTGTCTTTTCTTTTTTCTTTTTTTTCTCTCTTTTTTTTAAACAATTTTTTTTTCTGTGTCCACGTGCAGATTCTCTTTTGCTGAAGGTCACAACAAACCCCAGAGAGTATTGTTCTGTATTTATAAGAGGAGAAGCCTTCTCCATGGGGGTTTCTTATTTCTATCTTTCAAAAACATGTTAGTGTAAAATAATTTCATGTATTTTTATTTGCAGGAGAAAAAGTTCACAATTTTTTTGTTCTGCGAAAAGCTCAAAAAGCTTAGAGTTGTAATTAATATATTTTTTATCAGTCTCTTAGCTTTGTTATAATTTTATCTGGGTGTTGTTCAGTGTTAGAAAAATAATGTTCACATTAAGTTTTTGTTTTTCTGAATACTGTCTGAAGTTTAAACTGCACCAAAATAAACTCATAGATCTCTTCATCGTATCTATTTAAAAACAGATTTCTTGCTCCTTTTTAGTGATGTCTCTGTGGTCTGGTAGTTTCACCTTCAAATGGCATCTGATTAAATTTTTGTGGGAGTGAAAGTTCAGATTCGAGCTTCAGATTCGAGTCACTGATTGGTTAAAACTGTTGTATGAAAACATTTTCTCTGATCAAAAGAGCCTCTAATCAGTCTTAATTCCTGTCAAGTGTTTTCTTTTTCAATTAGTTGATGGAAAAAGTGAAAGTTCACTTAGAGGTTTGGCAATTTTGTGATAAACTTAGTCAAACCAGAAACTGATTAGTGCTTTTTGAACAGAATAAAATGGAGGACAGTGATGATGCAATTCTTAAAAAAATATTGGACTTGGCCTAATGCTGATAACACAATTTAAATGTGACTTGTATTAATAAAAGAGATGAAACTTGGATAACTGAATCTAAATTATCTAACTTTAGTTTTTTTATATGACTATAAGATGATCAAGAGGTGTTTCAGAAGGATCTGTCCTTGGACCATTATTATTTACATGTATATACAGTTCATACAGGGGATTCAGGAAGTAACCAGACCCCATTCACTGCAATTTTATTATGTAGCAACCTGATGTTACAGTCTTTAAAATAAATTGCTCTTAATTCCCCATACTGGCAAAATGAAAAAAAAAAGTTTCAATATAACATTTACAGAAGGCTGTAATATTTAAAGGGTATTTATTGAAATTAGTGAAGTCACACAGTTCTGTTTGCAAAACGTGTCCAGATTAAAACAGCTGCATGAAGCTGAGGAAAGTCAAATGTGAGGAAAAGTCAGTCCTCCACATGTGGACAGCAACAGGAAGAAAAACTTGTGAACACTTGACTGAAAAACTTGTGAATTCTTTTGACAAACTTTCTGCAGCGAGATGAAGCAGAGACAGCAGGCTGTGTGGCTTCGTCAGTCAAACAAGGAGAAAAGTCTTCCTAACAGGAGCCAGCTGGTTTATCAGCACACCTAACACTGGTGTTAAAGTCATAGATAGACCAGGAAGCTGGTTTTCATCAATGAAGATGGAACCTGCATCGCTGTGGCAAACAGGTTCTTTAATTTCTCCAAGGGACCAATCAGAAGAGGCGTTCTCTGTGAAGGAGCGCTCCATTTCACTCATGGAGTCTGTGGGTTGAATCTCACCGAGTGAGCACACAGCTGAAGCGTCATCCCTCTCACCCATGTTTTCATCTTCAACATTAAACTTGTTGGATGAGTCTTGGTCAAATTTAGGAGCTGCGGATGTGTTCAACCTGCCAGCTGAGTCCCCCCGTGAGCAGACACCCATCAGTGTTTGGGAGAAGGTCACACTGCATGAAGTACAACAGTTAATGAATGAATGAGTCAGTAAATCAACAGTCAGGCCAATCTGATGAGTTTCCCAGTGAGTATTTTTGGTTTGAAGGTCTAAACTGTCCATAGACGTCTGAGATAAAGTTGGTCTAAAAGAGAAAGTTTTGTAGATGTCTGAATCTAATTTTAGATGTTAAATATGTGTTCACATTTAACTGAGATTTGTTTGGCATAAATTGTCCATCTTTATAATAACTAATGCTGTTGCTCTTTTAGCTGAACTAAGTGATTTAATGCTGGTGTTATAAATGCATTTTTTTATAACAGAGAAGTTGGTTTAAAGGAAAGTTTTTCTCAAATGATTAATTACTTTTGCTAACTATTTAAAATTAGCTGGAGACGTTCAGGACTAAATGAGGGCTGTGACAGAGACAAACAGAAGTTGTCCATCTGAGACAGCTGAAGCTGGAAGTGTTCCTTGAAGTGTTTCTTGTGAGCCTCTGAACCGTGAGAAGACTCAGAGACGTCCCTGTGAACGGAATCAAACACTATGGACACATCAGGTAAAATAAACTCTACTTTACTGAAAACATCTGCTGTGAAAACCAAGTAGACACATGAAGGCAGCAGGAAAACTGCTCTTTAATGCTGCTCAGAACATCAGGTTTCTGTAGGATCATGACTGAAAAATATTGTAAAGAACAGATTTCAGCAGCATTTGGTGGTTCAGGCCAGAGTTACTTTAACAAGTTTCCTCTTTCTCACGTCTCTTTGACACAAATACATGTAGTAAAATTATCAGAAATCTGTTATAGTTTGATACACATCAAGTTAACAAAAAGCCTCATCACGAATCAGGTTTAAACAGGTAAAGGCTGCTATTTTTCTATAAAATAAAACAATTATAATTTTGCACAACTTCTGTCTTTTTTTAAATAACAACAATAAAATGGAAACACATCAGTCAGGTTTTAGGGGCATTTATAGCACAAAGTCAGTTTATTATCAGACAAATTATTTGTTGAATTGGGAAATTTCACTTCCTCCACAAACACTTTTAGTTGTAGAGGTCCTCAAGAATCCATCTTAGGATCATTTTTATCCATCCATCCATCCATTTTCTTTTCCCGCTTCTCCATTCCGGGTCGCAGGGAGCTGGTGCCTATCCCCAGCGGTCACTGTGCGAGAGGCGGGGGACACCCTGGACAGGTGGATCATTTTTATTCTCATTGTAAATGAGTCCTCTGGATCTTCCACAAAAACAATATTTTATTCCACTGTTCTGTAGATGATGCTCAGATCTGTTTATCTTTGAGTCTGAAGGACCCAACATTTCCTTTGTTCATTCTTGAATACGTGCATGTATTAAAGAGATGTGATTCATTTATTTAGTGAAGATAATATGTTTACTTGGTTTTATTTTTGTTTTTAATGTATCTTTAATAAGTTTTTATGTTTTATAGTTGTTGTTTTGGGGTTTCTTGTTCAGCACTGTGGTCAACTCTGGCTGTTTAAATGAGCTTTATAAATAAAGCTTTTCTGATTTGATTCATGGATCACCTTAAAATCTATATTATGTAACATGTATTTATTTTACACAGTTATTTTTTGTCTTTTTCTAAGATAATGGCTGAACTTTAGGACTGTGTACTTTAATGTTCTTTCTTTGCTGAAAGATTGTGATTTTATCTCACTGTGATCTAAATGTTGCTGGTATGACAAATAAAGTGAATTGGGGGTGGTGGGCTTCTCCTGTTGTAAATACATAACAAGACTCTCTGGGGTTTGTTGTGACCTTCAGCAAAAGAGAATTTGGACACAGAAAAAACAATTTTTGGAAAAAAAAGAGAAAAGAGAAAAGGAAAGAGAAAAAAGCAACAACAACAAAAAAGCTTTTGTCAAGATCCATGGAGGAAAACATTCAATGCTTATTGAGTTATAAATCATCTTGATTTGAATCCTCTCCAGATTACAGCAAAGTGTTTGAAGCTCACAACCCTACCTTTATTTGCAAGGATTAAACTTTAAGCTATTCCTTTGTTGACTAAAATTCATTCAACTTCTCCCAGACGCTGTCGGACCTCTGCACTTTAACATAGAAACCTTCAGATTAGTTTGTTTCTCCTCGTCTTCTGCTGCTAAAATGCTGCGTTCAATGGGCCTCGGAAATGTGGCTTTTAAAGCAAGCACCTTATTTACACCTATAGGCAAAATAAGAAATGAAAAAAAGCCTAATTTTCTGCATGTGGGTATTTTTTTTTACCAGAATCCCATTAAAAGTAGACACATTACTTCTGGTGTAGGCCTATTTGTGGTCAAGAATATCAGATAACTGTTCAAGTAAAACTTTATTATTTGTAAACAAAGTTGTCATGAGCCACAGTAGGAAGCAGCAATAGGAGGAGGAGGAAGAGGAGGTACAGAGGGTCTGGATCAAGCTGTCAGTCCTCCAGGAACCCGGATGACCATCTGGATGACAGACTTGTTTTGGATCCCATATTCAGACAGCAGTGTTGTGTCTCCATCCAGCATCTTGTCTGTAAAAATCAGCCGCAGGTTGTCCTGTCCTGGACACACATGGAAACAAACACACACTTATGAGAATCTTCTGTCATAGTTATTTCAAACAACCCCACTCACAGAAACATCTCGTGAAAAGCTATCTATTTTATCCACTGGTGTATCAGACTGCTCATCAGTTTCAATAAGGAACAACAAGCAACAGAGAGAAAAAGTACTAGTAATATCTGTGCCTTTAAGGGGTTAATGTTCCAGGTTCCTAGGTGTGTGACATGTGGGTGAGGGAGTGAGTGGAGCCAGGAAAAGGTGAAGGTGAGCATGGTGGGTAGTCAGGGCTGTTCATGGTGAGCTGTGGATGAGACAGAGGCTCTTGTTTTGAGCCAACTTTTGTGCTGTTGCACAATGAAAGTGGTGAGATTGCACGGTCGCCCCAGGCTCATCTTTCTGCATACAAGAGCATTACAGTACAATAAAAAAAGCATAAAACAGTTGACTATTTGAGTTTTAAGCTACTTTCCTATAGGTCTATAAAACACATCAGATTATGATAAAATAAAAATAGTGTGCGAGAAACAAAAAAAAAAAAAGAAAACAAAAATCTAATACCCTATTTAACTGCGTTGACAAACATGTAAATTATTACTAACACTGACACCATATAGAGTTAGCTCTGGTTCTTCAACTTTGTGTCTTTTACCTGTTGTCTCTGGGAGTTTCTCTGCTATTTTCTCCTTCAGCTGACGCACGGTCATTTTCTGCATCTGCTCCTCGGTGTTGCAGAGGTCTATGAACATCTTCTCCCCTCTCAGGCCATGAACCATGACCTGGTAGATTTTTTCCCATTTTCCTGCTGCTCGATCGGTTCTTTCTGCTGCTGCGTTTGAGACAAACCTCCTTCAAATGACTGACAGCTGCCATGAAAAAAACTTTCACTTTCTGTTTAAAAAGCCAATCTGCTATTAAAGTCCTCACATTCCTCCAAGGAATCCATATCGCCCGCCACCTTTCTTGCCAAAGTTTGAGACAACGATCATCGTATGTGGAGAAATGACAAAGTTGCAGCCATTTTGGTCAAATCTTGAAAACAACTTTATTTGTAATCTCATACAATACTGTGACCAAAAGTTAATCAGTTATACATGTTTATCCAATAAATACTTTCTGTAAGTTTCAATTGAAAAAATTCACTGGTTCATAAGATATTTTGAAAAAAATAAATGAACACAGAGAGAGAGACATGGTCCTTTGGTGGCAGACGATGTGTACTTTAAATCAACTTAATTTAGTTTAATAATGTGCTGTTATTAACTCATTTGATTATATATTAATACTTTATAAGCGCAGCAGCAAAATAATAGAGTTTCTGCAGAAGGGTTTCATTTCTTGTGCCTGTGCATTTTTTTGCATTTATCAAACCAGCCTGTGTGTAAATAAGTTACCTCATATGAAGATAATCTTGTTTTCCCAGCTGTGATCTTGTGACCTACTGTAGGTGTAGTTGTTTACCAGCTATGCTTGCTTCCTTGAGAGTCACCACGAAACATTTTAGTCTAGATCTCTTTGCCTCTCTCTCTTTTGAGCGTGTCAGGAGGGTTAATGTAGTAGCTTTCAACTTTGTGTGCCTACTTTGTTACAATATTGCTTTTAAGAGTATGTGAAAATAATAATTGTTAAACAATAATTTTACAACCTTTATGATGTTATTTTAAATGTAAAGTAATGGAATGCAGCGTTCATTTTGTTCTAAAGTTACACAACATGACAAAACAAAGAAAATGGAGTCGACCCACCATGTGACTGGTTTCATGTGACTTCTGGTAAAAAGTGAAAGTAAAAGCAAGTCACTGCGCTTTGACAGTGATAGGTTTCTCAACAAAGAGCAGAAGAATTGATCTGATCCACAATGAACGATCAGGACCAGAACGAGAAGAGATACGACCCCAGAGACACAACACTGAGATTTGTCAACAGACCTGATGATCTGGATCCACTGCGTAAGGACTAAAAACTGGGCAGCAGTTGTTGTTCTAATGTTCTTATTTCATGTTTCTTACTTTCAATTTGTGCATAATAGCTCTATCTCAGTAAGTGCATAGAGTAAAACAAAGCAGATGTGGGTGTTTTTCTCACAATGTGTGTACAGTATTTGCAGCAATGCTGAGTTTAATGTCTGTTCTCTGCCTCTCAGCCCCCGATGAAGGAGATCAGGGTCTCCGATCAGAGATGTCCTGTGGTCACGCCGTCACTCCTCAGTCTCTCACCGGATGGTGTCGCAGCCTGCTGGATCAGGTACTTTCCACCTGTTCAGTCAGTCAACATGTTGTTATGACTTCAAAGTAAAGATTTATTGTTTCTTTTCTCTTTAAGAACCTCCAACTTATAGAAATTTTCATCAACTCTTTGTGTTGGTCCAATCTGATGTTGATGATTTCCTTGTTGTGTTTAGAGGCATACAAAATTCCTGCACAAGAACAAAGATTACACCCAACCCCTTCATATTTTAAGAAACACAAGCTTTCTTTTTGCTCCTTTCAATGATTCAGAAACAGCTAATTAATTGTTCAGAGCCTGTTTGGTTACTTGTTCAACTACTCTCCTTTTGGCATGTATCACACTTTTTACAGCTAAATAAATGTCCTTCACTTCATGTTTGAAAAAAACTTTGCTTTTTTATAGTGCAAACAGCTTCAAGTGATTTCTACTGAGACATCTGTATTTGCCTTGCATTTGATCAGGTCTATTTCTGGATGTTTCAGAAATATTTCTGGATGTCCTTTAAAAACATTGTATTTGAGAGCATTTGAGACATTATCTTGTTATAAAGGTTGTCCCCTTTTCACCTTCATCTACTTTTAAAAACTGCAGGGTTTGCTTCCAGAATGTACTAATATTTAGTTGAAACTATTACTTCCTACCTCTCTGCAAATAGCATAGTGGTGGGGCTTGAGAATCCTCATAATCCTGAGGGCTGGCCTCAGATGAAGGATAAAACTTAATAAAGAATAACCACAAAAAACTGGAAAACTGGGACATCTTCTTGGAGCCAGGACTGAAATAGAAGCTTACCAACAAACAAGTGGTTGCCAGTTCTTGATTCCTGTGGCTCAGCTAGGCCCAGCACAAAAAAGCTAAACCTACCAGGAGTTGCTTACAATGAGAGATTTCACGCAGGTGTGGAGACACTCTCAAGCCCCCAGAAAATGGACACCAAATAAGCCATGTTGAAATCCTAAATTGCAGACAGAAGGGATCGACAGGCATCTGCTTAGAATGTCTCCTGTCTCTTCTTTGTCCTGCTGGGAGACCCAAAGGCAGACCCAGATCTTTTCCCTCTAGCCTGCAAATGCATTCTGAGCTGCAGAGCCTCATTAGGCTCAGGCATTTCTGGGTTTCCTACCTGGATCTGTTAAGGGGAAGAGGATGGATGGATGGATTTTACTGCCTTTATGTTTGAACTGCGTTCAAAGTCACTGGCTGCAACTCAGGCCCAAAGCATGATTAAATCAACACTGTACTAAATAGTCATAGTCATCTTTTTTTCAGATTTTTCAAAACATTTTCCCTTAAACAGGCATTTGCTCATTTTTGTTTAAAAATCAACAATCAATATGACTTGTGATTAAAATGTGGCCAAGAAATATCAATTATTGGAAATTTAAACTCAGTTGTACAACATCCTGACCAGTTCTGCACATAATTCTCTGTGTTGAGCTGTTTATATGATGAATATGTCTTCAATTTTAAGGGTCGATATACATTCAAGTGCCCTGCCTTAAAGAAAGGAACCCTGCAACAGTGCGGTGCAGTGTGGCCTTATCAAGAAGTGCGCCGTTTAGCAGTCCTGACCGCTGAAGAAATGCAGCAGTTTGAAGAGAAAATTGCTCTTCTGGCTGCTACAAAGTACTGCGAGTTTAAACCAGTAAGTGTTTTTCAAATTTGTTAAGAGTTCAGAAATCTTTCCAGAAGTTTCAGCACCAAAGGTTTCTGAAATGTTAAATTTTATGTTGTTGTTGTTTGTTTGTTTTATTCTTTCTCTGACAGTGTCCTGGTTGTAAGACCTTCGTTGAGAGACAAAACCTGACTAACCTCAATGTGCAGTGCTTAGTGTGCAAAGCAGATAAAAAGAAAGTGTACCAGTTCTGCTGGCAGTGTTTGAAGCCATGGAAAGGTCCAGCTCCACGCTCGGACAAACCTCCATACCTGTGTGGCACAGAAACTAAATATACATGAATGTAACAGTTTTATTTTCCCTGGGATTTAACAAAAAAATGTAAGATGTTGTAGGTCTTTTTATCCATTAAGAGCATTAAACAACATTTGCTCTGTTTTGTTCTTATAATTTGCTCTTCACAAACATAATTGAAAATTGTTTCCTAACACCTGATTTATTTTTAATAAAAGAAAATAAAGAATAATTTTGTGACCAAGAAATCAAGGTTTTCAGCTGCACACATAAATGTAAAGCTTTTTGTTTTGGGACAGTAAGGGGGCTGTACTGGTGTAGTGGTCGGTGCTTTCACGTCACAATAGAAAGATATTCAGATCAAATTTTGGCTCAGGTTTTTCTGCCTGCAGTTTGCATGTTCTCCCAATGCAGAGACTCTGGTTTTTATCCCACAGTTTAAAAAAATAGAGTGTAGGTTGATAGGTGGTTTTTAATTGACTTTAGGAGGAATGCATTATTGTGTGGTGTGTCTGTAATTCATTCATTAACCTTTATTTAACCATGCAAATCCAGTTGAGATCTCTGATTGCTTTTTCAAGGGAGGCCTGGACCTGAAGGCACCCTAACATGCATGTTTTTAGACTGTGGAAGGAAACCAGAGCACCCAGAGAAAACCCACACAAACACAAGGAGAACATGCAAACTCCATGCAGAAAGACCCCAGGTCCAACACGGGGTTTGAACCCAGGATCTTCTTGCTGTGAGGCAACAGTGCTAAGCATCTGCCAGTCAATTTACCAGTGACTTATGCAGGGTATAACCCAGCTCTCATCTGCTGACTGCTAGGACAATCTACAGTTTCTTTTCATCCTTGATCAGGATACTGTTGAATACATCTACTAAAGGTTCTTTGATTTTAGTCACATCAGTGGTTGAAGCATTCGGCCAGGAGAGGTCATCAGGTGAGATCCAGCTTCCACTGCACATTTTGATCTCCAGACTACGGGCCTGCAGTGATGGTTAGTGCCCATCTTCTCCTGGCTTCCAGCTCAATTCTGCCTCCTACTTCAGAGCCAACAAGAGGCTCACTCTGCTACCTCCCCCCAGCCTGCTCACCACACTCTTATTCTCACCTCCTACATCTCCAGTGGCTGTCAGCATTCTCTATATTGACTGCAGGGAAGCCCCTACAGCCTACATTCATAGGAAACAACCAGATCTTCCACCCTTTGTCCCTGCATTGCTGGACCAGGTCCTGCTATTTTGTGGCTATTCTTTCTGAGGCTTCTTCACATCCATTGTCCCACACGACTATTAGTTCAATCAGGATTCTCCTCTTTGCCACCTCAGATCATAAGACAATGTCAGCCCTCAGGGTGACTGGATGATCTGGGGAAAAACAAGCTTCCACCTCAGGACTACCCTCATCTCCCATGACGAATAAGTATAGAAAATAATTTAGTGTGTGAAGTCAATATGAATAAGTTCAAATTTAGAAATTAATAAATAGTCCATTTAACTTTGAATGGAAATAATTTAAAACACCATCATTTATCCACATCTCCAATATGGTGCCTGTAGTCAAATGTACAAATGAGATGATTTGTTATTAGACACTTCAGAAAGAGATGGAGCTTTCTGTAACACCAGTTTCAAAATAACACTGAACAATAACAGGACTGAAGACATGTCTACACAATAAAAATGGTTTATAAAAACCATAGCTACACAAAGATTTCACTTATTTTATGTATAATCTATAACAACCTGTAGCTGAAACAAAGCTGTAAAACAGGGGTCAACAGACTGTCATTCTAATATCATGGGACTTTTTTTAAATGATAGAGAAAAACTAAAAAAAGTCTTTTTAAAAAATCTTTTTAATCTGTAGCTTTTGTGTTCATACTTCATTTGTGTCAGATTCCTAAAACAGGCAAGAGTGGAAAATAATTATTATTGTTATTTTGTATTACACACTACAAAAACCCACAAAGAAGACACTAGACTGCAGAAACGGTGGCAAATCACTTTAGAAACAATAAATATTGGGTTAAAGTTGCGGGAAAGTTGTGGTGTTTTGGACAAAGTTGCAAAAAGTTGCGATTTCACGATGTTTGCTTGATTTTGCGTTAATAGTTGCGATCACAACATTGCGAAATCCTGGAGGGTCTGATTAGAGTGAAAATACAGCTGAAATGATAAACATAATAATGTTTAATTTGAAGGTAAATTATACATTCAAAAAAGTTAAAAAACACAAACAACTGGACTTCTATTCTGTAGTTGAAGACGTTTCGCTTCTCATCCGAGGAGCTTTCTCAATTCAGAAATAGAGAGTGTGGAGTTGGGCTTTTAAAGCTGAGATGTGATGTAAGCTGCAAATTGCAAATTGTTCTCACTCTCCTAACAATAGAGGATCATTAGGGTCCTTGTTCATGTGACTCACTGAGTCACATGAACAAGGACCCTAACCACCCTAACCACCCTAACGACCCTAACGACCCTAACGAGCCTAACGAGCCCCTGCGGAAAAAACTTCTGAATCCTTTTCTTATTTTCTTAAAAATTAACTGTAGGATGTTAAAGAGAGTGTATCTCCTGGTGCACGTTGCATGTTTAAGGGATTTGACACAAATCAAAACTGATAGATAACCTATAATAGCTGCAGAAACAAAACAAAATAAATTTTATATCTTCCATCGTTGCACTTTGCAAGTGTTACATTTACTGAATACACCACTGACAAAACATGTTTAGAATTAGGTCAAACCCACTGATTTTTAATTGCTTTTAAGTCAGAGAAAACTCAAAAGACACATATTCCAATTTCAGTTTCATAAAGCAGACATCCAGATTTCAAAGATGTCATCTCTTTTTATTTTGCACAAACACAAAGAAATGAAATGTGATCCATATTTTATTATAATAAAAAAGGGCTGAACAATAAAACATGATAAACTGCATCACCAACAAAGTCTTATAATTCTATCCTTTCAGCCTCACAAGTATCTGATCTCAAGTGATCCAGCATTGATAAAATATTGAGTCATTTGCCTCAGAGGCAACTGAAATGTGTGCTAACAAGAACAAATATGGATTATCGTTTAATCTGTCTTTTCACTTCTGTCAGTCTGCCCCTTTTATGATTTTTCACTGAAAAGGGGAAACACATTAAACATGTATTGTTTGAAACTCTATCAGCTGTTTCTAGGTCTACATCTGGAAATCTTTTCAGTATGTGAACATCTGGCTGAGTTTTCTTGTTAGCTTTTTTAGCTTTTCCAGAAGCTTTTTTAGTTAGGTGTTGTTGATCAGATGAAAAGGTCTCACTGGGGTTTGTAGTACAAACACTTGCTCGTAAATTGGCCTTTGTTGTCTTTATGTCAGACTTCACTTTAATATTTGCTTTATTATATTTTACATTCTTTTCACTGCCGACAAATAAGGTTTTCTCTGCATTCTTTATGTTTGTTGGCCTGTTTGACTGTTTTATTGTTTGACTGTTGGACTGTTTTATTGGCCTGCGGAATAAACTTCTGAAT
The DNA here is from genome assembly GCF_001649575.2 of Kryptolebias marmoratus. NCBI lineage: Eukaryota > Metazoa > Chordata > Actinopteri > Cyprinodontiformes > Rivulidae > Kryptolebias > Kryptolebias marmoratus. Next base: position 13,209,301 of record NC_051436.1, read on the forward strand.
CCTTTTTTTATTTTCTTAACATTAAATCTTGGCTGCTCTGAGCTGTGTTCTCTGTCTGCAGCTCCCTGTAATCCTCGGCTTTCCTTCTCAATTTTTCCTCTCCTGTCAGCTGTCTGGTTTTCAGTCAGCCTTGCTCTTGTTTCTGATGATGATACACTATGAGAAGCATATGAATCTTCATCATCAATTTTCTGACTTCTAGTTTGTCTCTTCAAACCATTGTTTTGTGTTTTAGATGTACCACAAACTTTTTGTTTACTGTCTATCCTCTCTTGATCTGCTTCACCTTCATGATGGGGAGGTTTTGTATTAAATTTTTTTCTTCTTTCCAAATGTTGATTATTTAATCTGCTCTGATCAGCATCATGAATCTGGACTCTATCATCAGTGATGTCTTCCTTTTTTTTCCTCTTACTGTTTTCTTTCCAGTTACTTTTTCTTTTTATGACCCCCAAATCATGTTTTGCTTTGTTTTGTTCACTTTCACCCCTTGTTACACTGACCTGTTCAGGTGTATAAGTACGATTAACATCTGATCTCATCTTTTTAACCTCAGTTAGCTTTCCATTGCCCAAATTCTTTTTTTTTTTTTTAACCTGGACATTATTAAAAAGCAGATCCCCATCTATTTGGTCATCTGCACTGTTCTTCTCTGTAGTCACAGTTTTGGTTTTGTTAGAGCTGACTGTTTTTGTGTTATCAGCCTCCTGTGCAGAGTTCTCACTGGTAGCAGGGTGATCTTCATTTGTGTACTTGTCCTTTGAGTCTTCAGGACCAGAATCTGCAACATCAATTAGACAGAAGATCAAAATAAATATAGACATTGTTCCAAGTAGTTTGATCCTGTCATTAACACCACACATCAGTTAATTCTCACTGAAATATCTGCTGATTCTTACCTTTCTTTCTGTAAAACAGAAGATAGGCACTACTGGATCTACAGGCAGAATAAACCAAAAATATATTAAATATCAATCATTTCTACATGTAGGCTGTATATTTGAGTAAAGTTTATGTAACAAAACAAGCAAAAGTCAAAACAGACAAAAAAAAATTATTGTTTTAATGTCAGCTCATTTTGATTTTATTGCTTGCAGCAAATTAAAAAAGATAACAACTGAAACTTTTTTACCCCTTTGTTGTGTAAATTATTCTTTTACCAACACAACATTTATTTGAGAACAGAAGAAACCAGTAAATGTACAAACAATTGTTTTGAAATATAAATGCTTTAAATTGTTAAAATCTCATAGAGTTTTAGCTGTTGTACAGTTTAAACTTCCTTTATGTTATTGTTTGTTTCATTATCAACCAAATGTCTTTGTGATATGTCTGGATTGCAGTCGGGTCGGTTCACCACAGAGCAAGGCTGTTGTAATGAGAGTGGAAACTAGTTTGGCGTCTTTCTAAATTAAGCAAAGCCTTTCCTGTAAATGATGCAGTTCAGACAAAAGGGTTTGGCTCCAACATGAACTCAAAGTGTAATTCTACAGTGACAATGTTCTTTTTAAAAGTGCTCCTTAGTTCATGAAATGATTTCCAAAACAAAGTTGTGTCAATAGAAATCCTCACTGCAGCTCACAAAGATTACAAACATTCAGACTTTGATTCTTTCTTGTTTGCAGGAATTATTCCTAACTGCTATGATTCTTATGATATAATTTATCACAGATGACAAAAATTTTAGGGCTAAAGTGTGAATTTACTTTAGGTTAGGGTTAGTCATGTACTGGTAATAGTTAGGGTATGAGTAAGGGTTAGCCTACAAAAATGAATGGAAGTCAATACAATGCCCTAATAAAGAAAAAAAATACTTATTTGTCTGTGTTCTGGTTTGCCTTCTGTATGTTTTTTGATGTCATGTTTTGATTATTTCTTAGTTCATTTAAATCTGTTATGTTGTTTTACATTTGGCCTACTCTTAAATTGTTTTTGATCTGAATTCTTGTTACTTCCTGTTTTACTGTGTTGAACTCTTTCCTATGTACATTTTGGTTGACTTTGCTTTCTTAGTTCACATCTGACCTCTGCTCTGTTGATTAGCACCGTCAGTAATAAGACTCATTGTTTCTTCATTCTGTTGCTAGATAATTGTTGTTGTTTGATTATTTTCTGGATTCCCTTTCTTCTGGCATCTTTGGTTAACAGTGGGTTACAAAAGTATTCAATCAAATACTTTGTGAAGCCATGTCTCCATAGGCTTGGTACATCTAACCACTGGGATTTTCATCCATTTTTTCATGACCAGTCTGCTATATTTCTGTCAGGCTGGATTGGTGCTGCTTGTGTTCAACAATCTTTAACTCAAACTAGAGATCCACAATTAGATTGAGGTATGGGCTTTGAGTGGACCATTTCAGGACAGTTAACTGGTTCTCCTTAAACCAATGGACTGTTGCTTCAGCAGTGTGTTTCGTGCCATTATCCTGCTGGGAGGTGAACCTCTGCCCTAAACTCAAATCTCTGGGAGACTCCAAGAAGTTCCTCTCAAGAATTTCTCTGTATTTTGCTCCATCTACTTTTTATTTATATCTGACCCATTTCCCAGTTTTTGTTGATGAAAAGCATTCCCACAACATGATGCTGCCACCACCATGCTTCACTGTAGGGATGGTGGTTCCAAGAATGATGAGAGGTGGCAGGTTTGTGTCAGACATTGTGTTGTCCTTGACCACAGCACTTTCCTTCACATGTTAGGAAGAAAGTGCTGTGGTCAGATGAAACTAAAACGTATTGATGTTGCCCTCAGCCTCCAAATTTTGCAGAAAGCTCCGTGGAGCTGCTGATGTCTTGTTTGTTACTCAGGTGACAGCTGACAGTCTAATGGAGGCTATGTTGTAATGTCAGGTGTGAACTATCAGATTTAACTACTTGTGAACACATTATCCAGGCAGAATCATTTTACCAAAAGTCAACCACCTCTAAAACTTACATTGCAATGTTCTTCTTGTCTGGGAATGGACTTTCATCAAGCTGAAAAAAACAAATCAATTTTTTATTAAATCTATGCCTTCTTTTGGAAAAGGCTATATACCTTTACAGCACGCTGGAGCAACTTTTAACAACACTGAAAAAAAAAAAAAACTGCTACATCTCACCGGTGTGACTCTGTCATCATCAAAGCTGAACCATCTGTCTTCATCATCCTGGGGCTTAATGACTGCTGTGTAATGTCCACCTGTCAGATCACCAATATGATCCACGGCTGCATAAAGTTCATATGTCTGATTCTGTTCAAACAAATATATAGATGTTAAAATGAGAATTAAAAAAATAAATAGATCATATCTAAAACAAAATAAAATACAGTGAAGATTAACCTGTGGTATCTTCAGGGTGTAGGGAACATCAACAATACAGCTGATTTTGACATATGACATGTTCTGATAGCTGAAGTCAAACCTCTTCAGGAGGAGAATCAGAACATCTGGATGATGCTTCATGACATATTTCTGCAAAGAAAAACAAAACAAACACCCCCAAATAAAATGTAAGAATGTTGTTCTGCTTCCATTATTTTTGTCTCTATCCAAAAACATCTGAGACATATTTTATTATTTACAGTACTCACACTAGTAGCATTAACTTTGGTATCACATTTGTCACAGTACATCTGCTTTTCTCCGCTGAAATCTGAGGTTTTGAAAAACTCCTCAATGCCATTTTCCTGAAAAATGCACCTGTGTTTAGTTTTGAGGAAAAACAATCAAGCACCAAACAGTGTAATAAAGTTTTTAAAATGTCTTTTAAGTAGAAAGGTTTTCAATAAGGAAAATAAACTTTAACAACTCGGACCATCAAAGCACAATTTCTAGGAATAATTAGAGATTATAAAAAGTTTTTAATAGTCTTACAAAATCAACAACAGCATAAAGGAAAACCTTGAATCTGAAGGTTTGTTTGTAAGTACATACACTATTTGCCAGAAGTATTCATTCATCCATCCAAATCCTAATTGAATTCAGGTGTTCCAGTCACTCTCATGGCCACATGAGTATAAAATCAAACACCTAGACATGCAGACTGCTTCTACAACCATTTGTGAAAGACTGGGTCGCTCTCAGGAGCTCAGTGAATTCCAGCATGGTGCAGTAATACGATGCCACCTGTGCAATAAGTCTAGTCATGAAATTTCCTCACCACAAAATATTCCACAGTCAGCTGTTAGTGGTGTTATAACAAAGTGGAAGTGGCCATAAAATCACAGAGCAGGCTCAGCAGACGCTGAGGCTCATAGAGCACAGAGGTCACCAACGCTCTGCAGAGTCAACAGCTGCAGACCTCTAAACTTCATGTGGCCTTCAGATCAGCTAAAGAACAGGATGTAGAGAGTTTCATGGAATGGGTTTCCATGGCCGAGTAGCTCCAAGCCTTCCATCACCAAGTGCAAAGAGTCGGATGCAGAGATTTGAAACACGCCGCCACTGGACTCTAGAGCAGTGGAGACATGTCCTCTGGAGGGACGAACCACGCTTCTCTGTCTGGCAATCCGATGGATGAGTCTGGGTCTGGGTCTCGGTACTTGTCTGACTGCATTGTGCCAAGTGTAAAGTTTGGTGGAGGGAGGATTATGGTGTGGGGTTGTTTTTCAGGAGTTTGGCTCGGCTGCTTAGTTCCAGTGGAAGGAACTCTTAATGCTTCAGTGTACCAAGACATTCTGGACAATTTCATGTTCCCAACTTTGTTTAACTTAGCTCCCACCTTTCCAATCATATTAAACTCTATGGATTTAGAATGGGATGTCACTCAAGTTCATATGTGTGTTTGAAGGAAGACGAGCGAATACTTTAGGCAATATAGTGTATGTCTAAAATAATTTCTGTCAAGGCTTCATTTAATGTCAGATTTCAGGTATTGTACTTTTCCCTTGAGCCTCTGAGGAAGTTCAGAAGTACTTCAGTGTAATAAATAGTTTACCAGTTTAACAAGATGGAGTCATAGTATTTATATGGTAGAATGGGCTTTCTCTTTGTGACAATTAAATGGAAGAAAATATAATATTTCTTTTAATTTTTAAAAGCTTTGTTTTCTGATATAAGAGTCTAGTTTTCAAACAGTCCTGTGCTAAACTGTCATAAAATCAGTCCGTGGTGCTTTATGTGACTAAACAAAGTGTCTCACTGAGCTGCGACTGTTGGAGACCCTAAATTACAGAAAACTGGATTTTTCCATTTCAGTCTCACTGAATTCTGAGTGTTTGCAATTAGCTAGCTGTGAGGCTGCGGTTTGAGTGGCCACTTTTAGAAAATCAGGGACTATTTTTGTGGGTACATTAGTTCATTGTCCAACTCTATGACATCACCCACACATTGGCAGCTGCCCCCATGTTTTTAAATATAATAACGGAGTACATTTTTTAAATGAAGATAGGCAGATTTGAAACAGTTTATTAATTATCACTTATCATGTTTTTATACACAAACATGTTTTCTATCAGTGGAAAGCTTGTGAAAATACAGCTCTAGCACTCTTGAGATGAGTTGGAGATACCAGCAACAAAACTGAGATGGGTTTTAGACCGGTTTGAGACACTGGCAACAACTCTGTGACTGTTTAGAGAGAAAATTTGTCACACAAATTTTTTTAACATGAATGTTCATGTTAAGCGACAAGATGGTGAGCCTCTGTGACTCACGCAGACTAACTAAGAACCACTGCAAATGTTTCCAGACATAATTCAAGACTACCTTGTAAATGCTGTGCTTCACCTAGTTACCACTAGTTACTAACAGCTGCAAGAGTGATACTTTTTTTTTTCAATTCTTGATTGCAAATATATTAAATAACAACCTAGCATTTCTTGAAGGAATGCATATTGTCCACTGCCTTCCATGTCAGAGTTTTATACTAAGATTATCTTATATTGAGAAATGACAGTGTTGTGGATGTTTTGGGTACAAAACAATGCAAAATGTTGCAGATGACTCTCAGCTAAAGCTACACCAAATTTTATAAGATTATTATTAGTTACAGCATTTTTCTGTCGGAAATGTCGGGGTTTTTTTTTTTTTGGTGTTTTAGTTTATTGTTTTTATTTGTCTTCATGTTTTCTGTTCAGGTATTTTTGTCATGATTTGGCTTTTGTTCTTTATGTCCTTGTGTGCTGTCACTATTCACTCCTCCCCAGTCACTCTTTGGTCTTTCTGCCACGCCCATCTACACCTGCCCCAAGCCTTGATTATCTTCGATCTTTGCCCACTTTCCAATCACCTCCTCTGTTTTAAAAACCCGGTCATCACTTCCACACCCCGCTGGTTCATTGTCCTTTGTTATCTGCCTTGTTGCCATGCCTCGTCGCCATATGCTCTGTTTGGGTTTCGTCTCGTCTCGCCTCAGGTCTGTTTATGAGCATTTCAGTTTGTTAGTGTTTTTTGTATCTAGTTTGTTTGCTGCCACATGAGCTTTTTGTTTCTGTTTATCTTTTATTTTAAAATAAATTAGTTCTATCCCCGCTACAAAATGAGTCTGCACTCTGGGTTCACCTCCTTCCCCCATCCCCCCTCCTGACAGGAAAATTAAGTAAACTCCAAAAGCTATTCCGTTGCAGTCATGCATTAATGATTACTTTCTGAGTTTCATTAAAATTTGTCCACTGGTTCATGAGATATTTTGCTAAGGGACAAACAAACACACTCAGACATAGGCAAAAACATTATTGCCCACCCCAGAATGACAGGTGATAATAAGATGTGAAAATATGTCTACTGAATTATTAATACTGTCAATTTTGATAAACCAGAAAGGTTGTAGATCAGATTTTTCACAGTCTGAACTAATCTTCAAACATCCTGTCAATAAAAACACTGAGAAGTTCACAGAGTGTCAGATTCTCACCACGCTGTAGTTTTCCCTGCAGGAATTCACCAGTTCAAGAGGAAGATGCCAGAACGGTACATCTGTGTTAGTCTGTGTCCCACAACAAGGACAGAAGATCCTGTGGCTCATCTGTCCATGGAAGATCTGACAACACAAAGAAACATAAACCTGTGAAGAAAAGTATTTTTTCCTAATCAAAGTACTGTTTTTGTTTTGAAGAAGTCTTTACCTCTGCTGCACTGGGACTGGTCATCCGTAAAATCCTCTCAAGGTATTCTGCAGCATCACGTTGTTCATACACTGAGACAAAAAAAAGAAAAGTCTTCCTGAATATTCATTTATAAAACTAATGTTTAAAAAAGAAACAAAATTTGTGTTTTTAGCTCATATTTATTGATCAGAATGATTATTGGAGTTAATAAATCAGAGCTAAATAGACATAACAATCAATGCAGATTTACAAACTGATATAATTTCATAAAAATCATTGGAAAAGAATGTGAATGTTGTCATACTGTACCTCTGTCAATGTGCAGTTTCTTCAGTATTTTACATGTGTCTGTTGGTTTTTGCAGTAATTGATCAAACAATTCTTTAAGATGAGGATCAATTAAATCAGAGTTAGGATTCTCATCCACAAACCTAAACAAGTAGAAGTCAGGTGTGTTACACAGGTACTCGTTAAAATGAATTTTCAACATAAATGCAACAACAAACCTGTCCACAGCTTCTCTGAACTCTCTGGTCATGAACAACACCTGCAGCACACTGTTCAGGTAGCAGGTCGCTCCCTCTCTGATCAAGCCGTGGTACTTACCTACTGGGAGATTTAAATAAAGTGAAAAAAAAATGCTAACACAAACAGACATACAGCATTCAAACGTAAGGCTTTATGTAGTTTGTTGTGCTTTGCTGGGATAATTTGATTTAAAGTCCATAAAACAATTTATAAAAGAATATTCGACATCAAACAAATCTTGTGTTACAATAATCAGACATTTTGAGGTAGCCTTGAATTATGATCTGTGATAATCGTGAAATGCGTGGGTGCTGATTTAGTTATCGCAGAGATAATTTATACACATCATTAAAGCATTTTTATGCTTTGATGATCTGTATAAATTGTCACGGATGGTCACAAAGTGCACATGGTGTTGTTTGCCTTTTGTGCCTTTGATACACAGACACCTGCTAACAATAAATAACTGCTGATTTCTCAAAGCGTTAGGTACAAACTTTTTTGCGACTTCAGCATATGTTGTGCCACTTTTTAGCCATTCATATACCAAAATATTCAACTCTTTGCACATATTTTCCTCATACGAATACATCGAGACGTCTCTTTGAAATCTGCTTCATGATACTTGTTCTATTTTTGTTTTTACATGCTGCATTAAGCTTTTAGCTTTTAGCTTGTGTTCTGCTTCTTTTAGCTTTAACAAGTCAGTCTCAGCTTCCTCAGCAAATTCCAGGAAAGTCATTTAGCATTTATATTATATTTTCACAGTAAATGTAATTTCTCTAGTTAGTTATTTACTACTATTGTTGTTGCTGTACAGAAATCAACATATTATTTGTTGTTAGGTGTTTGTGTATCACAAGAAGAAAAGCAACTACAACACTATGTGCACTTTTAGACCATCTGTTTTTATTATTTAATGACATGTTTAAATTGTTTCTGTTTATCTAAATTTATTTCCTTGCACAAGTTCATGTTATGATTTCTGGAAATGTCCCTGTTTTCCAGCAGCGGTCATGTTATCAGGGTGTGTTTGCTCCTTAGTGCAACTTTGAAATAATTTCTTCACACAGAAGTTGATTTTTTTTTTTTACTCAATTCCTAGCAAAACTTTATTGACTATGATAATTTAAAAAAAAAGTCTTCTATAAATGTTTTAAAGTTGTTAGGTATGTTAATAAGTTTAAAGCAATGCAGTAAAAGATCACAAAACTTCCCTAAATATAGTTTTCCTGTCTAAAACCCCTGTGACTGTAATCTGTCATGGCTTCTTTCAGAAGGGACAAATGCTCTAAGAAGGTGTCTGAACAATAACAAGTTCTTAAGTTGGTAGGTTTTTAAATATTCAGATTTTGAATTTTAATTTAGCTCTCAGATGGTAACCATTAAATCTACAACTGAACAGCTTTTAGAGTCAACTAAATTCAAGATGGCTGCCACAGCTAATCAACCTTAGCTAACCTAAAAATGGCAAAAATTTGGTCAGCTTTACAAATATTGAGCTAAAATATGACACAGTAGTAGCTGAGAGGGATTCCCAACACATATATTGACTGCTAACGGACTGAAAAGTTTCACAATATCACATTATTGTGCATTTTGTTATTTTCAAGATTTAAATAAAATGGCTACAACCTCATCATTTGTCAACATAAAATGATCTTAGTCTAAATCATTGATACAAATGGCAGAGGGCAAAATGCATTCCTTCAAAGAATGCTAGGCCTTTAATTTGTTCTGCTTTGTGTTTATGTTCATGTTTATTAAAAGTTAACTGAGGGCTACCTCATGACTAGATGAATTAACAGATTTGTTAGGTTTATAAATGTGCTTTTAATATAGCATGTGCTTCTTGTTGTTCTCAATTGAAATATTTTTTTGAGTTTGGCAAACTAGTCTGAGACTGAGAGCACTTTAGGTCTCAGGTATGTTAACGTATATATTAAATTCTCTGTTGTATTTGGCACAAAACGATTAAAATCTGTTCAGAAATGTTGCTGAACATAAATACTGTTATAATTCTTTCTTCTGGGGTCATGTTGGGGGTAAATGTTTTGGTTTATTGAGAAAATTAACTGATGGAAGTGAGGTGAAACCCCCTAACAATAAATTACAGATAATTCTATAATGACATTTTGTTTTTGTCACAAAGGGTTCATGAATGCAGAGTAAATTGTGGCAGGAGTCGTTCAGTGTTATCTAAAAAGCTTGTTTTCTCAGATCCACAGCACATCATCTTATCCGGAGGGCTCAACGAGCTGCAGGAATACAAACCACTGTGCTCCATCCTCATGTTCGGGTTCTTCTGAAGATCAGTTCAGTCACACCATGCTGTTACAAAGACATCACTATCAGTCAAATGCAACTATAGGTTTGGCAAATCCTCTTGACAACCAAGAAAAAAAAATGAATCCAATCCCTTTTTTTTAATTCCCCAGTCTTTGTAATGCCATTACCCCCACCTATTTACATTTGGTATCATTGAAAAGCCCTAAATGTCCTCTGTATATAACAAAAGGATTCAATTTAGTAGTGTGCAGTGGATGTGAGATATCCAGGTTTTCAAACGTCCTCCACAGAGGACAAATTTGAACTACTGGTCGTCAGGAGAAGCACAAGTGAACAAACAAAGAAAACCCCCTACCTTCAGATTTACAGTTCACAGACATCCGTCAAAGAAAAAACAACTTTCCAACTTCTTACTGACACTCGCAGAGTTTTTTTATGTACTGGTTCAATGGTAAACCACTCAAACACTTCCTCTTTCGCTTCTGTAACAAAAACAATATGCTGCATTCAGGGTGCGTCGGAAATGTCGCTTTTAAACGATTCGTGGCAGAAAAGCTTGTTATAAAGGCTATCAGTGTCCAAACCTAATAGTTTTAACACTGATAGCCTTAGTTAAAGCTAAGAATACAGATGGTTAATAAGTACAAATTAAAAGATCTGCAGTGGGGCTTGAGTGCAGTATTTACAGGAACTGGATTAAATTGATAAAAAATTCTAATTACATCACATTAACTGTAAGTAGAGAATCACATTAAAAATAAGCACACAACTTTTGGTTAATTGTAATATTAGTTATCAGCCACTGCACTGAAAGACAGGCAATAATGTGATTGCTTTATGTCTGTATTTGTTTGTCTGTTAGCGAAATATCTCATGAACCACTGGATGGATTTTAATGAAACTCTCAGAAAGTAATCATTTTTTTAAATATTCTCTTGAAGAGGTCAGTGATGGGATTCGGTGATGCACTGCTGCTGACATCAAGTACACAACTTTGACTTGTAGTTAATGACCTAAGGAACGATTATAAACAATTAATGTCTCACCTGCTGTAGATAGCAAACTTTTCACCAGACTGACGAGCTACTGACTAAGTGGATTACTGTCTTCTTACACAACCTTAGTTGTAAAAACTTTTGTAGCAAACATTATTTTATAACCTTCGCATTGTGTCATCAGTTTCATATTTCACGTTATTCTTGGCAGAGATTTTACAAAGTGCATCAGATTGCACCAGAAGTGCTACAGCTAGCTGCTTCTACTCTTTGCACTTGTAAATAACGGCATAATTCTATGTAAATAACTGTGTAAAATGAAATTGGCTGTGATGTAAAGGTTTCTTAAGAAGCAATTGTTTGAACCTCTATGAAATCTTTTAGATCGAACCTGTTTTGAAACAAGAGGAATTTAATTTTGACCTGGCCATGCTGGGACTAGCTGTTAGCTCAAATAACCCATCAGAATTTAACTGTTTTTAATTTAAACTGGCTTTTTTTTTTCAAAGAGCTATCTCAACAGGTAAGACGTTAATTGCTCATATATAACCTTTCTGCAGACGCCCATCTCAATAGATTAGTGGTTTATATAAGGTTTATAGAAACACAAAGTTTGAGGAAATCAGTTTAATTTTGTGCAACAACAGAATATTTGATTTCAAACATAAGAAACATTACAATCAAACAAATAAAATAATAAATCTTTTGCATTTGTAAACAGTCACTGGAGGAGGTGGCGGGCGCAGCAGGAGGTGCAGGTGGTCTCAGTCAGGCCGTCAGTCCTCCAGGGACCCGAATCACCATCTGGATGACAGACTGTTGTTGGATTCCATATTCAGACAGCAGTGTTGTGTCTCCTTCCAGCATCTTATCTGCAAAGATCAGCCTCAAGTTCTCCTCCCCTGGACACACACAGGAAAACAAACACACACACACACACACAGACATAAAGTAGATATTAGTTGAAGACTTAGTCATAATACAATGCATGCAAACCACCTAAAGAAACAAACATTGAGCAAATACCATCACTACATTCTATCCGCTGGTGCATCCGAAGGCTACAGAGCAGTTTTATCTTAATTTGTGTGTTATTTAGTATTTTGTAGATAGCATTGAGTGACTTCGTCTGTAGCTTTGTCATGTAAAGCTGTGTTAAATATTCAAAATGAAGCTGAATCTCCACAAAAACAAACTACATCGGAGCTCGAACAGTTAACTTTATGACAGCCTGAGCAACGACTGGCATAAGGTTGTTGTGCAAAATATACTTTCACTTTTAACTCCTAAGTGTATTTGGCTCTTAAAACATCAGTTTTTACTTAACTTGTGTGACTTGTATGAACATTATTACTTTTTAAACAAATATTTCTCCTAATAAGCACGCAAAAGTTTAATTGAAAACTCAGGGACTCACCCGCCGTCTCTGGGAGTTTCTCTGTTATTTTCTCCTTCAGCTGACGCACGGTCATTTTCTGCATCTGCTCCTCGGTGTTGCAGAGGTCTATGAACATCTTCTGCCCCCTCAGACCGTGAACCACGACCTGGTAGATTTTTCCCATGTTCCTGCTGCTCTCTGTGCTCCTTCTGCCTCTGTGCTGAACGACTGAAGTTCCTGCAGTTAGTTTGTATTTGACAAAACAAGTTCTGACGTCAGAGAGAACAAAAGATTCTTTCACTTTCTATTTCATAAAAAATAAAAAAAGAAGAAAACAACGCCTTTATTGTGTGAATGCTGACACTATTGTTCTCCAGTTTTTTTAGCTTTCTATACATAATTTGCAATCTAATGAGATTACTTCTACATACTTTGTGCTATTTTAGCCATTCCTACATCAAAACATTCAGCTCATTCAGGAAATAGTAGCTGTGACTTTTGGTTTTTGTAATTTTCATACTTTTCAAAATATTTAACTTTAATTATGAATATTTTCTTAACAGGAACACATTGAGCTCTCCTCAGAGCCTTTAAAAACATTGTTTCTTGGAAATCTGCTTCAGCAAACTTGCTCTATTTTTGTATTCTTATGCTACTTTTACCATTTAGGTTTAACATCATTTGAAAAGTAATGTAATGGAAAATTTTAATGTTGTTCTTTTTAATAGTAAAATGTATAACAATAATTGTGATTTTTGCCTGCACAAGTGAAGACTTAATGAAGTTATTCTTCTTCTAACTGTTAAGGTTTGAAATGATTTTGTTCTTTGTTCTATGTGGGAACTGAGAAAAACTCTGGTCCTGCCTTACTCATTTCTGCACCTGGACTTGACTGATTTGTTCTCAGTGATTCCTCTCCCCCTGTTATTATCAGATATTCTTTGTGAGAAACGAAGCTGCTCAGTAACTATGTAAAAGTGTGGCTGAAAATGATGTAATGAAGTTCAGTGAGTTTGGGTCTCCGAACGCTCTTTTGCCTTCGGAATAAAATTCTTTTTCAAAGACAAAGATCCATCTTTCTCCTGATTCTCTGAAACAGACATCTTACTACTTGTTGATTATTTTTTGCTGCTACAGTATAATAGTCACAACTACTACTGTTCTGGTACTTTTACCTTCTAGTTAGCCTTATTGCTACTTTTAGCTCTTAGTGAATCTTTTGCTACTTCAGCTTTTAATGACCCTTTTATTACATTTAGCTAGCCTTTTGTTACATTTAGCTTTTAGCTATCCTTTCCCCTACTTTTAGCTGGTGCTCTGCTTCTTTTAGCTTTAACAACAAGGTTCAGCTTCTTCAGCAAAGTCATTCAGCACTCAGCATTCACGCCATGTTTTCACAGTAAATTTAATTTCTCTAGTTTCAATTATTTAATATCAGTGTTGTTGATAAACTTAGTACTTTCTTACTTTGAGAAATTAACATTTTATTTGTTGTTAGTAGATGTTTGTGTATCACAAGAACAAAAGCAACCCCATGTTCACTTTGAGACCGTTGTTTTTATTATTTATTGAATGTATTTCCTTGTATGAGTTCTGGGAATCACCTTATTTCCCAGCAGCAGTTGGGTTATCAAGGTGTGTTTGTTATTCTTGTTTCTTTAGTGCAGCTTTGAAATAATTTCTTTCTCAGGCAGTTATAACATTTATAAATAAGTCTTTTATAAATGTTTTAAAGATGTTTGGTATGTTAATGAATTTAAAGCAATGCAGTAAAAGATCACAAAAGTTTCCTAAAATAAAGTCAAAGTTGCCCAGAGCATTACTTTTGTTCATGTAATCATTTATTCAAAAGAACTGACAATCAGACAGTTTGGTTTAATGTGACTTCTTGTAAGTTTAAGAATATAATTGTGGAAGTAAGTGAAAGTGAAAGCAAACTCTCTGAACCCAGAGAGTGACGCAGCTGCAGCAGCAACTTCAGGGGGAATTTACTGAGAGCAGACAAAAGAGGTTTGGTACTGACAAGAAGCAGAAGAGCTGATCTGATCCACGATGAGCACTCAGGACCAGAACGAGAAGAGATACGACCCCAGAGACACAACACTGAGATTTGTCAACAGACCTGATGATCTGGATCCACTGCGTAAGGACTAAAAACTGGGCAGCAGTTGTTGTTCTAATGTTCTTATTTCATGTTTGTTACTTTCAATTTGTGCATAATAGCTCTATCTCAGTAAGTGCATAGAGTAAAACAAAGCAGATGTGGGTGTTTTTCTCACAATGTGTGTACAGTATTTGCAGCAATGCTGAGTTTAATGTCTGTTCTCTGCCTCTCAGCCCCCGATGAAGGAGACCAGGGTCTCCGAGCAGAGATGTCCTGTGGTCACGCCGTCACTCCTCAGTCTCTCACCGGATGGTGTCGCAGCCTGCTGGATCAGGTACTTTCCACCTGTTCAGTCAGTCACCATGTTTTTATGACTTCAAAGTAAAGATTTATTGTTTCTTTTCTATTTAAGAACCTCCCACTTATAGAAATTTTCATCAGCTCTTTGTGTTGGTCCAATCTGATGTTGATGATTTCCTCGTTGTGTTTAGAGGCATGCAAAATTTCTGCACAAGGACAAAGATTACACCCAACCCCTTCATATATTAAGAAACACAAGCTTTCTTTTTGCTCCTTTCAATGATTCAGAAACAGCTAATTAATTGTTCAGAGCCTGTTTGGTTACTGACATGTTCAACAACACCCTCTTTGGCACGTATCACACTTTATACAGCCAGATAAATGTCTTTCACTTCATGTTTGGAAAAAAGAAAAAACTTAGCCTATTTTCTGTGCAAATAGCTACAAGTGATTAGCATTGGGACATTTGATTTTGGTCAGGTTCCTTTCTGGATGTTTAAAGATATTTGAATTAAAAGCCTACTGTGGCCATGCAGTATTTTTGAGGAGTATTTGTTTTTTGTTTTTGTTTTTCTAAAGTTTCCTTTTGCTTTCTCATTTAAACTATTTTACTATTAAGTTCCTGTTTTCCTCTTTTTAGGAATAACAGGCATCATGTTTGCTCCTATTAGTGTTTCAGAGAAATGTAGGAAATCGTTTAAAACAAATGTTTGGTTCATGTTTACTGACTGTGATACCCGCTACCAGTAGTAAAATGTGTCAAACATGAGCCCATGATGAAACCAGAGGATAAATACTTGCCCTCCAATGCTGCCATGGGTCACTGGAAGCAAAAATTTTTCCACACAGCTGATTTGAAACAAACAAGCAGGTCTTCAAGCTCCTATATTTAGAGTGTTTTTAAAAAGTATCATCCTCTACTCCTTCTCTAGTGAGCAAAAAAGCAATTTATGAAATGTGGTCTTTCTTCTAAATGATTGCCTCTGACTAATGTATACTTGATCTGATCATACCCCGCTGTCAGTGCTGTGATGGCACAAACAGATGTACCGCTACACCCCTGCTGGAGAACATCCCAACCAGTTTCACTGAATGTTCAACTGCTTAAATGACGAATATGTTCTAAATTTTCAGGGCCAGTACACATTTAAGTGCCCTGCCTTCATTAAAGAAACCCACCAACAGTGCGGTGCAGTGTGGCCTTATCAAGAAGTACGCCGTTTAGCAGTCCTGACCGCTGAAGAAATGCAGCACTTTGAAGAGAACATCGCTCGTCTGGCTGCTGCAAAGTACTGCGAGTCTCAGTCAGTAAGTGTCTTTCAGATCTGTTTTAAATCAATATTAGAAACTGCAATCAACTTTCTGCAATGTTGAACACTACATTTTTCTCTGACAGTGTCCTGGCTGTAAGTCCTGTATTGAAAGAGAAGACCTGACTAACCTCAGTGTGCAGTGCTTAGTGTGCACCGCAGATAAAAAGAAAGTGTACGAGTTCTGCTGGCAGTGTTTGAAGTCGTGGAAAGGTCCAGCTCCACGCTCTGACCGCTGTGACAATGATGGCTGCATCAACCATGACCTTGAAGTGCTCAGGACCTGCAAGACCACCACTTTTCCTGAAGTGAATGGGGTCGATGCCTGTCCCTCCATCCGGGCCTGTCCCACCTGCGGTCAGAAGGTGGAGCACGACAAGACGGGCTGCAAGAACATCATCTGTCCTCGCTGCCAGGTGGAGTTCTGCTTTGTGTGTCTGAAGCTGACTCCGGAGTGTCTGGACACGAGTTCCTACTTCATCCCCTGCAGCGATGGTGTGGCTCCCAGACAAACCTCCATACCTGTGTGGCACAGATGCTAAATATACATAAACAATTGATCTTCTATCCTTTGATAGTAATATTCTCAAAATCTGAATATTTGATATCTGTTCTTGTTCAGGTTTAAAACCAATTTTAAACAATCTCTACAACTGAAGTTACTGAAGTTTATTTCTTGAGACCTGATTTTTTTCTGATATAATGTGAATAAAGATTCATTTTTAACCAAATGCGTATTTTATATCTGACCCAAACAGGTGCATACATCTTCATACCTCACCTGTAGGCTGGACACACTGAAAGGCAGCAGCTCATTAGGAACATAGCAGTGGCGGGCCGTGCAATTCACACCTAGGCCTTCAGTAGAGCTCCGTCTGAATCAATCCACCCTCAATAACAATTTCAAGGCTATAAAAAACATCTTTTTATGCAGAAATGCAGTATCAGGAGTTGTTGCATCGCAGATAGATAACTCGTTTAGCCAGAATAAATGTATTTACTGAAGAAACAAACCCGGGGTGCACAAATCTCCTACTGCAGCTTCAGCTACGACACACGTAAAAAAAAA
>NC_051436.1:13226970-13235353 GCF_001649575.2 Kryptolebias marmoratus
GGTTTGCTAGGTCTGGCTAGTACGCTCTCTGACTATCCAATCAAAGAGTACGAATGTGCTGACGTCACCGTACGCCTGCTAGAGGGCCCTGGTGTAGCCAACTCAATATCTGATTGGTTGAAGAAACAGCTTGGTTGACACTTATTTTATACTACAGGGCCCGCAGAACTGATTGTGAAGGCCTCCAGGCAGATTTCTTTGACCCTGGCAACAAATGATTGCTGAAATGTGATTGGTTGAATGCTTTAATATAAAAATCCATGCCTGGAAACAGCGCAACCAAGGGAAAGGCTATGAAAGGAAGCAGACCGACCATTTGGAATTATTATTGAATAACAAATATCTGAATAATAATTATTCAGATTATTATCTGAATAATTATTATTATCTGAATAATTATTATTATCTGAATAATAATTATTCAGATATTTGTTAGGCCAGCAGAGAAGGCCTTGCAGGCCCTGACGGCCCACCACTGGAACATAGTTTAGCATATATGAATTTAAGATAGTCGAGCATGCTTCAACGATATTAAACAAAACTTATTGAAAATAACACTGAAATGTTTATAGAAATACAAAGTAAATACTGTTGCAAATTCTAATGGAAAAAAACTTCAGTCACTATGAAAAGCATTTATTTCATTTTAGATAAAAGCATTTCACATAAACCTTTGAAAGGGAATAGTTCAGATTATTTTGAAGTGGTGTTTTGTGGAGTTGTTGTCGTCTTAAAAGAAATAAATCCGTACTTCATGGTTCAGTACAAAATAAAGGCACAGAAGGGAACTGGCAGAAACACCAGACGAGACAAGAGGGCTTCAGGGCTGTGCTTATGTAAAAGCATCTTCCTAGAAAATGTGTGAGACTTTTCCTAAATCATGAAAGCTTTTAAACATGAAAGTATTCAGTTTTGTACAATTTTTATCCATTTCCCTAAACAACGCAAGAACAACTTATATTTACTTTCACTGGAGCTTTTCAGTTATGTACTCAGGCATACCATTTTTTTATGAAATCAAATCAAGAATAGACTCATATGATTATTGGAAGCCACATGCTGTACAACATACAGTAGATAATACTGTCAAACACAAAATATTAACAAATAAATTAAAAATTGCAAAACCATTTCCACGTGAGAAAACCCAGCCTACCTCACAGTAAAAACAACATTTAAAGTTAAAAACATTTTAAATGATCACAGAAAAGGTGGACTTTACATGTCCGAACTTGCATTTTGTGTCTTTAATCATTTTTTACACAATCGCTCTGATCCTTGAGTTTCCAAAAAATCAGCTAAATTCTCGATGCTTCTTCGAGTTTCACCTCCACCGTGCAGTTTTACAGCCAGCTGTATAACTCCTCCATGGTTAACTCCATATTCAGACAGCATCTCTGAGTCTTTCATCTGTCGGCCATTGAAGATCAGCCATTGCTGGTCCACTAAAACACACAAGAAAACAAGCACTCACTAAGAAAGATTTTTTTTAAACCAAAGTTATACTAGAAGTTATTAATTTACAAACAAAGTACATTCTACTTATAACATGTCTAAGTCTCCAGTAGTGCAACAGAAAACTGCAAAGCAGTTTTGTTTCTGTGATTTATTGCTCATTTGTGTGACTCGTTTGAGTGTGTTTCTTATTTTTTTGTGGTTAATAATCAGTGATCTCATCTCATTTTTTCTCATGTGTTGTATAGTTAAAATTAAATAGAATATCAATTCTTGAAAATGTTAGATAACTAATAATTTAAAGTTCAGTTTTTTCTTATTGTTGCAGAAACATCTGAGGAGTGAAACTCTTCATTTTCATCAGCTGATATCAAAGTATGATGTTCCTAAAAACTGACTGTTGCAGCACTTTTTGGTTGTTGTTTTTTATAAGAAAAAGAAGAAATATTCGCCCCTCAGTGGGGAAATCCCAAAGGTTTATGTAAAATTTTTAATCTGTAAATTCACATAGTTCAAGAGTAACTAAGTGCTTATACTTGAACAATGTACAACAGAAGAAAACTAATTATATTTTATATTTTTATTTTGTGCTTTGCAATTTTTGCTACAAACCTAATGGGGTTGATAAATGTATTGTAAGCCTTTTGCAACTTTGCAAACTTCCTTTATTTGACTTGTTCCTTGTGTTTAACCCAAACACACAATAAGGAGCAGACAGGGTTTAGATGTGGTTTTATAGTCTAGATGAGTTAATTCTGGTCTAAAACTGGCTTTCTGAAACTACATTCTGATTACTGAGTCCTAAACTAAACCAAATCAGAATAATTAAAAAACACTTCTACTAGTTTGAACTGAGTGTTAGTCACTAAATGCAAGAAACGCCTGTAAACCACATACTGGTCTTACAGTGAGACAATTTAATTAACCAGAACCTCACCATGCAGCTTTCACTTTTTAAATACAGCAGTTTTGTATTTCTGAGTCTGCTGTCAAATCCTCTTTGTCTATTTCAAAAGTTTGACCTGTTCTTTTTTCAGGAGGTCTGCTTATTCACCCGGTAACTCCTGAATTTCCCATGATGATCTCAGTTACCAACTAATCTAGAATGTGGAACATCCAAAAGAGCCTAAGAGATCTAGAACTTAAATAAAGGCTGAGAATTTCAGATGAGTATTCACATGTCTTTGTAAACAAACAAAAAAATATAAACTATTTTCTTTATTTAAGAGGAAGCCAGTGAAGAGAGGCTGACAACAGAGTGGCACAGTCTATTTCCTGGTACCAGTGTAGGCGGGACAACAGAAACTGGTGCCAAAATAAAGAGAGTTACAATAATCCAACCTAGAGGTGATAAATGCTGAATTTACTGTCTTCAAATCCTTTTTAGAAAACATGGATTTAATCTTAGAAATAATTCAGAAATTCCGAAAACAGAAAACTTTACTACAGAGATCTAATGTGTTGATCCAATCACAAAAGTTCAGTATACTTTACTTTAGCCTTTTATTTCTATGTTTTTACTTTAATAAACGTGTTATTACTTAATAGATAAGTCAAATGGCAGCAGATAACTAGTCCCAATAAGTTTACCTGGGACACTTTGCTTCTCGGCTATTTTTTCCTTCAGCTGCAGCACGGTCATTTTCTGCATCTCCTCTGGGTTGCCGAGATCAAACACGGCCATTTTACGATCCAGGCCCCTAACAAAGACCCTGATATTTTCCATTTTCTGCTCCTCCTCTTCTGCACCTGTGTTGAGAAAACAGCAAGATATGATGTCTGAAGCTTCCACTTTTTTATTTATTTTTTACTTTATTTAGTTTTCAAAAAAAAAATATCACAAAAAAACTTCTCCACAAATCAGACAAACCTGTTTTCAGGTATAAAAACAGAAGGAAAAGAATTAACTTACACTTAGTCGCACAATTCACTCTTTAAAAAAGTCCTCTGGAAACGATTCACCTGTAAACGTTCTGCCACCTTTGGACCTCTCCAGATAAGACGAAGTCAAAGGTTTGAGTAATAAACCTTGTTTAAGAGGTAAAGGAGTGTGGGTTTCTTCGATGCAAAATGTCAAATGATGGAATGGACGCAGAGTAATAATTTAAAGTAATAATAAGTAAAAATATAACACTTTATTTGAGGCAGCAGCAGCACCTAGACACCTGGAGGGGAGAGACACGTCCAGGCCTGAAGCCTTCTGAACACGAGTCATACAGTCGACAACACGTGGAAGAGCACAACACACAACTCCAACAAACTGACATCCCCGCAGGGCACTGCAATTACACACTAAAAGGACAGAGCATGTAATTTTGCACCTCAGCTTACCGTAGCTTCCTGGTCAGATAAGGGCCCTGTGACATCAGCAGATAGCATCTACCCCGCACTGTAACAACCCCCACCTCAGTGTTACGGCTAAAGCTGCTCTTTAAAATCTAAACTAAATTAAAAATATATCAAAATGAAAATCTTAAAATGCCTGCTTTCCCTCGCTTTATTTTTTTGGTTTTATTATACCCTTTATTTCTGTTATACTAAACTGAACATTAATGTCAACCAATGCCCGTTTGGTGCTCTCCTTATCCATCTTGTCTGCCATTTTCATCCCCCTTAACGCCGGGATGTGCTGGAACTCATATAAAATTAACTGTAAGCACC
The DNA here is from genome assembly GCF_001649575.2 of Kryptolebias marmoratus. NCBI lineage: Eukaryota > Metazoa > Chordata > Actinopteri > Cyprinodontiformes > Rivulidae > Kryptolebias > Kryptolebias marmoratus. The sequence goes on from NC_051436.1 coordinate 13,231,087, forward strand.
GTCATTTTGATCCTATACAGTGTTTGTTGTATTTCAGTTAATATATCTTGTCTACTATCTGACTGGTTGTTCTGCAAAGTGTCCAATGATGAACTAGAATCCAAACAGATTATTGATTTTAATGGTCTTACTTCTTTTACCCACTGAAGTGCTAACAATACTGAAAGCATTTCACTTGTATATACTGATATTCCACTATTAACCCTTTTTCCTACTATAAATATGAAATTGCGGTACAATAAACACTATTCCTATCCTATTAGCTATATTTTTTTTATAAATCTGTGTATATATATATATATATATATATATATATATATATATATATATATATATATATATATATGTACATAATTTTAATACAGATTTATGTATTCTTGCATTATGCATTCATTCAGAAAATAAAATGTATCCTTGTTCTTCTTTTCTTATAATGTAAAATCAACTGCAGCATCAGGAAGCGTTCATGTTGGTACAGTGGGTTATGGCTTCCTTCACCCCCTCTTAAACTATTAGTCTTCTCTGTCTACAACAGTGGTGTCCAATCCTGGTCCTCAAGGGTCTCTATCCTGTATGTTTTACTTGTTTCTCTGGCTTCTGCAGAGCTTGAAGACCTGCTGAAGAGCAGAGAAACAACTAAAACCTGCAGGATAGAGGCCCTCCAGGACCAGGCTTGGACAACTCTGCTTTAAAATATAAACAATGTTTTCCTCAAAAGAGTGTCCATAATCCTTGAGATGTTGGTGCACGTGTACACAAACAATAACAACAAAGACACCTGCAGGTTTAATACACATAAGACCACATGGGTACATCAGTCTCACATTAAATGTATCATTAACATATAAATATGTATACAGGGAGTACAAGCAGAATATTTAATGAAAGCTGAATTACAAACATGTCTCTGACACAGACGTTAAGATTTACAGATTTATTTACTTCTCAGTGTTTTTACGAGTTTAACTGAATTTTATCACAGTGATTCAATTATGCTTAACAAAATATTTAATTTGATTTAGATTCACTCATAAGTTATTCAACTAAACATTTAAAATTTTGTGTTTAGTTTCTGCTACTTTTTTTATTTATAATAGATTACTCACTGTGGGGTTTGGGGGTTTTGGGTTTTCAGTTTTATTGTTTGTTTATTATCTTGTTTCTGTTTAAGTTATTATTTCAGTTTAGTTCTTGTTTTTGTGGTGTTCTGCTTTTATCATCATTCTTTCCTCCTCAGTCTTCTCTTTGCTTGTCTGCCACGCCCATCTCCACCTGTCCTCAATCCTAATCACTCACCTGTTCCCACTCACCTCATTACCTCCAGTGTTTTAAAATCCAGTCACTTTCTCCACCACTCTGCTGCATCATTGTTTTTGGTTTCTGGATGTTCTTGTCTCATTCCATGGCTGATGTCCTTGTAGAAGTCAAAAATTGAAAATGAAGCTATGGAGTCATATTTATCAGTGTTTTGATCAGCCAAGGCCCCAGAGAAACAGGTTTGGAGTCAGAATCTTTATCGGTATTATGAAAACACGCTCCTGTGAGAAGGTAACAACTGTTCAAGAGCGAAATCTTGTCCTTCTTTAATCTAAAAATAACTAATTAGGAGTAAGTATTATATACCAGGGAGAGAGATCCAGACTGGGAGACAGTCTGAAATGTGTGAAACATAAAATATGATCATTCAAATAAATTTCCCAGCTGTGAATCTTTGACACATTTGTTTTGCCCCATCCTGCATAGACATTGTTCTTCTTTGACACTTAGAAAAGAAAGTGAAAGTTGTACAATCTGAGAAAAAAACAGAACATTTTTGTATCAAAAAATAAAAACTAATGTCTCCTTAATGACCTTAAAGATAAAATGAAACACAAGAATCACTTATAGTTTTATTTAATCAGACATACAGCATTGTTTTCATATATAGTGTCTCATATGTCTACTTTCAAAAGAAAAAAACGTTATCACTAAATCAAACTGTATATAAAATATAATATACATATATATATGTGTGTGTACAATTTTCTGTCATTTATGCTTTTTTTTCTTTTTTGTGAACATCTTATGAAAGATAATATGAAGCAAGTTGTTTTGCATAATGCTGTAAAGTATAAAAAATACAAAAATCATTTTGTCATGCAGAAATGTAAAAATGACACATTTCCAATGAAATCAATGTTAATAAAGTTAACATGAACATCAAAGAGGTCCAGGAGGAGCTGCAGCTCCACAAAAATCCATCAAAACTAAACAGAGAACATTTATGAATCTGGTTAAATGCAGTATCTGAGGACAAGAGAAACAGATTATTATCAAATGAAAAACCATTATTTAAAAATACAGACACTTTCTCCAAACTACACAACGGACATTGAGTGTGAAAGACCTCAAAAGATGATTCATAGAAAAGTGTCACTTAAACCCATGAAACAAAGTTACTGTGAACAATCTTTGCAGAACCATAAATCATTGGTGTCGTTACAATTTGTCAACGTAGAGGACCTTTTAGTCATTTAAGTTGTAGGACGTCAGAAAGAATTGAAACAGTTCAGCTGAGATCCTTTAATTGAAAGTGATCCGGAGCTCAGAGATCGAGGATTCTGTTTAGGTTGGATAAACTTCAGTCCTTTGCAGTCCCACAGGGTTTCTCAAAATCAGCTAAATATTCCCTACTTCTGTGTTTTTTATCATTCTTTTTATGTTGAGTTAACTCAGAGGGAAGTTTATCATAGTCGGTCGTATGATGTTTCATCGTGATCAGATAATGAACCATAGAAGGTATTAAAGCTAGGAAAGTTCACTTTTGCTTCAACAGTGGACATGTGTTTTACTCCGTGATCAGACAGCAGAGAGGAGTCTTCCAGTTGTTTTCCATGAAAGTAAACTTCAACTCTTATATAATCACGACCTACACAAAACAGAGAGTAAAACGTCAAATGGCAGCAACAGAACGTGTCACAGCTTAAAGTGAATTAAAACATGAACCTGTGAATTTATTTTCCTCCGTGGATGTTATAAGTAAATACTTTATCTACATCTCACAAATGTTTTAATCTTTCCCTCTTCTGTAGCAGGAAATTATAAAATACACTAAAAAAAAGCATATCCCATGAAATTTACTGATTATTCAGATATTTTTTGTAGATAATACTGAAGGATTTATTTTGGATCTTTCTTGTGCTTTTTTGCATAAAATAATAATTATAAAATTTACTCTTTAGTTTCAGAAATCTTAGGCTACTTAAAAAAAGAATACGTCTTATCTTTGCAGAACTGAACTTCTGATTGTCATGAGCGGTGGTGACGGAGGCAAGCCCAGAAAGCAGACTCATACTTAAAAACTAAATACAGAACTGATTTATTAGAGAAAACAAAAGCTGATGGGGCAGCGAAAACAAAACATAACATAACCAAAACTAGAAGCACAGAAGAGACGCAGGACAGGGACAAAAAACAATGATCTGACGGAGTGGTGGAGGAAATGACCAAGTTTTAATACTCAGAGGATAATGAGGTAAGTGGGAACAGGTGAATGATAATAATTGCTGACAGGTGGAGATGGGCTTGGCAGGTAAACAGATGACAAAGCTGTGGAGATGAAGATTAAAACAAACACAGACACAAGAGACAAAGACAGAAAGTATATGAACCAAACTAACAAGATAACTGAATAAACTAAACAATAAACTCCAACTGAAACAAAAAGACAACAAACTGAAAACCAAAAACCCAAATCCCGACACTGATAAGAAAATCTGTTATTACTAAACAATCCGGACAATACACTCCTGATCAAAATCTTAAGACCAGTCAAAAAATTGCAAGAATTTGCATTTTGCACTATTGGATCTTAAGAAGGTTCTAAGTAGAGCTTCACAGTGTTAAAAGTAGAAATCAGCGTAAGAGACAAAACCTTTTGAGCGGGGAATTAATTGAAAACTGCATTTACACTCAAACATGATTTTTTCAGCTGATCAAAAGTTTAAGACCATAGCTAAAAAAAAACACGAAAACCCCCCAAAACAGAAATCAAAGTGTCAAAAAAAAGGATTTAGTAATGAGTAGCTCCACCATTCTTGTTGATGACTTCAAAGAATCATTTAGGCATGCTTTATGTCAGTGTTTCCAGGAGGCTAGTGGGAACGTTGCTCCAAGTGTTGAAGATGGCTTCACGAAGGGCATCCACTGTCTGGAACTGATGTCCATTTTTGTAAACTTCCCTTGCCATCCATCCCCAAATGTTCTCAATTGGGTTTAGATCCGGGGA
>NC_051436.1:13235882-13287523 GCF_001649575.2 Kryptolebias marmoratus
CAGGATCATTTAAAAAATGCAAAATGACTGTCTTACTGCGTCCAACCTCAGCAGCGATGGCACGTTGTGAGAGGCCTTGCTTATTCAGCTCAACAATCCTACCACGTTCAAAGTCAGTGAGCTTTTTTGCTTTTGCCATTAGGTCTTGACATGGAATCCAGATTTTTGCACAGCTTTTGGCTTTTAAAGACTATGGTCTTAAACTTTTGATCAGCTGAAAAAATAATGTTTGAGTTTAAATGCAGTTTGCAGAAAATTCCCCGCTCAAAAGTTCTTGTCTCTTGCACTGATTTTTTCCTTTAACATTGTGAAGCTCTACTTAGAACCTTCTTAAGATCCAATAGTGCAAAACGCAAATTCTTGCAATTTTTTGACAGGTCTTAAGATTTTGATCAGGAGTGTATTATTCACTTTTGTTGCGAAATCTGTTTGTTTTAGCAAGAATTTGTCCAACTGATATTTGTTGATCTTCACTGAAAAACTTCAAGAAATCCAGTAATTAGTGTGTCCACTTTAATAAAGTTAATCTGAAGTTCAATCTGCAAAAATTTAACCCAATTTAATCCTGGAGTAACTCTCATTTTTCTTTGAGAAAACATCTTATTCAGGATGAAATCTGGTTCTGTTTCTCATTAGCACCCAGGAAGTCTAAATTAAATTTTTGGACTAAACTTTCTGTCTGGGAAGCCGACTCAAGAAGTTTCAAAATTATTTCTGCATTCCAAATTCTTGAGCTAAAATAAGTTAATCTAAAAACAAAAACTAATCTGCAGAATTTACTTTTACCTTTTGTATTTACATAGATTTAGCTGTTACTGCTTCTCTGCTTTAATTTGAACATATTTCTTGTTACATGTTACTGAAATAAATGAATCCCATGGCTGCAGATAGGGTTCTTTAACTTCTCTCAGTGAGTTTATCTAGACGGACATTCCTTTCGATCTTCCTTTTCAGCAGCCATACTGTCATTTTCTGCATCTCCTCCTTGGTGTTGCAGAAGACAGCCATGATCTTCTCTGGTTTGCCAAAGACACAAAGCAGGACCTGGATTTTCTCCATTTCCTTCTGTCTGCAGCACTCCTCTTTATCTGCACCTGTGTGGAAGACAAAGTCCTTGCAGCTGATTGATGTTTGAGAAAACAGCAGGATCTGTAACTGTGTTAATTGATTGATTCATTCATTGTGGCCTAATATTACAGACAGGAGTTTAAATTTGGATGAGATGAACGTGTTTTTTGCTGGCACATGTTAAACTGAGTGTAGTGATTTGGTTCAAAAGTGATTGTATTTGAAAAGTTAAATGTTAGTCTTACTTGTTCGAGCTTCGCTCTCCTCATCATCTTTCTTCACCACAAACTCCTTTTGATTGTACACAAGAACCATGTGTATGATGGACTTGTGTTTGACTCCATTTTCATAAAGCAGGGCGTTGTCTCCTTCTAACTTTTTGTTTTCAAAGAATAATTCCCTGTCTTCTGGCCAATCTGCAGACAAACACACACAGAGGAGTTATGGGACCAAATAAACAACTCACAGATTTAACCCTCCTGAAGCCCTCATCACTGAAGAGAAGAAAAGAGGAAGAGAAACTCTTCTAAGTTCAAGTCCATTTGACCCAAAGGCTACAGGAGGGTTAAAGATCAGAGATCTGTTATTAGCCTCTAATAAATGTTTTCCTTTGAGAACATACCCTTGAATGGCAGCTTATTTAATATCTTCTCCTTCAGCTGCCCCACGGTCACCGTCTGAAACTGCTCCTCTGTGTCACACAGGTCCACTGTCTCCTTACCAAAAACCCCCACAACGTCGACACAAAAAGTCATTTCAGCATTTTTTTGTCCCATCTGGCAATCCATCACAGACACTGTAGCAGCAACAAAAATTGCTATCAGTCAAATGTAATTGTAAGAAGGGGAAGAAAAAAACCAAAATCTACAAAAGCTAATAAAGTATACCAAGTTTAAAAGCTTTCCTTCTTTTGTTGTGAGAGTTCCTCTTTAAGGGCTTCCTTAAAACAAGCTGCAGAACTGCTTACTGTCGCTCATATACTTCCTTTTAGTGCTGTAAAAATGTTACACCGGATGTGTCGAAACCTCTCCCATTAAAAAAGGAATAAAGTGTCTGACAAACATTCACTGCAGGAAAAAGGTGCTGGATCCAAGTCAAAACCTACAATACAAACACAGAGGGTGATTAATCGTGTGGAATATAAGGTTTAAAGAAGGACTGGAGGGTTTACAGCTTATAATCCAACATGTTTTGATTCTTTTATATGAAAGAATCTAAAACTGTAACATTTATTCACATATAGAAAGCTGCTGATAGTTTAAAAGCTTTTCAGTACAGGTAAAAACAGGTCAGTTTGGTTTATATATTTATAGAAATGTATAAATCAGACCGAAGGATGTATTGGTGGACAAGGAGGATAAAAAGCACTGTTGGTTGTAAATATTTTAATGACTCTTGGACCCCAAATATCCATTACTGTATATCTTTCTTATTAACCTATACATCATTTTCTCGTTTGCCTTCAGTCAAAAAGTAACACAGAACCTAAAATAAAAATCATCTTTTTTGGGTCCATATTACAAGATGTGAACACAGACACACAAATATGTTAAAAACTTGGAAGTACATGAAAGTATAACACCTGGTAGCTTCAGGAAAAATCTGTTAAAAAACACAAACTCATTCCTGGCAGCAGATGATTCAGCTCCACTATCAAAGGTCAAAGAGCAGAACAGACTTCTGAAGACACAGAACGGGTTATTTATAGTTGGAGCATATGAGTAATCTTATTTACTCACTTTGTTTTACCATAAAAATGTAGTTCCTAATTTTCCTTGAAGTTAGACCTGTCATATTTTGTGTGATAGAAACATTAACTTGCCTGATTGTTGCTCAGACGTGTCTGTAATTCAGTCATGCGATCCAGTTTGTCACCATCATCCTCAGCATTTAGGAATCTATAAACCAGTTTGGACAAAACCCCTCTTGGTTCAGTTTATCTGTCAGACCCAACAACAGCTCATTTTCAGCTGACATAATCAGGAGTTTCTATGTGAATAAATATCCATCCCTCCATTTTCTTTACCCTCTTCTCCATTCTGGGTCGCAGGGAGCTGGTGTCTGTCTCCAGCCATCACTGTAAGAGAGGCAGGGGACACCCTGGACAGGTCTCCAGTCCATCACAGGGACACATAGAGACAAACAATCATTCACACTTTCACTCACACCTAGGTGACCTTTTTTAGAGTTACCAATGAACCTAACATGCATGTTTTTGGTCTGTAGGAGGAAACCAGAGTACCCAGAGTAAACCCACGTGAGCTCAGGGAGAACATGTAAACTCCACCCAGAAAGGTCCCGGACTGGGAAGAGAACTCGTCTCTGAGGAAGAATGGAAACTAAATATGAACCCGCTCACATATGATGCACATGATCAATGATCCATTTTTGCTTTCAGTTCTTTTAGAACCTGGACACTTAGTCCCATTAAAACTTTGGTTCTCACACAAACATCTACAACTGAATTAGACTTTTCTAATCAATAATCAGATTCTCCACCGACTGAACTATGTTTACTTATTAATAAACAAATGATTTAATAAATAAATTTAGACTAAATGCTTTTGATGACTTATAAGAACCAGTGAATGTGTGTGAAAAGCTCTGCTGTATGTTAGAATGAAACACAGACAACAAGTAACTTTTATGTTACCCTTATAACATAGTTTAGTCTTTATTCTTCTGAATTATTGTGAGCTTTTTTATTTTATACTCAGGCAGAACTCTTTCCTTTTTCTTCTGGAGACGCTTCACCGTCCCATTCCTCAGCTGCAGTGTCACACATCAACAACCACCTCTCCTCCATAAATCATGACGACCTTAACGATTATATATTTTAGTTTCTGTGGATGTGAGTCGTGTTTGGGTGTGTCTGGACTGGATCAGCAGGAGGGAAGCAGCCAATATACGCTTGTGGTCTTCTTGGGATATTTATTGCTCAGTGCGGTGGCAAAAATATACAGTCAGTCTTACTAGAAATACTTAGATGGTTTGATAAATTAAAAAATAAACTGGTATGGGATCTTTCCTGGGATTCACACCAGCATGTATTAATCTTGTTTCAGTGTGTGGCTGAGTTCACCAGGATGAACCAGGATGTCACTGATATATCAATATTGTTAAATGGAAATCAGCTCAACCAAAATCATCAGTCAGAATTTATCAGTCACATAAACACCAGCACAAATGTAGTCAACATGATTGTCTGTTCTTCTTCGAAGAAATATAAAAATAAACTTTAATCTTGTGACAAAGGGTCAAACCGCAGCACTTTAAATCCAGATAACATCCTTTTTATTCCATCACTTCCAGGGATTTCTTGGTTCTTTGGTTTCAGACTTTTTAACACTTCTCTTCTCTGTCTGACTCACAGTTTTTTCTCCTTTCCTTACAGCTTTTAGGGTCTGATATTTGTTGTCTGCAGCAACGACAGGCTGTTTCTGCATCTTATTTCTCTTCAGACTGCTTTCTTTGGCAGATGAGACTGGAGAGTAAACATCACGCGTCTTCAAGGTAGAATAACCAACATCCCTGACGTAAGTCTTTTCTCTCAGTTTCATACTTTTGTCTTGCATTCCTGCAGCAGCTGCAGCCTCTGTCTGATTGCTAAAGACTTCAGGTTGTTCAGACTTGATTGTGTTTCCTGTTGGGTTCTGATAAGAGACATCTGGTTTTGTAATGTTATATAGTTTTTCTGTGATCTTAGCCAATATTTGTCCTTCAAACACTGAGTTATGGTTTTGGAGAAACGTCCTTCGTGAAGAGTTTGTCCCCAAATGTACATCAGAGGTCTTTTCAGTTTTCTCATGACACATGTAGTTGTTTGCATCCTGCTGCTGTCCTTCAGCTTCAGCGTCTTTTTGAAGCCACCCGTCCCACCATTGTCCCTCCAGTTCTGCTATCTGCTTTGATTGGTTGTTCTCTCTTCTCACAGATCCTGCCCCGTTCCTCTCAAACACACCATCAGAGATCACGTCACCGTCCAAGCCCTTAAAATCGCCTCCTCTGCAGCTTTCAGTGTTCGGGCGGTGATCAGAAACAAGAGAGTAACTGGGGTTCGATTCGTCCCGTCTGTCCTCAGTTTGGACATTTGAATGTCCACGTTGAGCTTTCGGGTCCCTTCCATCACCCACTGTAAAAACAAACAGGTGTAATTATTAACAAACAGAAACAGCACATGTGCTCAGCCTCTTCTATGTCAATTCATAAAATACAAGTTCAGCTGATTTACTACACGAATCAAGCAGCATTTACCAAGATCGACATACAATTGTGTTTTGTGCTTTAAAATGTCTGTGTGTAGAGCTAAAGATAACACATCTAACCATCTGCTGTCAGTTTTTATTATTTTTTGTGTCAAACCTCATTTTATGTGTAGCAAACAACAAAAAGGCCAGAAACAAAAAGTGAGACGGAGCTTTTAAAGATGTTCTATAAAGTAATACCCTCTCCATCAACACTAACGCTCTTTTGTTTTGTAAATAAGGCCGTTACTGGCGCACCACAGGAGGAGGCACAATTAACCCCCAACTAACTGTTTTCCATTGAGTTTAGCCATTTAGTTTCTAGTTAGTTCTATTCAGTTTATTGTATTTTATAATATTAAGATTATATATGAAGTTTTATTTGAGCAAAAAAGCAAAGACCAGAAGCATTTGTGTGCAAGTCAAGAGGACTAAAATTTCAGCATGAGAAAAAAAAAAGAACAACTGTTACTTGTTTCAATGCTTTTTATTTTTGTCATAAAAATACAAGGGATAAAACAATTCCACACATATTTACACTCTGCTGCAGTGGGGGGGCTGCGTGTGTGTGAGAGGCATTTCAGCACTCACTCAGCTGTCCGTCTGCACTGTCGAAACAAACCTTGCACTGCCAGGGTATGTCCCTGGTACATTTGCCACATGTGTATCTGTAGCAGTCGACACATCTCACAGTTGCACAGTTGTTCGTGCATCGATGTCTGATCTGACACTTCGCCCTTTTGCCGGGGCTGCGTGTGGGAGCTTGTTGCCGAAGCAGTTTCTCCTTGCGTGCCTTCTTCTCACTCACATGAGAGTCACCCAGCTCCTTGGCGAGCTCAACCAGGAAGTCCACCCGTCTCTCCTGCACCCCAGTGCATGCCTCATAGAGCACATGTGCGTTCTGTGCTGCCATGTCAACCATGTTGTAGAACACGGCGACTGGCCATCTCCGTGTTCCTGCACGCACGCTGTACTCCCGCACCATTTGGTCCATCGCATCCACGCCGCACTTTGTCTCGTTGTATTGTGTGACCGTGTTTGGCTTCCTTTTGGTGGTGTCCTCGAGCTCAACCACGCTGTGCATGCTGCTGAGAACACAGATGACCTTCTTCCGTTTGGACGCATACACTGTCAGCGTGGCACCGGTGGTTGAAAACACCTGTGTGGTGAATTGAGTGCAGACCTTCTGTTTAGCGGATTGAGGAATCTCCCGGGAACTCTTGTTGACTGTGCCGAGGATAGTGGTTTTCCGGCTAAGCAGTCGTTGTGAAAGTGACAGTGATGTAAAGAAACTGTCCGTGGTTACAGTTCTGCCCTTGTCCATGAATGGTTCCACCAGCCTCATCACTACCGTCTCGGACAGTCTCTCTCCGCTGGGACAACTGGGGTCCTTGCCAAGACATGGGAGGACATTACAGATGTACTTCGATTTTGAGTCGCAAGCCACCCAAAACTTGATGCCAAACTTGTGTGGTTTTGTTGCAGAGTATTGCAGGAAACAACAGCGAGTCTTTGAAGGGAAAAGCTGTTCACCAATGGTGATGTGTCGACCTGGGTTGTAGGAGGCGATGCAGTTGGTGACAAACGATCCCCACACGTCGGAGATCGCAGCAAACTTGTCGGTCTGTGCTCGTTCGCTGCGTGTGAACATGTCAACAAAGCGTAGGTGTCGCATGATGTCTTGGAAGCGGTTTCGGGCCATAGTTGCAACGATCCTTGGGTTTGCCAGGTTTGCTGACCAGCTGTCACGTAGCGATGGAACCGTGGTCAAACCCCGCAAGATAATGACTGAAATGAATGCCACTAGCTCCGGGAGATCCATGAACCAATCCACCTGCTCCGTGTGATGTGCATGCTGAGTGGTCCATTCTTGAATGCTACGAAGCATGTCAAGGGTGATAAAACAGAGGAAGCTCTGAAGGCGACTCCGGATACTTTGTCTGGCCTTAGCCGTTGGCTCTCCATCTGTGGCGTACGGTTCTATCGGGGTGAAATGGAGACGTGTTCCCACTTGTTCTTCACGCCACACGGTGCCATCTTTTGCAGTCTCTGTCGGCTCACTCCCCAACCGAGCTCTCTTTTTTGGTAAAGGAGAAGTGTCCTCATCTGCAAGATAAACAATTTTAAATTAACTTTTTGTTTGGTTCTAAATAAGATAGTCAGGAAACGAAAATAGGTAGTTTGAGAAATCTAACCTGAAGACAGTTCAGAGTCCGAATCCGGTTGAAGCACTATGTCTTCTCCATCTGAGTCACAAGGGTCGGCGTTGCTCAGGATCAGCTCCAGTGCCTGTTGAGTGGTCCTCTGCATCTTGTTTCTTGTGAACAAATTAGGTGAAGCACTCACCTATTTATCCTCCACAGCACAAAAGGCTGCATGCAAATTTACATGTGCAAAGTCTCCCAGATCTGCCCAGCCCCCTCTAACGATTTCAATCTTTTATTTGAGTGAAAGAGAAACAAAATGGGGTCATGAAATGGGGAACAGCAACAATAGTGTAGCTTTCTCTCCAAATGAGGGAGTGAATAATTGTATGTGGGTGCTCTGATGAGACCATTTAGATTCTAAACTTACATCATGTCCTCTGTAGCTGCTGCGCTCAGACTGTCCCTCTGACTGCCTCTCACCTTATTCATGTCCCCCCCACAACAATGCAGCTGGGGGATGGGCAGACACACTCAGGAGCAGCTTACAATTTTTGCATGACCTTGTTTGAGATGGATCAACACAATTAATTTGGTTATTTTTTTTCTAAACTGTCATTTTGAACCCACTTATCTTTTTTTTTTAAGAAAAACATTACACAATTCTTTTAGAAAACTTTTGCATATTTCTTGAAACAGATTGTATGTTTTGCAAACTATATGTACATTTGGAAAAATGACCTGGATCATGCATCTCTCCCAAAACACTTAACGTATGCTTCAAAACAAAATATGTGTTCCATACAAATTGTCAGTAACCTCAAAATGCAAAGTCTCTTGAGCTGTGTTTCACATGGTGTTTTGAGAATGTCATCTCGGTTTCAAGAAATGAGCCAAACCAATTGAAAAATAAACAATAAATCGACTTCAGTTTGTTCAAAACGTGTACCGCCGTGCCACCAAGAGATATAAGTTCAAAATATAACCAGTTGATTTCATCTGTTTAGAGTATTAGACAGACGTTTGTGTGAGTTTGGCTCATCTCTCCCCTGCATTCCTAAGGCAACAGCCACATTTACAAACGAAAAGATGCTAATTGGAGCCATCAGAGTCGCCAGTTTGGACAAAGGGTGTTTTGACCCTCTTTCAGGACTTCGGGGGAGGTAGAAATTCCTGGGACTTCCAGTGCCAAGTCATTCCTAATTGTTGTTTAGTTCAGCTTTAACTTTACCATGATTTCATGTAGATTATTTTAGCTACTATTTTGACTGTCTTAGCTCATGTTAAGATATGATTAGTTTCATGATTTTATTTAGATTATCTTATATTTCATTTAGATTATACATGATTGATGTTTTTACTTCTGTATCGCTATAGTTGATATGATGTTTTTCAATCAATCAAATCAATCAAATTTTATTTGTATAGCACATTTCAGCAGCAAGGCATTTCAAGGTGCTTTACATAATTAAAAAACAAAATAAAAACAGCATGTGACAATGAATAAACAGTAAGAAAGAGAAAAACAACGAAGACATCAAAAACCCACACTCTAACCCTTTTTATTTGTAGTTGATTCTGCACTTGATTGTTGTTTCTGTTGTAAAGCACTTTGAATCGCCTTGTTGCAGAAAAGTGCTATATAAATAAATCTCACTTCACTTCACTATTTCAAAAGTCACTGCATTCCCTTTAATGTCCAGCAGGGGGCGGCATACCAAATAGTATATTGCCTCTGATTTTTTTACTCTAACTATCCACTGGATTCAAATCTACTTTAACACAAAACAGTGCCTTTATCAATACCAATCCTACATAGGATAAAAGAGGAGATCATTAAAGAGGGTATGCATTAAAATAGAACTATTTTGGGAACCACTACTTTAGAAAATGCAATAAGGAACACGGTCTAAAAACACTAAAGTTTTTCTCTTCTTTGTTTCATTTTTTCTACATACTTATCCAGGCCTGGAAAACACAAAAAACAAATTCCATATTTTTGCATAATTTTTGAGACTCTGCAGCTTAATCAGGGTAGTCACAATCAAGCAAAAGTTCTTTAAAGCTGGTCATTTTCTGTGGCCGGTAATAAATAGCACAAACTCATTAGCTCGTTCGGAAAACTGATAATAAAGCTGCATCAAATCTACATGATTTACTTTTATAGTATGTTAACCCTCCTGTGGCCTTTGGGTCAAATGGACCCAAAGTTACATGGGCTTCTTATCCTCTATTCAGTTATGAGGGCTTCAGGAGGGTTAACAGATTTAGCTTCAGGAGACAAATGCTGCGTAGCTGCAAACCTACCTTTTCTGTACATCAGAAGATAAGCCGTGCTCGACCTGAGATGGAGTGAAAACACACAAGACAGCAGCAGGTCAACATCAGCAGGAGGCAGAATCACTAAAGACAACATTAGATGTAAAAACACGTCTCCCTCCTCACTGACCTTATTGAGTTTGTTTCTAATTCATATTTTTGCTTAACCTGAAAGAAGAAAACAGTCTCAGAAACGTTTTGCTTTTCAAGGTAGTAAACATTTAAACTGGTGAGGATTAAAAAAAAAAAAAATCAGCCTTACACTTTTAACAGTGTCGTCATTGAAGCAGTACCAGTTTCCAGTTTCAAAAGATTTGATGTCTGCGGTGTAGTGACCTCCTGTCAGATAGCCACAGTGATGAACGACAGCGTAGAGGTCATACCTGCAGTTCTGAGGAGAAAAAAAATATCAATTTAACCCACTAAAAGTCCATTTAAAACCGGGTTTGTGTCGACCCTTCGATACCTGAAGGTTTAGAGTTCGGACCACATCAGCTTTGCACTGAAGCTTGATGTAGCCTCTCCATCTGTAATCAAAGGTGAACCTTTTCAGCAGCAGCGTCAGAACGTCTGGACTTCGGATCAGCTCGTATTTCTGCATCGCACAAACACAAGCAACTGCATGTACGGGAGGCAGACTCTGTTCTCCTTTAAAACTGTTTTTTCTTTTAAATATGCAAGCCTTACAGTATCTGCATCCTGCTTTTTCTTGCAACTGTTGCAGAACATCTGGTTCTCTTTGCTGACTTTTTGGACCTTAAAGAAATCCTCCAACCCGTGCAGCTGGGAACAGAGACGGTTCATTTTTCAAGTTATTTTGGTTCCAAACACGTAAAACGCTGTCCAGATCAAAGAAAATGTATTACCACGCTGTAGCTTTTACGGCTTGAAGTGTCCATTGAAAGAGGCAGAACCCAGAAGAAGCTTCTGAAATGGTTTGTGTTGTTGCACTTGCAACACGTGGTTTCATGATTCAGCTCTCCTCTGAAGATCTGAACAGAGGAGTAAAAATACTGCGGTGAATATTACACCTGAAATAAGCTCTTAGTGTAAAACCTTCTCTAGTAGGTTCAGTTCGCTAACTTGCTGATGCAAGCATTTACATTTCAGAAGTACAGATGTCTCATCACTCGGTACCTAAAGGATTTCTACTTCAGAACATTTTACTTGGTGCTTGCAATAGAAATGCATAGGAAGCAATGCTTTACAGCTACAGTAATCTCCAACACATGCTGAGAGCTAACAAACTGATAACTCATTTTTAAAACTCAAGATTATCGCGACAGCTAGCTTGACAAACGGCTATAACTCAGTCAAATTCAGAGATATTGAGTTAAAATTTGGTGTGATAGTACCCGACAGTAGAACTTAACACACACTCTGAGTGCCAGCAGATCATTCAGAGTACTATCAGTGGTAACAGATTTCTAATTACTACTTTTTTTGTATTCAACGATGCTTCAGCTACTTTGGGAAATGGCAACAACTCTGTGAGTTTTACAGATGTTGAGCTAATCTGGTCCTTTGACTACTAACCGAGTGGCAGGCACCATCAGAATTTCTTTAGGAGTTCTTTTTTGGTTTTCTTATTCACTATAAAAGCCACATTTTAACACATATAACAGTTTTCTGACATTCATTTAGCTCAGAGGGTGACCTATTGCTTACTGTTTGTCCACCCCAAACATTTGAGGAAACTATGGTTTCTAGTTTTATTTTGCTTAAAAGTATAGTTTCCTCAAATAAATTGGATGGATGGATGGATGGATGGATGGATGGATGGATGGATGGATGGATGGATGGATGGATGGATGCCATCTTGGTATTTAAACCCAATTTTCAATAGAGACCTTCCTTATCCCGCCACGCATCCACACATCAAAATGGAAGTCAGTACGTTTCTTATTTTTCCAAGTTATCCAGCTCACAAGATGACCCGGACGGACAGACGGTGTTTCCAAGTCCCCTCTACGCTTTGCGACGGGGGGACAAACATGAGCTACAGCAAATGAACATGAATATAAAGAGGAATATACCTTAGAGGCCTCTGAACTGCTCCGACAAAGAATCTTCTCAAAGTACTCGGCGGCATCACGCTGTTCATACACTGAGGAGAGAGGTGAGTGGAAAAACAAAATGTGATTCAACGCAGCTTCTTTAGACTCACATGACGCCCATTAAAGCAGGACCTTACCATCTGTGATGCCCAGCTGTTTTATGATGTTGTGTGTTTTGGCGTTTGTTCTCTCTAAGCCACAGAACAGCTCTCCCAGGTGTTGGTCAAGAGACGCTGAATGTTTACTGCAGCGTCTGAGGCACAGTTAGAAGCATCAGCGCCATGAATCTAAAAATGTTTTTCATTAAAAGAAGCATAGCAAAAATCCAAAGTCGAATCCTGTCAAACCTTTTCACAGCCTCTCGAAAGTCTGCCGTCATGAAAAGAACCTGAAGGACGCTGTTCAGATAACATGTCAGACCAGGACTCTTCAGGCCATAATAATCTGTGAAAAACAAAAACAAATAACTGTCCCATTAACTGAACGTAACCTGCGTGATTTTCACGTGGTTTCAGTTCACTCGACACCACCCACCCGAGATGGACAAGTCCTCCAGTTTCCTGACGAACAGCTTGACACGGTCTCGGTCCATTCTGCTGGAGTGCACGTAACAGTCCAGACATTTTTGCATCTGAAGATCCTTTTACACATCCAAATTCATCCTGTTGAGACACAACGGACGCAGCAGGCGTTAATATATATATCAGACAAATTCACAAAGAAAAATTACCAGCAGGGTTTGCTCCAAAAAGGGGAGTGATTTACTATCATTTTACACTGACTGCTTTAAAATAATATATTTTGTTTTACTTGTTCTTTTAGCACACAGAGAGACAAACACGTCACACTAATAAACCAATGGCAGCAGCACAGATGGGTCACAAAGAACGTGTATTTCAGAAACATTTTTGTTGCTTTAAATAAAAGGTTTAAGGGTTAATTTAAAGCGTTATAATCTAGAAGCAGGTTAACAGTTTAAAAGCTGCATCTCAACGTGTAGCACTCAGAGTACGTGTTGCGACCGACTCTCAGCTACTGCCACACCAAAGTTGACTAAGTTACAGCCATTGTTGTGTTTCCTGAAGTCAGTTAGCTGTGGCGGCCATCTTGAATTTGGTTGACTCCTAAATCGAATTGGCTGTAGAGGTACATCTAATGATTGCTTTCTGAGCTTGTCCTTAAAATGTGTCCACTGGTTTAGTTTGCTAACAAACATGGGCAACAAAAACGCATCACATTTGTAATGAAGGGCTTTTTTTAAATCTGTAATGCCCAATAATATTCAATTTGCTGCTGCTTTGAAAACAATACATGACAACAAACACCAGAGTCATAAAGCACGATTTATATGTTTTAAACCACAACCATTCAAATTAGAATAGTTTTGTTTTTTATTGTATAAACAAAAGTAAACACTTTCGTATTTGAGCACAGATTTCAGGTCAGTGAACGCATCACCCGCATTCTTGGCTGTTATGGAAACACGAGCAGCTTCTCCTTCGTTCCTACCCCCCGCCTCATTTTATACACCAAATTAAAACAAAGTGAGAAACTATAAAGAGCTTATCACGGATTCAGAGACAGTATAGGGCTGCTGCTCTTCCAATAAAAACAGCTAGTGTTACTGGAGGGTAAAACATGAGGATACTCACCGAGCAGGCAGCCTATCTGATTCTCTTCCGGCTGCTCATATTTCACTTTCGGTTATAAACACTCCGAAGAGGAAGGAGCCGCTCAACACACAGACACACACACAGCTGCAATCGTACACAGGCACACGAAACTTTTAACAAAAACTTTTAATTCTGGTCATCATTTCTCCTTCAGAACCGACGGAGTTTCAAACGGAGCTTTTCTACTTCCGGTTAGAGTAGGAAGCTTAAAGGGGAAGCTCCGAAAAACTACAAACCGACTTCAAGGTAAGACAGAAACGCTTTTTATATAAGAATGTGTTGTTATAACACATCACACTTCCTCAGCAAGGCCGAGCTCAATTTGTGGCACTCTCTCCACTTCCTGTTTCTGAACTAAAACAGCTTAATCACGAAATGTGTGTTATTTCATACCTTCACGAGCCTAAATTAGTTTAAATATGACTGTAAACTGGCCCAGTTGACATTGTTTTGGTCTTTTCCCACAAACTGAAACAGTTCAAATAAAAATGTTTTTAGCTCTGCCATAATATTTTTTTATTACATAAAGGAAATCTTAACTTTACTGGAATATGTCAGCTTGGATTAACAGGAAATCCCCTGGATGAGTCAGTTTTATTGTTTGCCTTAAATGTTTGCTGTGCCAACTGTATGAGTCTCCACTTGTCTGAGATCAGCATTTAAACATCTGCAATCCTTTATCTGTCTTTATCCAGAAAATATTTAGACCTTGTCAGCATTACCATTACATACAGAAATGTTTCCTTTCCTGAAGCTCTCGGTCTGGTGACTCAATGTTCTGGCAGCTGTGTTTCAGAGGTATGAATGTTATTTAGGCTGGTTACTTCATCTGCGTGTTTGTTCTTTAGCAGTTCTCGTCTAGATTGTAAGTCTTAGCTCCACGTTAGAACATTATTCCACCTTTTTAAAGCTCGTAAAACTTTATAAACGCTGAATATAAGCAAAATCAACTATGCGGGTAATAACAATCCATAAAACACATTTTACATGCCTTTTATTTACCTGGATGGATGGATGGATTCCTGAAAGTGTCTCTGATGGTCTCAGAGGTCTTTGTCCTCTTCTCGAGCCTAAACCGATCAGCCACATCATTATGACCACTGAGAGGTAGAGTAACACTGCTAAACCAGATGCTGTGCACTGCTCTGTTTTAAAAACCTGCACCCTGATGATTACTAGTACTGCAGAAGATACTGAGTTGAAGAACTTCTTGTTTCGATTTATTTTCAGACACTGCTCATCTGCTATAGATACTTTTAAGACCTGACTTCTTCTTTTGTCCTCCACTCATCCAGTTTGCTCATTTTTTTCATCACACACATAAAATATGCTGTTTTTGGCTCATAGGTTGTTTTAGGAAGCCACCTTCTTGTTGCAAAAATATGTTTATGTTAAACTGTTGTCTATATAGTTGATATGTTTGTTTGTTTTTTTCGAGTTTTTTTTTTTTAATTGTAACAAAAAAATATGAATGCAGCTTATGTTTTCTGATTATTTTTGTTTTGTTTTCTCAGAATCAAAATGAGCCTTCAGGAGCAGGAAGCAGCGGAGAAGAAATACGACCCTCTTGACAGCACGCTGAAGTTCGTCGACAGGGGGGACGACCTGGACCCAGTGTGTAAGATTTGTGTCCTCCTTGACGGACTTTGAAGACTAAATAAAACGAACACAAGTTAGATGGGTTTGGGTTTTTTTTAACACACATTATAAACCAAAATAAATAAATACATCTTCAGCTCATAAGTTGTTTTTCTTTATATGTGCTGCTTAATGGTTTTATAATATGTGAATCCCAAATCACAGCTGTTACATCTTATCTAAAGATGCATTTTTGCTCCCCTCAGCCTCAGAGTTTACCTCTCTCCGAGCTGAAATGTCCTGTGGTCACGCCGTCACTCCTGATTCTCTGACGCTGTGGTGTCGCAGCCAGCTGGACGAGGTATCTGAACCCTTTGAGAGATCGTTTAATCCCGATTATTTATCAGACTGACAGGGAGACGGTGGCTACGTGGTGTCAAATAATGAAAAATGGAATCTCGAAAGATTCAGTTTCGCATCCCGTTGAGCCTAATTGATTATCATCTTTGTTTTTGTTTTGTTTTTTAAAGGGGAATTATAAATTCAGGTGTCCTGCGTTGCTGGAAGGCACCAAACAGTGCAATAAGGAGTGGTCGTACCAGGAGGTGCGCAGACTGGCTGATTTGAATGTTGAGGAAATGCAGCATTTTGAGGAGATGATGGCTCGTTTGGCTTTAGGAGAATACTGTGAGGTTCAGCCGGTGAGTGGTCCTGTGGCTGATGAGGGATTTCAGAATATATTTTCTTATGATTCATTCATTTCAAACCAAACCGAATGGATCTAAATATTCCTGGTGGCCTTTTTGTTTACATTTCAGTGCCCAAAGTGCAAGACCAACGTGGAGAGGAAGAATTCGTCCAACCTGTGTGTCAAGTGTGTCGTTTGCACCGCCGATCAGAAGAAGTCCTATCAGTTCTGCTGGCAGTGCCTGAAAAAGTGGAAGGACCCGGGAGATCGATCGGGCCGCTGCGGCAACGACGGCTGCGTCAACAAGGACCTGGAGATTCTGCAGACGTGCAAATCCATCAGCCTGCCTGAAGTAAAAGGAGTCACCAGCTGCCCCTCGGTCCGAGCCTGCCCCGTGTGCGGCATGAAGGCGGAACACAACCAGAAGTTCTGCAAGAACGTGGTGTGTCCGCGCTGCCGCCACGAATTCTGCTTTGTGTGCCTGAAACTAAAGCGAGTGTGTTCTCAGACCAGCTCACCGTACAATATCTGCCCCAGCGGCGTGGCTCCGAGGCAGACCTCTATCCCTGTGTGGAAGAAACAAGAATGACAAGGAAGTAGTTTCTTTTGGGAGGGGGTTTGATGAACAGTTCCACAAGAAATGGGTTGAGGAATTCTACAAATACCAGAAAAGGCCTTGAAGCAAACATATAAACGAAATGTTGCAAACATCTCAGCTTTAAAACATTATAAAGATCTTTTGTTATTTATTCTTTTCTTCCTCCTCTTCTGGACTTCATAGGAATCAAAAGAACATTTGTAACTTAAATACTTGTAAAGTCTTAGATTTAAGATTAAGATGAGAAAAATCTGACTTCATTTTAGATTTCTGTCAAAAAAAACTTTCATAGACCTGATCGTGAGATTTGTAGTTTATTTTGTCTACAAATGAAATGTAGGATGTTAATAAATCTTATCAAAATAAATATTTTATGTCTGGATTTCTAAACTAAAAGTTGCTCATGTAGACAAAATAAAATGTGTCTAACAGGCTGCAGGCAAAAATGTTTGTAAATGTAAGATTTTATGAATATTTTTGTACACCAAGAGAGATTCTCTATATGAGAAACCAAAACATATCAGTGAGTGACTAATACAAGAATCTAATCCAGCTTTTTCATTGTTTGAGTAACTGCTGAATAAATGATGCATAAAAACTTACCTGTTTCCCTTTTTTGGTACTGCTAAATCTCCAACAAATGCTAATAAAAAAAAAGTAGCATCTTTTGAAGGAATGCATATCGCCCGCTGCCTTACATGGTGGAGTTTTACACAAAGTTGTCACACCTTCTGTTAGAGCTCAGAATATGTTTTGGAAATGACTCTCAGCTACTACTACACCAAGTTGTAGCTCATTATCTGTAACAATCACTGAGTTGTCGCCATTTTTCTGTTTACTAATGTCGATTGGCTGTGGCAGCCATCTTGAATCAGGGTGACTCTAAAAGTTAATCAGCTGTAGATGCACATCCAATTATTACTTCCATTGAGTTTCATTAAAATTGGGCCAGTGGTTCATGAGATGTTTTGCTAACAGCCTGACTTACAAACACACACAAGCAATTTCATAATTGCCAATGGGCAAAAAATAAAAAAAAATACCATTAAAATGAAGTCACATCTTTTCATTTTTGAGTTGCCATCCTCATTATTCACATGCAGAAGAGGATTTGTGGGTTTTAAAATCCATTACAAGTGGAGATCTAAATGTGCAAAATTTTAGTTTGGAAGTTTAAGAAGCCCTTTTCCTGAGGCTGAACCACAGAGGGACATTTGAGCTGTCAAAATCAGTTTATTCAAGTGTTTAGAAACAGGAAGTTCTTTGTTTTCAGTTGAAAATTCCTCTACAGCTGCATGTGATCCTCTGGTGCCACAGTGTGAACTCTGTTTAAAGAAGTTTGACACTTCCTGTATGAGAGCAAAAGTGCTGCCATGAACGTCGCTGCAGCAGTGACGCAGAGCGATGCAGCGACACCGGCTGTGAGATGTGATCTGAGTGGAGACCAGGTCCCGTCCCGGGCTGAAGAGACAGTCCTTGGAGGATCACTGAACAAACAAGCAACAAAATTAAGTTCATACGTGGAACATCCTGCCACGAATCAGCAGAGTTTCTTGTTTTAAAGTTATCCTCACCATGAGTCACAAGCAGGAAGTGGGTTGTTGTCTTCCAGAGGAGGAGTAACATCTGGATACAGACATAACCTCCTGTCTGGGCAAAAAACTGAACCCTGGTATCCTTTTATTTTTATCTGAAAAGAGGAGAACAAACACATTAAATAGTACATCTAAAACTGATAAATAAATAAAAAAAACATTTTATTAATCACATCTAATTCTTCATCTAATCCTGCTAAAATAGGGTGATATGGGATTTTCAACCTGATTTTTAACAACTAGGAAAGTCTTATTCTTTATCAAAAGAAACGTGATACAAGACGATATGACATAATAAAATATGATACAATACAATACAGCATGTAATGAAAATATATTTCTGCTTTAAAGTTAAGAGAGTCAAACAATTAATGATAGTTTTTGTTATCATGCTTGGACTTGGTCATCTTTCATCACGCAGCAGAATGTTATACAATAAAATAAAATTTGATATGATATGATACAATATGTGAGAAAAACAAGCACAATGCACCAGAATAAAGCATTGCACAATTTCCGTTTTATAATATACATATTTATGTGTTTATAAATGGGTATAAATTAAACATGAATAAGATATCATAATAAAAAGAATATTATTAAATATATAATGAATGATAATATTGTCTTCAGGTTACTGGAAAACAAGTGTGAAGCATGAAAAACAATCAGTTTTTCTATATGTTTGCACATTAAAATCACTTTTCTTATATAGAGTGACTTACAAAATATTTTATTTTATTATAAAACAGTATCTGTTTAACTATTAACCCTCTCAACGCAGGAGTTGCAACAACATATCTGATTTTTCCTGTTACTAAAACTTAATTTGAGCCTGAGAGGGTTAATACAGAATATAAAGTTTGGATTATCACCAATTCGGTGCCCTATGTGTTTTTATGTAAGTATTTGTTTAACAGTAACAAAATGATGAGTGTTACACTTTAAAATCCACTGAGTGGTGTAAGGTAGCAGTGAGTTATGACCTGAATGGCGCCTCCTGCCGGACAGTCCACCCATCCAGAGTCAGATACCTGGATCTGGTACCGGTTCGGTCCAGTACACCTGTGTCTGTAACACCGTCCCTCCACGGAGCTGCTGAGCTGAACAAAACTGACCTGAAACAAAAGATGGAGGAAAGTGAAAACAACGATGAACGACTGTAAAACTGTATCCTTTTTTCTCTGCTTATTATACTTCAAAATACCATCAGCTGACACTGCAAAACACCTATAAATACCAAAGAATCTATAGTTAATAGGGATTTTAAAACTACATGAGGTCATTGTTGTATTTGTGGAGAACTGTGTTGAATTTAGCTTTATTCACTATGTTATATATTCTACCAACATAAATAAATTAAGGCAAATAAACAAATACCTCTGATTTGTTGGCCTGTATTTTGGGCCCCGTGCTCACTGAAGGGCCTCCATTGTTTGCTGTCCTGTTCACTTTTAATCCCAGTAATGATATAAAACCAACAAACACACACACACCTGTCTGAAGAGGCTGGAGAAGAAGCAGCGGCTGTCGAAGCCAAAAATCTCACCGCTCTCTTCGGCCGGCCATCTGAGGTTTTCTTTTTTCCAACACTCACTCTGAACAAGAGGGACAAATCATTTGAATAAAAGCTGTAATAGTCGGAATAAAAAGGCTATTTAAAGTTCAAGAAGTTTAAAACATGACCTATATGTGAGTAATGCACATTTTCAGCATTTAAAACTGCTGATTTTATTGAACTATCAAAAAGACTAGAACATAAATAGAGGTGGATGGTAGTGGTTTATGAGTTTTTGTCTGAGAGAAATCATCATTTACTCCATTCTGGATGGGTTTATAGATCTGACAGCCCTCCAGGTACGGATCAGTCTGGCACTCCCCCTTGTGGAGGTGAAGAAAATGACATCCAACTCCACTAAGGGCAGCAAAAACAGTTAGGTTGGAAATGCATAAAAAGTAAAGATCAAGTGATTTTATTTCATTTTAACTCAAAGTCAGAATGATAAAGTTACCTGCCAGAGCAGAAAAACGACGAGGAGTTGTCTTTGCAAGTGGACAGGGAGCCAAACGTGGCTCCTTCACCTGTTAATTGACCTCTGGATCTGTTTTAGCTCTTCTCTCATTCATTTACATCTGTATATATTGATGAGTTTTGTGTCTTACCGTCTCCCCAGACCAGACTCTGTGCCCGGCTCTGGTGGACTCGGTACCATCCCGTGTCCTGCAGGGCAGCTAAAGTGACCGGGTCGATCCGGACTGTGGTGGGCTCCCCCAGCACCGCCGTCATGATGGACCCCTGCAGGACCCGGGACTCCCAGTGAGAGGAACCATCCTGAAGGACAACTGAATTAGCCATGTGGGAGTGCGAAAGCAGGAAGTCTGAGTTTGGTTTCTGTCGGTGGCTGTTGAACCCAAACCCCTCAGTACCAGGTTCTCCAGAGGGCCCCCGAGTTCTGGATCAGTGGACGCCAGGTGTCTCTGCAGCGCTGAGATGATGGACGGGGTGTAAATCCTCACCTGTCCTGACCCATCTGAGTGGATCGCTTTACCTCGAGGAGGACATAGAGCACCGCCTTCATGCAGGGTTACAGGAAAAAAAATAACTTTTTGAGCTTCAATTATTTTGTTTTTGCTCCATTAAACTCAGACACAACGAAAATAAGCTGGCCAAAAATAAATTCACAGCTCTGATCTGCTGTTAGTAACCATCCTATAAGAGAATAAATGATACAAGGATGTAAATAAATGCATGTAAAGACCTTGATAGGAGGATGAACAGTCTCGCCAGGTGCTGAAGAGATCTTTAGAGAAACCAAGTGCATGAAAGAGCTCATGAATCACGGTCTGAAACACATTAATTAGATCCATCCGTCAAATCCTGCTGTCAGCTGTTCAAAGAAATCCTTTTCTGTGATTAGAAACATGAATGATTCCAACCTGCACTGTAGTCTGGTGGCTGTAAGTGTCTCCTGTTAGTCTGTCCCTGCAGAGGACCACCACACCAGCCACAGGCCGTCCCCAGGGGTCTGTCTGACAGTGGACAGCATACGCCAACACCCTCGGCTACGTGAGCAGGGAGGAACGAGAAACTATTGAAGCTACAGAAATGGCAGCGTGGAGGCTGAGTGCTGAGGGACTGAAATTTGTTAAAGAAAGAAATTATATTTGAATTACTGAAGTTAAAACAAACCAAAAAAATAAGCTAAAAATCAGTTAAACTATAACTTAAAGCTAAAATTTGCTAAACTGTTGCTAAAAGCTTCATGTAACAAAAGTGAACAGCTAAAATTACCAAAAACGTCGATACCAGCTAAAATTAATAAAACCAAAGCTTAAAACTAAATTAGCAAAGCTGTAGCTAAACACAAAATGAACATAACTGTGGAAAAAAAGTTCAAATTAGCAAAACAATAGAAAAATGCTAAAAAATTTCTAAACAGTATCTTAAAGCTAAATTTAGAAAAACTGTAGCTAAAACCTCTAATTTACAATATTGTAGCTAAAAGCAAAAATTAGTAAAACTATAGCTATAAACTTAATGTAACTAAATTGCAGCTAAACGCAAAAATGATCAAAACCGCATAAAAAAATAAAATAAAACTAACTAACCAATAGAAAAATAAAATAGAAAGTATAGCGAAGTATACAGAAGTGGTTAGCTTGCAAAAACAGAACGGAAACATTAAAAAACAGGAAAACAGTGTGCATCCAACAATATATAAACACTAAACAGCTGCAACTAAACTGTACTGCTGTAAAACAGAAAGGACTGAGTTTAAAGAAAATAAATTATGAATTCAGAATTCAGCCAAAAGAGAAACTCAGACTAATCATTAGGACCGACAGACGTTTTGGTTCTGAGAAATAATCTTCAGGCGTGTGTTGTCATGGATCTGAGTGTGTTTACCTCGGCTCTACATTTATCTGTGGCGTGTACGCTGATGTAAAGCAGGAAGTCGGTGTCAGGGAGTCCGGCTCCTTCAGGTCTCAGAACGGTCCTGTGAGGAGAATCAGCTTCTGGGTAAATGTCACATCCAGACAGGTGATCATCTGGGATCTGTACATTACAAGGACAGTCTAAATACAAGGACAATACTAAATCAGTGCAAATATTCCACTGTTAACAAAAACAAAACATGATGCTTACTGTCACGTCCAGACACGTCTCAGTTCTGTAGTTCCTGTTGGCCCGTCCACACCTGTGATGTGAACAAAATACGAGTGAAAAATTAGATATAAAGATAAACCTGATCACCATTTTAGATTCAAATACATTTCTTTAAATCTGTTAGAAGGTCAGGAGGAATAATTACTTCATATGTCTCGTTGTGAGGATTCTCGTTCTTTAATATAAACAGAAGAATATAAAGAATATTGTAATAAAATATAATAAACAGTGTCTTTATCTGTGTGGTCTGAGCTGGCCTTAAACCCAGAGACGATCTCTGGACCCTTTCAAGGTTTTCAACATGTAGAATGGAAGTATTGGTGCAAAAATTAACTTATTGACAAAAGTAAAAGTAAGCTAAGTGTGTATCTGGATGATCTGACCCACACACACACACACACACACACACACACACCTGTTGTAGTTGACGGTGTTTGAATTCTTCCAGAGGAACTTGCAGTATTTGTTGATGTCTCTGCTGAGCAGCAACGGCCCTACAGTTCTGTTCACTGTTAGACGACTCATGTTAGTTTTCCTTTTTTAATAAGTGTGTGTGTGTGAGAGTGTGTGTGTTGTGTATTTGTCACCTGACAGTAAAGAAGACACCACCCTCACAGCCTCCTCCACTGCCGCCTCCAGCCTTTCCTTCTCTGTCCCTGGCAGGGTGAAGCTCTCTCTGGGAGTCCAGGTCTTTATCCTGATCGGCTGTGGGGGGCTGGAAGCAGTTGGGCCTAACTTTCCCAGAATGCCCCTCTTCTTCACCACGAACCCTCTCTGTCTGGTTCGATGATCAGAGGTCAGCTCCGGCCCGGCCTGAGCTCTGAGTCTGGGCCGGCTGAGCGGCTGTACGGGCGTCGCTCTCACCACTCCGACCTGAGCCTGAACCTCGTCAAAAACACACTTCTGTAAGACTCCAGGAGGTTCAGCCAGCAGCACTGTGACTACCAGCAGCAACCACACCCAGACACTCTGAGGGAGGAAAAGCTCTTATTACTATTAGTTTATTAGTTTGATGTCTCTCATGCTTTATGAGGAAATTACTAAACAAACACTCTTAACAGAGATTAACTAAATATCCACCAACCTTTAATGTGGGGATTTTCAGCATAAAAGTAAAATAATGAATCACTTCAGACAAAAACATTTAAAACAATAGAAGCTTCCTCATTCCTACCACATTTACTAACTCTGCTGCTTTTTTTACTCTCCATGTTTGGATTTGTAATTATTTCTATCATTAGATGATTTTCTTTGTCTTTCTTCCAACAGAAACTACACCTGGACCAGTCTTTGTTTGTCTCTGTCTCTTTCCTGTCCTCTCTAACCCCAGCTGGTTCAAGCAGGTGGCCGCCCATCCTGAGCCTGGTTCTGGTTCTGCTGAAAGGTCTTCCCATTAAAAGGGAGTCATTTCTTTCCACTGCCGCCAACGTTCCGCTCAGAATGGGCGATCGCAACGAAGTGAAGATTCAACACAATCTGCTGGCTGCCTTAGATAAATAACTTTTACTAATTTACTTTCATAATGTATGTGAATGTTGTTGTACAGTGTCATGAGATGACTTTTGTTGTGACTTGGCGCTATATCATTAAACTAAACTGAAGTGAAATTTGAAAAGATGGTCAAATTTTTACGCAAGCTCATATTCGGTTGTGTATCCAGCCCAATATGTAAAAAATTAAACTAACAATCCTTGAAAGAACGAATGTCGCCGACCCCTTTTTATTCCAGTTTTAAACAAAGAGCTTCTGTGAGCGCTCAGAGTAACTCTCAGCTACTACCACACCACATTTTAGCTCAGCATCTGTAAAACTGACTGAGGTAGAGCCATTTCTGCGTTGAATTAAGTCAAAATTTACTAAGTTGACTCCAACAGCTGCAGAGATAAAGAGCTACTGTACATCCTAGCATTTCAGTAGAATCCACTCAGTGATTCACAAGATATTTCTCTAACAAACACAAAGGTGATTATTTCCTGCTTTTTGTGTCGACAGGCAATAATTCAGTTCTTTACTTTTTCCATCATAATATTCCTAAAATGTGGAACATACTCTAAAAGTCAGACAGTGAGGATCTGAGTAGCTCATTCTTGAAATTTAGTGGGGTAGTTAATACACGTTTCTGACTAACTACTGCACACCTAAAGTATAATAAACGTACTATAACAGCAACAAAGTACCTTGTGTCCGACTGCGACGTTAGTCCCTCCGCGTGGTCTCATTGTTCAACGTAAAACATGAAGCTTCTCTGCCGAGAGCTCAGAGCAAAGTCTGTCTTTTCCCCAGAGCCTAGAAGAGTTCCCACATCAGTCTGCGTGAATTTCCTCAGGAATACAAAGCACAATGGAGCGACCCTCTCAGGCACAGGTAATAAACACCCCCCGCACCCCCCACCCATCACAAAAAACACACAAGGTGCCAAAAATAAAAGTGCAAATCGTTTAATCTCAGCCACATTTTTACTTATATACAGTGAAGTTGACCTCATTAAACCATAAAACCACTTTCGCTTTTATTTATCTAAGTACAATGCAAATTTGAAAACTTTTGGCTACTCCACATTGACCCTAATACATTCAACAAAGCAAAAAGAACAACTTAAAGGAGAAGGAGAAAAAAAAAGAGCGAGATCTGTATTTTGAAATAAAAACACCATAAAATGTACGATATTAACACGAATGGCACATTACAAGTCTCCTGTGTCAAACTTTATCCAAAGTGGTAGTCCTGTGAGAGTTTGAGGTTATTTTGTGAATTTTAGGGCCCTCTTTTATCACCGGGGTCCCCTCCTCTTCCTTTGCACACTACACACACACACACACATCACAAACCAGGCATCAAAGAGATTGTCTTCTAAAACATTTACCTTTGCAGATTACATTCATTCACTTAGGAAGGATTTACTGATGTGCACTAAAACTAAAGGTTCTCGAAAAGTTATTGCCAACTTGAGAGTACACATGCATTTTTTTTTGTTTGTTTTTCCGTAATAAAGCCACTAAAGTGTTGATGGTGTGAAGGAAATACTAGCCTGCGTGTGTGTTTCTGTGTGCAGCGCGACTCCTACAGGAAACACCTCAAAAGGCACTTAAACGTGGGGAAATACTTCATGTTTTCGATCTAAAATCAGCTTGAATGCAAGTGGCACGGGTGTGCCGAGACGATCGGCACGTGCAGTCACGCGCCGAGACTTCAGATAAAAGGAAAATTCACTCAGCCGCAGTCACTCAAACGCGATTATTTCAGTGCGACAGTCACCTGCCTCAGTGTCTGGATAGGGAAGATCCTTCTGTGCAAAAGCTTTGCGTCTCTGCGCAGCGTTAATTAAGTGCACGCCCAACACTCGGCTAAAAAAACAACAACATTTGCTTCGACGGACGTCTACAGTTGGCTTTTAGGGAGACTTCTCCGTTTTGAAAACAGTCCAATAGGTGGTTCCGAATGTCAGCAAATCGGCTGAAAGCAATTTCAAAAAAGGCACCGGACTCGCACAGAGAGGAAGAGTCTTGCTGTTCTGTGCTCAAGTTCCAACACACGGACTGGGTGTCAGTTTTTGGGGTGGAAGGGAGAAAAAAACCAAAACAAACAAAACTAATCGTAAAAGTGTGGTACTGAGTGAGGAAGTCATTCAGGTGAGCATGGGCACATCGTCCTCTGAGGTGGTGTCTTCAGACAGCGGGATCAGCAACACCTCATCGTCTGAAGAAGAGGAGGAGAAAGAAGGAGAGGCAGACAGGGGCATGGAGTTGGTGGAGGAGGAGGAGGAGGGGGAGGAGAGCGAGGGTCTGAAGAGGGAAAGACTCAGGCCTAGAGTTTGGAAGATGGAGGCCAGGGAGGGGCTGCTTGGAGGGACGGCGACAGGCGGGGTTTGGGCGGCGTCCAGGGGAGGAGCTGGGGGAGCGTACGGAGGAGGAGGCGCCGAGGAGACGGGCGGTGGCAGCAGCGGCAGCAGGGGGGGCGGCGCCTCCTGAAGCCGCTGCTCCGCCTGAACCAGCAAGCCGAGTTTCTGGGCCACCGGGTGATTGACCGCCTCCACCGCCGCCGTCGAGGACGAGGATCTGGCAGGCGAGCACTGAGGCGCCTCCTGGCCGGACGGAGCGGAGTTGGGCTGCTGCTGGGCCGAGCTGGAGGTCTGGCTCGGCCTGGAGGAAGTCCTGGGAATGAGACCCCACCTCCTCATGCGGCGGACGGCGCGGCGGACGAAGCGGGGCCTGCGTCGGCGGTGCGGGGAGTTTTGGGTGTCCTGACGCAGGAGCTGAAGGATTCCTCTCAGAGAAAGAGAGGACGTCTGACAAGGAGGAGCGCAGAAGAGAGCAAAACGGTTAAAACTAATCCAACAATGTCATAAAATCTTCACACTGGGAAAGGTTTTTATTCACAAAACATCAAATATGAAGCCTAATAAATATTATGGAGGCATTTGATGTTTTATTCAGTTATAATCAGCCACCTTAAAATAAACTTGTGTCACAGAAAATGAACTATCTGCCAAAGGAGTGCACGACTTTACGCACACAGCACAACTATGGATCACACAGTGAGGGTTAACGAGAGCCAACATCTCCCTATTTTCAGTTTATCGTATCAAAGGTTTCTTTTACATTTTCCATAAGCACATTTATTTAATTTAAAAGCCCTTTTTAGAACATAAATGTAAAATAACTTACAGCATTAACTTAATGCAAGTGTCAGAGTTACAAGTGTTCATTGCGCCACTAAACTAAATAAACTCAAGTTTCTGATGGCTTCAAAACATGGAAAACATGCAAAAGTGCACTGAAGTTTGTTACGTGTGAGCAGCACAACACGTACAGTCTAACCAACATGCTGCAAGCTGTAGCACCACACACACACTACTCATAAACTTTAGAAAAAGGTAAACGTAGAAACTATAAAACCTTCCAATGACGCCTTAAATGTTGTATTCCAATCATTGCTAATATAAGCAAGCTGTGGATCTGACCAAGAACCCCAAAAACTAACAGAAGAGCATCTTGTCAGTCACCATGTTGTTGTTTTTTCGGCTGCTCCCGTCTGAAGGGGTCGCCACAGTGAACTTGCATTAAAGATTTGGCAAATGTTTTACACCAGAAACCATTCCTGACGCAGCCTGGGCTCAAACCTGCAGCCTCAGGACTGCAACACTGACCGCTGAACATCTGTATCCCCGTCTTGTCAATCACCGTACCAAAGAAAAAGTATAATTTTCTAAACTAAGTTTGTTCCCTGTTGAAGAACCCTTCAACCTTGTGATCGAGATCATGACCCAAAACAGGCAATGTGCAGACGGGGAAATGTTTACAAATCAAATTAGAAATACAATTTTTTCCCCTCTCAAAGACTTTTTGTTCTAATCTGACCGCAGGTCTTCTACACGATTCTGATGACTGCAGTTAAAGCACCTGTACTTCAGCTGTACTACATTCATTTAAAGAGAAATAAATTCCCATCACCTAAACTGATCTTAGTAATATCTGATGGATCGAATTCTGGTACTATCATCCGATTAAAAAGGTACAGATCTCTGCTCTCTCACCTCATTGGGGCTTTCTGTGGGGAAGTCCTCCACAGGGGGGATGATGCCCTGGGCGATCAGCTGACCGTAGGACGGAGGAGCCTGTTGCTGGATCAGCTCTGCTTCCTGGCGGCTGATCGGAGCAAACATGCTGCTATGAAAAACAACAACAGATTTTTAGGTATTTATACAGAATGCCAGCGCAGTAGATATTCCGACACAGTGACCCACACAACTCAGGTGAAGGCATTATTTGGCTTTGTTACAAAAAAGGTTTATATTTTTCTAAACACTGAGGCGTGTGAGCATTTCAGTTTTAAACGCTTAGAGGGAGTCACGAATCTTAATGACTTACTACAAATGCTTCACATTTTTATGAGCATGACTGATGTGGTTGAGACAAGTCGCAGCATGGGGATTTTACTTGCGTATTTCCTCAGAAAAGTAGGCTATGGTCTGCTGACAGTGCTGTGAAAACTAGGTGTGCATCTGTCGATTTAATGCCAAAAACTATCAGCCAAAAGAAAAAAAGTCCTGATCTGCTCCTTCAAGGACAGAGAAGCAGTTTCAGTCTTTTCTGGCAGGAAGAAATGATTTCTTCCCATTGAAAACCCAGGGGCGGGTTACCTGTACTCCCTGGTCCTGAGCGAGTACAGCTTGCACGTGCAGCCCATGGCGATGACCAGCAGCAGCCCGCAGATGAGGCTGCCCACCGTCGCCGCGGTGATGACCTTGCGGGGCAGCATGACGGTGCAGTTGAGCTCGTCCGTGCCGTCTTTGCAGTCCACCTGGCCGTCACAGCGCCAGCTCTCGAACACACACCTGCGGCGGGAACAATGGGGCGTTTGTCGGTAAAGAATGCAGGAGCGACACGAGCGAGAGACTCGGCTTCAAAAATGCGTCCGCAGACATCTGAGCTGCGGGCCGAAACAGGCACCACGAAACTATAAACCAATAAGGTCCTGCGGCTGCGTAATGGATGGAGTGAAAAAGACTGTAATGTATTTTGTCAGCTAAAGTAGGAACTAAAAATCTCAAACAAACGCTGATTTTTATTAAGTTTCCTTTCCAGTACAAGGACAACAGCCGATAAAAGAAGCTAAAAAAAAACATAACTTCTTTAACAATTCTGTTCTAGGAAAATATATTTTTTGAGAGCACAAAATAACCACTGACACTGACTGACAGAAGCCTGGAAGGTACAGAAAATACTTTATTACTAAGTATTTAGCATTGTAAAGTATTCTTAATAGTATAAATACTTGTAGCAAATGCAGACATGTTTAAGAATTATAAGAAACTTTTTTCTTGCAATTTTGTCCTTGTTACTAAAATACAATAGCTGTGTGCTTACAAATGACACAAGTCTGATCTGGAAAGGATTGTAACAGCAGTCCTGTTCACTAACCTAATGACAAATAAGTATTTGAGAAAAGAAACCATTCACCAACAAAACAACAAGTAACTGTGCAGAACTCTAATTTCCAGGCACACAAACCAAGCTTTAAAAACAGACTTTTTATAAATCTTAGACATGTTCAGATTCATCCATTCGATCCATCGTTGTTCAGATGCTTTTGTCAGCTGCTACTTTTTGAGGTCAATCTTTGGAGACATTGATGATTGTCACACTGCAGACTAATGTGGCAAAGTTGATTTATTTTTTTGCCCAAATGTGAGACATATCGAATTTTTTTAATGAGTCTGGACGTGACGTGAAGTCTGATTTATTTTAAATCTGACAAAAGGTCACTTTCATACTAGGGACTAAATCAGACACATACCTGATGGTCTTCAAAGTGACCTCAGTCTGAAGGGTCATGTTTCATTTTATCCAACTTTTTCTTTTTAGTAGAAGTATGTGTATCAATCCAAAAAATTGATATTATTGATACTAACATCATGCAGTTTAAAGCTTGGAACGCCACACAAATTAAGCTACAGAATAGAAGTCCAACTGATTTGTTTTTTTATTAAATTTTTGGATTGGCCATGTCCTGGATGACTGACAATCTACACCAACATATGATACCAACGTTGGTGTCGGATCGTATCTATACTCGCGTGATGGGATTGATACTGCAGTTTGTTTATCTCTTCTATTTTCACTACATCGCACCTGATGAACACAACGATAAAATGACAAAGACTAAACACGGCAGTATCAATATCATCTTCAAGCTAGACAGTTATTGTAGAATCTATGACTCCACAGAGGTGAGAGAGAAAGAATAATGGTACAAAAAAGGAATGGACAACAATATGGTAATATAAAGAACTGATAAGCATAAACCTGCAAGAATGAACATCTGAGGGACCAACAGAAGCAGGGACACATGTATATAAACATATAGTGATGCATATTTTAATTTTTATTTACAGTATATCCTGTGAACACTGACCTGTCGCTGTCACAATGGAAGGTTCCCGGCTGGCAGACGCTGCAGTCCTTCTCGTCGCTGCCGTCGACGCAGTACAGCTGGTAGTTGCACCGCTCCGTCACCGGGTAGCACACCGGCCTGCCGGCGAAGTGGCTCGAAGCCACTGTCCTCTGTCCCGACAGCCCGCATGCAAACTGGTTCTGGCTGCAGCCCCGGCAGCCCTGCTCGTCCTTCCCGGTCTCGGGGCAGTCCCATTTCCCGTCGCAGCGCTGCTCCTGGGTGAAACACCCGCCTGCCGCTCCCCCGCACCGACCCTCCCCCGGGGGGCAGTAGCTCCCCACGTGGAAGGTCGCCTTAAAACCGGTGCCATAGGAGAGGCGCTGTATCTCGTACACCAGGGACATGAGGCCAGTGTGAGACTCAACTTTGACCGTTTTGAAGTTGGATGCATTGGTGATCTGTGAAAATACAGAACGGAACGTCACGACACCAAACAGTCTTTAAAAACAGAAAGAAGGAAAAAAAACAAGACGGGTTCTTGCTCACGTTTCTCAAAATGTCTCCTTTGCCTTCCTCCCGGTTGTAGATGGTGAGTCGATCATCAGGACCCAACACGAGCTGCTGCAGGTCCAACCTCAGCGGCCTGGAGTCCTCGGGGTCCAGGGTCCAGACACAGAGCATCCCTTGACCCTGAGACAACGGAGGCGAGAAGGTCCCATAGAAGGTCTGCAGGAGACCTCCACAGGGCCACTGAATGGGAGTCGGCGTCACAGCAAGATCCTTCTGAGTCTGCGGCTGCTCTGGATCTGGCTGGTCACGGTCTCCCTCCAGCATCCACAGATCGGGTAAGGTGTACCCATCGGCCGATCTGTCCGAGCTCCAGCTTTTGTCAACGACCCTGTTTCTCTCCGTGGTTATTTCACGGGTCCTGTCTGGATACGCTGCAGTTGTCTCCGTCTCTGTGTAGTCCATTTTCTCGTCACAGTCCAGCTCATCGGTGCCAAAGCCGAAGCCTTCACCGAAACACTCCACTTGGCCGTTACAGCGCCAGGAGGGGGGGATGCACTGACCCCCGAGGCATCTGAAAAATGACTCCGGGCAGTCGCCAGAGGCTGGATGAAGTGGAAACAGCAGAGAGTTGGCAAAGGAACATTTTCACCGAAGATGAACTGGAACTTCTCCCAACAATCCCGTCAAAAAACAGACAGAGTAGCTGCAGTGATTTCATACCTCTGGAGTAGCTCAGCAGAAAGGACGACACGGGAAACAGATGAGGGGAGAAATGATGCATCAGTGTAATATTTCCTCCTGGAAACTCCAACGGCTGCGGCAGCTTGGAGCCGCAAAGAACCCGCGGCTCGCCACCAGCTGACGATTTTATGGAGAGATATTCTCTCTTACATCGTACAGAGAACTGAGAGAAACTGAGGAAGATTTTTGGAGCAAGAAACATCATATCAGTGCACAGAAAAGAAAAATAAACTCTCTCATAAATGTTTCACTTGAATCGGCAAAAAAACGATTTTCTGTTCACACGTTGTTTTTCAATCCAAGGAAATGTACTTCACTTTAGACATGTTCCAAAAAACTGCGATAATAAATAACGTGCACCATGAAAGATGGCCAAATCTCTTATTTTTCCATCTTTGTGACTCAAATAAAATGACTTCACCTCAGTCTAAAATTATCCCAGAAAGTCTAGTCTTTAGAGAATTTGCAAGCAAATGAGTACCTGAGAACGATGGGCTCGTCCTCTGAACCCTTGATGACCCAGCAGTCGTAAGCAGAACCAAAGCGGTAGGACCAGCTGTAGTAAGCAGAACTCCTGATCTCTCCCACTCTGCTGTCCAAGACCTGAGGGGAATGCCCACAGCGGGCTGAGAAACACAACAAAAGGTTCTCATGAGGATTTACTCAAATTATTCTCACGAACTGATTTGAGACGGCAGCTTGTCGTCATTAATTTACTGAATATAGTAGATTTAAAACAACAGAGGTTGACCAAAGCACTTCACAGCCAAACTAGATAATATTACAACTAAATGAAACAAAAACAGGAGTAAAAGGACAACAAAACATATAATAAGGACAGCAAAAGTAGATAAGCTCTATTAAAATCTTAAGCTGTTTATATCAAAAGCCAAAGTAAAAAGATGGGTTTTGATGTAAAAATGTTAGCCAATTATTATTATTATAACAAATGAGTATGCTAAGGCTGAGTTTGAGGAAATCATGTAATAAAAACACAACAATAAACAACACAGCCGGCTAGTTTGTCTCCTCACCAGAGCAGGAAGCAGGTTCAAAATGACTGCAGGCTGCAGAGAAAATGAAAGCAAACAGAGAACAGGCATTACCGCTGACAGCCAGGGGGAAAAAATAACCTTCTGACTGATGAATATTTAAAGCTGCGGGCCTGCAGCAAACTTACAGCAACTCCGAGTCACTCACCTGTGATGGAGAACACCAGGAGCGCGCACACGCGGCGGCTGAGCGTCATTGTGGAAGTGATTCCTCACCGAAGGTTTTAAAATTGGTTAAAAGTGTGGCGACTTGGAAGATTTAAAACATATCTATAAATATACAACAAATGTCAGAGAAGTGCCATTTTAGGAGGTTTGGTTCAGGAAGACTTCGCCTGAGAAAACAGAAGAAGAAAAAAAAGGAAAATGAGAGGCATGTTTAAGCTTAATGTGGATTAAAACTACCCGATTATAAATAAAAATCATTCTGATGCGCATCGAAATAGTCCCAGCTTCATTACAGTATTTTCAGAGGAATGTCAAAGGAATGTAAACAAAATGTATTCAATTTCGGTTAAAACCCTGAGGGAATTAATATGTTTTGTAGAAAGTTGCAACTGCAAAGAAAATAAAACAACATTTTTAAAATGGCGTACCGACTACGACCACTTTTAAAGTTAATTTATTTACATTTCACACCTGGTTTCAGACCATGTAAGCAGCGAGACTTCTCAAGTGAACTTTATAGGGGAAACAAAGCATCTTAACTCACAATAACATCTCCGTATTCAGACAAAATCCTTCAATCTGCAGCAGAGCCAATAATCTAATATGGCACCGAGGTTTTGTTCATTTGTTTTTTTTGTTGTTGTGAGCTTAGAAGCTACATTCATCATCTGGAGAGCTTCAGAGCTGATTTAACTTCATGTAATAAAATGACACAAGACAAACATCTGCAGTGGATAAAACATGAAAAACTGACAAACGGAAGGATTACTGGTTTGACTTGTTTGGCGGTTCATGATATTACAATACTGAGAAATTACACTGCGAGCCCTTTGAAGTAACCATGTTCCTGTTAGACCTCATTTCTTTTTAATCACCTGCTTGTTTCTAGGTTTTTTTTAAGCCACAATGCAAAACGCAGAAAAGCGCAGTGAAACAGTCAAACCGAACTGTAGAGCCTGCAGCGCATTTCCCTTTAGTTCTTTTTTTTTTCTTTTAGTGCACTCGAGCAGAATTTGTAATACCTTCGGCTTGCAGCTCTTGCCTAAAAACTACAAAGCTTCCTGTACCAAAGAAAATCTAAAAAAAAAAAAAAAAAAGTTTTGATTTGTATCAGAGGTCTGCAACCAGCAGCTCAGGAAATTAGCTCACATATCAATTAAAAACGAAGACACTGTGTACCCTCCCATTTTAGTGTCACAATGAGTCAATTACAGCTCCAGTTTTCACTAAAGCAGGTTTGAAGTGCAACAATTAGTTTTATTGTTCAGCCAATAAACTGTTCCCTGCTTTGTTTAGGAAACTTTCTGACATACAGTGCGGTTGATGAAACATGCTTTAAGGTACTTGTGGTAAATAAATAAGATTCAAAGGCATCAAAAAGACATATCAGTAACAAAAAGCAAGTTCTTCTAATAAAATAGAAATTAAAATAATGAACACAGCTCTAATAAAAGCTTAGTCACATTAGCAGTTCAGTTAAAGACTGAGGTGTTTACCTGAGGTCTTAAATAACCTGAATTTTTTTTAAGTTCACTTGTTTTAGGTCATTCAGATCCAAACTTTTTCACTCATATTCCAAAACAAGCAGTTGTGTATAATTTTCTTGTATGCAAACTATCAAGTTTGTTCTTCTGTTTTTGCCTAACACTTAAAAAAAGATGATCTAAAAGCCACAAGGCAACATGAACCAGTACATAGCAAATTAAGTGATTAAACTTCATAAATGGTCTTATCTTAAGGTAAAGGGTAAAATACATTTTGTGGCTCTTTACAAATTTTATTCAGTTGGAGAGTTGGTACAATTGTCTCTCCTAGTTGTAAAGATTTCAGACTCATCTTAAAAGATTTTATAGCCTTAATCTGCCTCGTAAAGCTCCTATTTGAAACTGGAACTTGTTTCAATGCAGACAAATATAGTGGATATAGAAAAAACACTTCTTCATTTGGCAAAAACACGAGAGAATACATGGTGAGTTAAAGAGGTTATATCGTGTGGTTTTTGTGGCGTATTATGACAGGAAAACAATAAGACAACACTAAGGGGGGGCCATTGAATGAAGGTTATTTTTGTGTTGCGTACACAACAAACAGCGGCGATTTCCTTCCTGTAATCCTCTCAACAATGACGGCAGAAACGCAGTCATTTCCGTGAAAAACCCTCGCCACCGAAACTGTTTCAAACTCTCTTCTTATAACCCGGGTCAAATAAAACCAGGCTGTTTGCGTTTCGAGTCGTTCGACGTCGCGATTTGTTTGTGATTCGTGGTCAAAAGAGGGTCGACGACGACACAGTTTCGGTTTGAAGCCGAAACGGGGAGCAGCTCCTCCTCGCCTCTTTCCTCAGAGCTCCGCCAGGCGAGCTAAATGCTAACAGCTAACATCCTCTTTTTCCCCCTCCAGCTCGTTCGGTCGCTTTTTTTAAACCACGACACGACGAGGAGAGGCTTCCAAACGCGACGAGACGCACTACTGCACCCAGCCAGAGCACGAGACGCTGGCCAGAAACGCCAGGAACATGATTAAAACACGAAAAAAAGAGATGACAGCGGACGAATACGTTACCCTGACAGTCGGCCTTTCTTGTTGACAAGTTCTGAACTACTTCCGCATAATGCGGATCATGACTGGAGGGGCGGGGCTTAGACCGGTGACGTCGGCAAGCCTGATTTTCCGTCATTCATAAAAACTGTAAATATATTTTATTCCCTAAGAAACTTTACAATAAGGCTGAATATCTGAGAACACTAAAATTGCGTCTACCTGTACAAAGGGCAGCTGCAGGCTGGTTCAGGTGGGTTCTGAAAGGTGAAATGTTCATTTTTTAACACCAGGTGTCAGTGCTGACTGCTACAAACACCCAACACTGGCTTTGATTCATAAAAAATGAAAATAAACGCCTTCATTCAAAAACTGTATTAAATTTTTTTATTCTTTTTATTCTTTTTTTTAATCAGACACAATGCTCAGTTAAACAAGTAAAGAAGCAAATAAGCAATAAAACAAAAAAAATACATAATTTAATAAATAGTTTTTTTCTTTTTATTAGACATGTAGACACATGTTTCAGTGTTTACAAAAGCATAAGTAACACCTAAAATCACCTTGTGCTGCTATAGTTTAACCCATCAGAATCATTTTTTTATTATTAATAATCATTTTAAAATGATTTGAATATTATATAAAAGTGGAAACATGATTAGAAACAATTCTGTGACTTGTCCATGTGGCCTGGGGGCTTAATAGGATTCTAAGTGCAGCTTGAAACGCCACCTGAGATTTCTTTAAGGTATATTTATCAACAGTTTTTCAGTTTTCAATCAAAAAGAAGCAATACAATTTTTTTCAGAGAATTAAAAGTCAGAGAAATGAGCCACTGGAATATTTATTAACTAAAAGAAAAACAGGAACTCAACAACTTAATATTTTTATATTTTATTTTTTTCCCCATTTAAAGATGGGGTGGCTCCAGAAAGCTTTCAGAAAGGGTGGCCAGATGGGGGGTCAGCAGTCTTGTTGTGGTCCACCAAAATCAAAAGTCATGACAGAATTTCGGGTTGTTTTTTGTAATGCTTTTGTCTTACATGGGGTATTTTAACAAACACTATAATACGGGAGTAAAGGAATCACCTTGTGATATAGCATACCTTTAATTTTATTATTATTTTACAGTTAAAATGACTAATTTAGTACCATACGGTCATTACTCAGCTCACTCACATTGGCTTTCTGCACCTAAATGTTTTTTGTTGAATTTAGACCTGCTGTCTTTATTCAGGGAGACTACGCCTGTTTGTGTGTGTTTATGGGGTTCTACTAATCCCCAAAAAGTCTAGGAGAAATTAAACCCGCACCAAACAAAAGCTCAGGACTCATGAAAAGGAGACTGTCTGGTGGAGGGTGGGCAGCGGGGTGGCCCTCGCCCCTCCTGGCGCCCCCTTAGTGGCGCCCCTGCACGTAAAACGCGTTTTTATTTCCCATTTTGCTCTTTTTTCGGCGGTAGGTGACTGTGTGTGCGGTGTTTAGGTCGAAGACTACCCCGGAACCTCGATGACTTTATTCCTGTTGTTGGGTCAGACGGCGTGCGCGCGCAGCCATGATGAATAAATGACGTGCGCACATCTGGAGGAGGATCCTGAAGAAAACCCGTCTGTGGGACTCCGTCTCCGTCCGGACCACGTCCACACGGGCTGCAGACAATCCGAACCGAGGCTAAACTGTGAAACTTTAGTTTACAGAACATCGTTCTTACTTTTTTTACACTTTCCGTGTTTTTTATTATTGTTATTATTAATAATATTCCGCTCTGACTCCAGTAAAGTCCCAGATTTGCGCAGAGATCGGTCCATGTGGAGACGATTAACGCTTCCTGCCTCGTTTTAAAGTCGATTTTGCTTTTTTTATTATTCTTTTATAACTCCTGCAGCTGTGGCCTGAGAGGACGGATTGGTGTAGTTTTTTGAACTTTTTTTCTTTTTTGGAGTGAACCAGAATGCTGCTGACACTGGCCTGCTGCCTCTTCTGCTCCTCCTTCACTTCTGTCACCGCAAATGTGCTCCGAGCTGAGGTAAGAGACGTGGAAAACCACCTATATTCACTTTAATAAACTTATAATCGATGCATACAATTGTCTCCTGCCGTGGCACAGAGGTAGCAGAAAACTCAGCTGAGTCTCTTTGTTCTGAGGGGTGGGAACAAGGGGGGTGGTTAATGAGTTTCATCTGCCTTTGTGGAGACATCATACCAGAAAGCTGATCTGCCTTCACAAGCAACACACTGGTCATGAAACCGTGCGGGCCTCTGGATTCACTGAAGTTCAGTTTAGTTTTCTTATAAACATTTTCCATCTTGTGCAATGTCGCAAATATTTGGAGTGCCTCTGGACTCCAAATATTGATTTCCGTGGGGTTCCATCATCCCTGCTCTGCAACAAAGCACCAGGAGGCCAGGACAGTGTTTCAATCAGGCCGCAATCTGTGGGCAAGACAAGATGTGAGGTGCTGTTTTCTTTCTGGAAAAAGGAAGGATGTGGCTTTTTTTTAAAAAGAAAAGTCAGGAATTTGATTCACGGACCAGATGGTCAGTTTGCTGACAAAAAAAAGGGAGAGAGAGACATTTACAAGAGTCTGTGTTGCAGTTCCAGGATGCACAAAAGAGCCAGATGAGACCTTAGTCACTGACCACAGGTTTTTGGTGTGTGAGTCAAACCAGACGAGGTGGATAAGTCAGAGTTTACAGGAGTCCTGAGGCGGCGAACACACTGAGGCAGTGATGAATGTCTGTAAACAAAGTGAGGAGGAAAAAAAAAAATACAGAGCAGAGTTGTTCCAACATCTCCAGCATCGCTGCAGGAGCGCCGGGATAATGATAACGTCCAATGCAGGTTTTATTGTGACACACATCAGATAAAAAAAAAAACAAAACATGATGCTGTCAGACACAACACTCAGAGGAGAGGCTGTAATTACAGGTTCAGGGTTACCTCATCCCGTAAAACCTGTGATCAAAAGCTCGACTCGTCTCCGTGTGGGGAAAGTAGACTAAACTGGACCTGGACTGATGGGGGATTCAGAGACAAAATGACAACTGAGCGCCATACGTGACTAACTGAAAGGGAAGAGGAACTCCTGTCAAGAGGTCTGAAGGGATGGGAAAGTTTAATTTAGACGAAGAAACAGGAATTTTGTGGTTTATCGGTGTTAGTCAACATAAAAAAAATCCCTCTGTGACTTCATGCTGACGAGCCGAATGTGCCTGATCTATATTTAAAGTAACGAGAAGCTCCACCACGACAGAAATATGTCATTTTTATGATTCCAAGAAAATAAACTCTCTTCGTCTTATTATTGTAACAGTTTAATTCTTTGGCAGTGGGGTTTTTGGGAAAG
Source organism: Kryptolebias marmoratus (assembly GCF_001649575.2). Lineage (NCBI taxonomy): Eukaryota > Metazoa > Chordata > Actinopteri > Cyprinodontiformes > Rivulidae > Kryptolebias > Kryptolebias marmoratus. The sequence goes on from NC_051436.1 coordinate 13,274,264, forward strand.
GTCATGAACAGTTAATATCTTACTTGTTGGAGGCAGCTCTTTGAGTGACCTCAGTTTGGACAAATAGAGTTTAATCCTGACAGGACTGACAAGCTCACAGGTAAAGGTAGTATTTCACTGGGCCGTGACTGCAGAGACTAATTTGTGACTCAGAATTGCAAGAAAATCAGCTGGGTTTTTTTGTTTTTTTTCATCAGATTCTGAGCTTTTGCCACCAAGTGACCAGGGAGGCAAAACCTCTTTCAAAACCCACATTTATAGTTTAGTCTTGTTGAAGTACAGTTCCGAAATGAAGATAGGTAGTTTTTTTCAAATAAATATTTTAAACCTGAACTTGTTTTCTGTTGGAGGAGAGCTCCCAGAATCCAGCTCTGGTGCTGTTGAGACAGGTTTGGAGACACCCATGACAACTCTGAGACTATTCTGAGAGAAACTTTGTTGCACAAACTGTTTGAACGGGTTTAAAATCTAAGTTACAAGACTGCAAACCCGATGGCAGTAAACCACTTTGGTTGTAGCCCCTCTTGTTTTGTGAGCTCGTCAGAATTTCACTCCTTTTTTCCAAACTGAAGCTGCTCAAAAAGCTATCTACAACAGCCGTTTCCAAAGAGGTGTCTCTTAAAGTCAAGCTCCAGCATCTGTTTTCATTTACCTTTTTTTTGCCTTGTCTAACTTTTCTTAACTTAAATAAAAGCTTAACTGGTCTTTGTGAGTGAAGGAAGTGGGCAGCAATGAAAACAACAAGTCTGTTAAAACAGGAACTCTGCATATCTGGCTACAAAAATATGTAAAAAAAAAAAATAGTTGGAGGCCTTCCATTAGCGTTTGGAAACATGTGTTTCGTGATCCCAGAGATCTGTTCAAACCACATCTGGCTTCAGTTTCTTTTTTATCATAACTGATGTCGCTGACGCTGTAGCATCAAAGGACAGCGCTGCTCAAGATCTGCTGAGTGCTGCTTTGACTGTCGCTTAGGAAATGTGAAAATAATCATCTGGATCCGCTTTAATTGGAAACTCCTGGACTTCCAGCGAGGCCTATCTGTGCTCTGTTTCTAGGAAAATATTCCACCTTAAAGGATATTTAAAAAAACAAACAAAAAAAAAAAAACCTCAGTATCACAAAGCTTATGAAGGTAGAGCTGCAAGTTTAACGTGCATTTCTTTTTACAGTTTGGATCCAAATTAGCATTCCTGCTGCTTTTAGTTTCACATGCTCCGATTTGCTTGAGTTGTCCAGATGTGCTAAGGAAGTCATCTGTCATCTGCAGATCGGAACATTTCTGACTACTTCAAATCAAACCTTTAGGACATTTTTAATTTGCTTCGTTCTTTGGCTGGTATCAGCTCAAGGTCCTAACAGGAAACCACAATCAGCAGCAGACTATTCGATGTTTGCACCTTTTCAACACGCATTTTGAAGCCGGCTTTAGCATTACAAAGCACATACAAAGGTTCTTATGGTTGTGCTTTACGTTTGAAATGAATTTTTCATTACTTTGTAAATGCAGCTAATGCACACACACAACCAGACGTGGAGTTCTCCTCTACAGACTGGAAATTTAATGGATAAAACTGAATATAAAAACTGATCTATCAGCTGTTTTAGCTTCTGGAAAAACAGAAACATGGACAGACAAGAAAAAATAACTCATTTATAGTCAAATCAAATAATAGTTTCTTTTTTTTGTTTTAGATTTGTCTCATTCTGACTGCTTCCTGTGATTAAACCTATACCTTTTTTAGGCAATGTTAAAAATACCTTTGAATTTGCTTCCCTGTTCTTTGTCATGGCTGCTAAAGCCAGTACTTCATACAGTATTGAGTCTTTGGACTGGAGCTTCACCACTTCCTAGCTGGACTGGAGTTCTGCAGCTTGTTGTGTTTGTGTGCACAAAAATGACATTTGAAAACAAGCTGGCAGATTAATTTGACAAATCCTCGGAGGTTTTCGGTCCAGTGTGGAAATACGGACAACAAACAGTTGACTTTTAGGTGTTTTTGGAAGTCCGTCTGCGGGAATAAAAGCTCTGGGCACTTTGACTGGAAATGCAGCTGAGGTGGAAAATAACCGAGCACGTTCACCTAAATATTTTTTAACCAATACGTCCTTCTGTTACTTTTTCCCCTCCGTAAGGTTTTACATACTTAATAAATTGTTCCTGTATTTCATAAAACACATACCTTTTTATCATTTAGCATAAAATTTGCACATCAGAAAATGGCTTTGAACGGTTTCGTTAAGAAATAAGATGCAACATTAAAATGATTATAAAGTAGAGGTGGACTAATTTAAGGGTTTTTATCAGCCGATTCTGATACCGATTTCTTAGAAGTCAAAGCAACTGATAGCCAAATTATGAAACCAATTTGGTTTTTTGGGGGGTTTTGACCCACAAATATAACTGTTTTTTATTCATCTACTGCAGTCTAGACTCTGAAAAATCAAAAATGTGATTCAGCCCTGGGGTCTGATGCAGATCAGTACACACTCTGTGCTACAGGTTATTAAAGGGTAAGAATGCAGCTCAGAGCACAAAGTTATTCTTATTTCATCTCTTTACGATAACATTTTTAAAGCTCTGAAAGACAGGCCCTAAAGCTTTACTGGCAAATTAACACTGTTTTTAAAAGTTAAAGTAATATTCTCGCCATCTTCCTTTTAAGGTTTGCTGGTGTTGTACTGAAAAAAAAAGCCCTTCTTGCCATATAAGACTCCCCCATCGAGGAAAACAAATTGACTAAAGGGCGTAGTGTTGAATTTAACAACACTGTGCTGCCCACAGTTGGGCCTGACTGATTATTAACTTACTCAAGTGTGGCCGATGACAAATGTTAGCAAAAATCGGCCAAATTAATCGTCTGACTTGATCAGTTGGTCTACCTCTACGAGGGCGTTGTCTGCATACCTGATCATTTGACACAAGAAGAAATTATCAGTCTGCCCGAGGAGAAATACAGGCTGTTTCGTTTTGCACAGCATGATGGGAAAATACAGGTAAATAAAGGTTACAAGAGTACATCAAACATCATTAAACATTATATACTGCTATCATACTCTGTTACACAGGTCATGGATTCAAATACTTTTTGCCAGCACTTGTGTTTTATGAGCAAAATGTATGATTTATAAAAATAAAAGTACTGATCCTGTTTAAAAAATTATTATAAAGTACACGTAAACAAGTTGTTTTTAGCCTGTGCAACATATTTGTTGTCACTACTAATAAAATCAAGTTTTAGTTAAGATGACACTTTTTAAAGTCTGAAAAGTTTATGTTCTAGTAGTGAACTTCTCAATGATATATTCCCAACTTTATTAATCATAGTGATCAGATGTGTAAAAGTTAAAACTAAACTTACTATATTTCTTGTGAAATGTCATGGAGAAGTGTAAAACAAAATTAGGAGAAAGTACTTTTTTTAATCCAAATTATGGTCAAATGTGGCATTTCTGTGAAAAGATCCATGTATTTCAAGAGCAGAAAACATGTTTTAAATGTAGTTAGGTTACTGTATGGAAGATCAGCACCGTAAGGAATTAGCTTAATAAAATTTTATAATTTCCAGAAAAAGAAAACAACAATAAGTGACTGAATTATCTGACCAGTTTGATGAGGAAAGGAAAAAAAACATATTATATGGTATTTATATGAGTCCTAACTAGGTCAGAAATGCCAAGAAATGAAGGCAACATGAAATTCAGCAGAGAGCTGTTTTTCCGTTGGCGCAGAGCAGCAGGAACAACTGACTCAAGTCCTTCAATTTAAATAAAGCCACGATCCAAACCCCACTCTCTTTTACCTCTTCCTTTAATGTAACTCTGTTTTAGATCATCCTCTGCTGTCCCCTCCTCTACAGTTCCTACAGCTGCATCCAGAAAAAAGAAACCGTTCAACAGAGTTCTGAGAAGGAATTGATGAGACCTTTTTTAGTGCTATATGAACACCACTCTGTGGGATAAAAATGTTCAGACACGCTCTCATCTTTATTTTTATTTTCTCAGCTTTTTCTTTTTAATAGAAAAGCTCGACGTGGTGCTTTTCTGCTTTCTTATAAAATGTCCTCATCCTGTTTTTAATACCACAAGAACTAAAAATGTGCATGAATTTTTTTTTCCTTTGTCTTCTTTATAGCTATTAAAGGAACTTGTGGTCAGGTGCTTTTTTTATTGTGCATCCAGATGACAGTTCACAAGAACTTGAGTCATCTCGTGTTGCAGTATAGCAGCCAATCACATGTCCAGTGATGGGTAATGATATCTCACAAGGACATATTAAGATGCATTGCTGTAACTTCCGGTTTTAACTTCTGATTTCATCAGCAGTGGGGCGCAGACACATTTAGCTTGCTGAGGGGTTGCAGGCCTGTGCTAGTTTTCACAACTTTATTTGTTGAATTTTGGACTTAAATGTTGCAAATGTCCCCCAAAGAATTGAGATTCAGGTTGGGTTTAGCATAGAATATAGTAAACATTGTACAAGCAACGGAAGGAGACTAGTGTTGGTGAATGCAACCAAAGGAAAAAGGTAGAAAAAGGTTTGTAAAATTAGCGTTGTGGAGAAAAGACGTGTATTCAGGAACAGCTGAGCTTTGGTAATATTTTAATAACTTTAGTTGAAATAAATCAAAAGATTTAAAGAAAGAAAATAAGCACTGGATGGATGGATGGATGGATGGATGGATGGATGGATGGATGGATGGATGTGAATAAAAATATATGAATGTTGTAGTAGTACTTTATGCTAAAACGGCATCAATAAGTCACTATTTTAAACCCCAAAGATACTCAGCTTACAATAATTTACAAAAACAAAGGCAGTTTATCATTAAAAATGTGAGGATTTACAGCTTTTTAAACAACATTCACCGTTTTATTGGAAAAAAGTACTAATGTGAGGTCAGAGTAGGGTTAACAGAATCCATGCATCACACAGTTCAACCAAAGTGACCTCCCCTACCAAATGTACATCAAACCGGCCCTGTCTCTGGGCTTGTCTCAATATATCTTCGACCACGCGTCACTGTAAAACCCAGGGCTGTGTTTACCGAAGCAGCACTCAGCCCTTTGACCACACATGGCTGTGTAGTAAGCTAACCGGCCAACAATGGCAGCCATGTACGAGTCTCAATAAATAGAAGCTTTGATGGAGGCTGCTGGAAGTTCCAGGGAAGGAGGGGTGCATGCTGGGATACCTTCAGGGCCAACCGGAGATGGCGGCGGTGGTGTGTGGAGCAGTTTGGGACTACTAAAGAGAAGTGGAGGTCTTTACGCCGAGGGGGGGGGAGTGTTTTTATAGAAGCAGACGCGTCACCACTGGAGCCACAGGACACACTAGCAGCAGTCAGCCCAGAGGCAGAGAAAGTAAACTTATGAGAGAGTCGGTGGGTGAATCAAATTTACTAGATGCTTAAATAATCCTGAAAAATCCTGAGGAACTTGCTAGACCCAACAGAAAGATGGCAGAGAGGAGGAATAAGGTGCCTCTCTACAGCTTGTCATAAATGACCCTTGTTCTCCGGCCTCGCTGCCCACCACGTGACGAACAGTGGCTGTGTGTGCACCGGCTGTGTACTGGAAGGCTTTTGGTAGTCGGGCTCGTTTTTCAGTTTTCCATCCCTCCCCCTGCTTTGCCCTTGTTTTTGGAGGCAGGCCTGGAGAGAAAACCAGCGCATGCGGTGGAACAAGAGAGATATCTGAGGTTTAGATTGTGCTAACAAAGGAATTTCGGGGTAATTCCACCAGCTTCATTTGTGGCGGAGATGCAAGCGTGTGTTAACTCTGTGTGAGCAAATGAAAAATTAAAAACACATTTTAAATTAAAACGGCTGTTTGTAGTTATATAGCTGCAGGCAGATATTGAATCAGATAGCTTGGATCTTATAGAATGCTAACATCTTACAGCAAATTGAAGCTAACTAGGTATGAGCAACATTTAGCTCCCATAAACCCAGTCATTCATTTTTAGGCTGTGTAGGCTAATTAAAACTGTATGTAACATGATAATTTGAGAGATTTTAACCAATAAGACATGAGACAGAGAAGGTTGGGCTGGCTGTTTCGTTCATTTTCTGTTTTTATGCTAAGCTAATAGTCTTGTAGCATACACAGGTGTGGCCTTTTTGAGCATGTTACCCACAATCCTGACAGTATTGCCGTCCAATATTAGACCACCAGCAGTGTATAAAAGGAAAAAGACGGCTAGCTTTCATGTGAAAACATAATAAATAGTGGCGGTTTAGCTGACACATCAACAGAGGGCAACAGACATAGATGGTAGCATGGAAGGTCACGCTTTGGAGAGCTCAAATGTTGCTGAAAATGTTACTTTTTCCACCGTTTAAGTTCCCAGTTGTCTTTGGCCACAATTGTCTAGACAGAGATCTGGGTCATTGTGTCTAAAATGACATCAGGGTTTGCAGATTGTGTTTTATTTGGCTTTAGTTCCTCTCTCAAGCTACCATAGGATCCCACAACAAAGTTTCCTTTAATGAGCGCAACATAAATGGTCGCACCATTTGAGGGGTTGGTGTTGCTTTTACAAGTTGGTAAACGGGAAATTGCCACGGTCACAGGAAAATTAAAAAGAAATATATAAATTTAGCGTGCTGTCAGTTTATGTTGGCTGCTGTCGGGAAAGAAGGTTGACTCGTCAGCTTGGCGCGCGCACACACACACACACACACACACACACACACACCCTTTGTCTTCGTGGAGCACCGTGAAGTTTGTGGTGAACAGATGAGCTCAGAGAAGCAGGTCCAGACAGACTCTGAAAATTTGAAAATTGTCAACGAGCAAACAAACACAAGTTCGTGCCTTCTTTTTGCCGACTACGATGATTTGGATCGTTCAGGTGTTTTTGTCTCCTCATTTTTGTTTTTCCTAGCAAAGCAGGGTCTGGAACCTCATAAAGAAAGGAAAACAGAAACAAAAAAAAGAATGATGTGATTTATAAGTGCTTTTTAAAGCAGCAAGAATCGTTTTAACAGGTCCTGTTTATTTTAGTTGTGTTGTCTTTTTTGTAAGTATGACATAGAAACAAAGCCTTATATAAAGCCTGAATTAACCCCTGTGTGACAGTTTTCCTGTTACTTTTTAAGGGAAATATACATGTCATCTATTATTTAAAGGTGTTTTTACAAGCAAAAAAAGAGAGCCCTTATTTCATGCCTTATTTTATCTTTTATTATCTGTGTTTTCTTTGCTTTCAGGTCAGTAAATGTTATTTCCATGATTCAAAAATCCAAATATATGTGTTTACAAATAATAATTTTTGCAGTTTTTGAAATAATCTTCAAACTTCTTAATGTTACTGGCAAAAAACAAGTCATGTTTAGATTAATACACCGGTATTAAATCACAGACTTATTCAAATTGGGAATATTTTTTTTTTTAAAACTCATCCATTTATCCATCCATCCATTAATTCGTTCACTTCTTATTTTCTTTCTGGTGCCTATCTCCACCGGTCTTAGGTAGACAGGTGGGGTATGCTTCAGACAGGGCGCCAACAAATAACCCACCTTGATGGTTTTTTCATAATTTACTAATAAATATGTTAATCAAAAAATGTGTCTCCTGTAGCAATAACAAGATTTTTAGGTCCCAATTGCTTCTGAAGCTATTACACCAAAACATCAGTATTCGTATTCAGGTCAACAAAAAGCTAATTATTTGATCCCCCAACAAGGTTCTCATCATTATAAAAAGAAAAAAATACACTACAGTTTTGTTAATCTTTCTTTGGGGGAGGGTTTGGCCCAGTGGAAGGGTCGGCAGAAACTCCCACTGCCCACCGATATGCTTATTGGTGTTTGAGTGAGATATAAAAGTGATCTATAAAGAGTGTAAAATATATGAAAGAAGCACTGTTTGAGTGTGTGTGTGGGACTGGATGAGTGAGAAACCTTACAAAGAGCTTTGCAGAACCTGGAGAAGTTAAAAGGCTGCTATGTACATAATGTAAGGGTGGACCATTTACCATTTTTTGGTTTTCATTCATGTCTCCTTTTTGTAGGCATGGCTTCAGCAGTATGGCTACCTGCCTCCAGGTGATGTAAAAGCCCAGGCCCTCCGCTCACCCAAGTCCATTGAATCAGCGATATCCGCCATGCAGAGGTTTTATGGGCTGACCATCACCGGCTCCATAGACACCAACACATTGGAGTGAGTCCTGATTGACGATGACTATTTAATCACACACAGATTGTTTAGTCCAAATCTTTCAAGCAGTTTGCATGTTTTGTGTAAAACTGAACATATTGTTCTGCTGGTGTCAGAGCAATGAAGCGGCCGCGGTGTGGCGTCCTGGATAAGTTTGGTCCAGAACTGAAAACCAACCTGAGGAGGAAGAGATACGCCAGGCAAGGTCTGAAGTGGGACAAGTCTGAGGTGACCTTCAGGTCAGAATGAACGTTATGCAATATTCTTTTATCAGTTTGTCTTTCTGCTGTCATATTTATTTATTTATTGTGCAAACACATACCTTTACAGAACTTAAGGCTTCAGCTCTGTCTAATCCAAAAACTAACGCTATGAGCCAATTTTCTGTTTAACATTTTGTTTTAAAAAGTGACAAAATAAAAAGAAACTTTATTTAGCGTCTGTTTTCCACTACAGCATAGAGAACTACACGCCCAAAGTGGGTGAACGATCGACGTTTGATGCCATCCGAAAGGCCTTCAAAGTGTGGGAGAACGCCATCCCGCTGACGTTCCGAGAAATCCCTTTCAGTCAGATCAGGGGCAAAGTTGACAAGTACGCAGACATCATGTTGTCCTTCGCAGACGGTTTCCACGGCGACAGCACACCGTTTGACGGTGAGGGTGGCTTTCTGGCGCACGCGTACTTCCCTGGTAGCGGCATCGGGGGAGACACGCACTTTGACCTTGCTGAGCCGTGGACCGTCGGGAACGTGGATCAGGGAGGTAAGAGACGGCGAAATAAAGAATGATTGTCGTTACCGGACTAAAATTACCCCTCATTTCTCACTTTTTTCTTTCCTTCTCTCTGAAGGGAATGATGTTTTCCTGGTAGCGGTCCATGAGTTGGGTCACGCTCTGGGTCTGGAACATTCTGACAACCCCTCTGCCATCATGGCCCCTTTCTACCAGTGGTTCGATACAGAAAACTTCCAGCTTCCAGAGGACGACCGGAGAGGCATCCAGGCCATTTATGGTTGGTAGTTTTATGAGAAGAAAGAGAAATAAACTGGTTAATCTATAAAATATTAAAGTGACATAATACAGAATGGAAAGGGGTAACAATATCACATAAATACAATTAAAAAAAACCTGAGACATCCGAAAGTTCGCACTCTACAGTTTATGATACAACAAGACACAAGTAGGTGCAAACTAAGCAGTTTCACTTCTCTCTTTTGACAAAATTTCCACAACAGGAACAAAGTCTGGAGCATTTCCTCCTCCTCCTCGTCCCACCAGGCCGTCCAAGCCCGACGGAGCAGACGACGGCCCCGACATATGTGAGGGACACTTTGACACCATCGCCATCCTCAGAGGGGAAAAGTTTGTGTTTAAGGTACAGAAAAAAGGGACACCCAAATGTTCTTTAAGCCAAAAGTGGAATTTGTTGTGTGAAATCCTTTGATGATCTTAATTGAATGATGATCTTAATCATCATTCAACAACGTGCATCTTGGCTGTCATGAATCCTACAGTGTACGTTCAGTTGAGTAATAAGCTGATCGGTTAACTTGCTAGTTGCTGATGAATAAAGTTGAATACATGTGTGTGCTTGCAGGACAAGTGGTTCTGGCGCATTCGTAACAACAAAGTGCTGCCTGGTTACCCGAGGCTCAGCGGTCAGTTCTGGAAAGGCCTCCCTTCAAACATCAATGCCGCCTACGAGAGGGAAGATGGGAAGTTTGTCTTCTTCAAGGGTAGGTTCCACCGTGGAATATCGGGGGGCGGGCGGGGTAAACAGATCTGGGGTGAATACATTGCTGCTTTTGCGTCCACATCCCGTGTCTTTGTTTTCAACCTGCTCTCTCGACACTCACGCCCAGGCAACAGGTACTGGGTTTTCAGCGAGGCCACCATGGAAAAGGACTCTCCAAAGAGCCTGGGAGACCTGGGCACTGGCCTACCCAGAGACAGGATTGACGCCGCTCTTTTCTACACGCCAACAGGACAGACGTTCTTTTTCCGAGGAACTGAGTGAGTCCGTGCTCTCTTTACTGCATGCACGTGTACAAATCACGAAAAAATGAGAATTTCTGCCGTTTAATGTCCCAAGACGATCAATAATGGCTCCAGCATTGGTCCTCCCTGCTGTTTGCAACATCGCACCAACATTTTTCTTTAGTAAACAAAAAGAGACAACCCAAAACACAGCTCTTATCTTAGTAGCTGTCATAGTTTGGTCTACACACTACAAAGGCGATAACTGACTTTTAGTTGGTTACAACACTAATTTTAAAGATCTGATGTCACTAGACTCTTAAAACAAGTCCTTTAAAACTCACACTTTCCATAGCAATAACAATCTGTGTCTTTTTGCTCATAAATTTATTCACCAAACCTGTTTCGTTTTTAATGAAATGTCTTCCTTGTTAATAATATTTTGGGTTTTTTGTGTGACATGCAGATATTACCGCTTTAATGAGCAGACGCGCAGAGTGCACAGCGACTATCCGAAGTCTATCAGCAAGTGGAGCGGAGCACCAGACAACATTAAAGCTGCCTTCATGAGTGAAGATGGATGTAAGTTGTTTTCATAAGAAGCTTTTAGTGTTTATTTAATAATTAGAAACACAACAAATTACTACCTGAGCAAAAGTTTGTGTCTAAAGTGAGAGTTTGTACTCAACATTTGGAATCTGTGGTTGGTTTTTTTGACCATTTTATGTATTTTATCGACCAAAACATCAGTTAAAAACTGTTTCTCTTCATCTTTTTCACCCCTCCACAGCTTACACTTACTTCTACAAGGCCAATAAGTACTGGAAGTTTAACAACCAGCACATGAAGGTGGAGTCCGGCTACCCCAAGTCGGTGCTCCGTGACTGGATGGGCTGCGAAAGCGAGGAGCCCAAGAAGGGTCGGACGGTGATCATCATCGAAGAGTCGGACGGAGGCTCCTGGGTGGCAGGCGTGGTGATTCCAGTCCTCCTGCTGGTTCTGGTGTTGGTCACCCTGGGGGCGCTTTTGTTCTTCAGGAAGTACGGCACGCCTCGGCGCCTCCTCTACTGTCAGAGATCGCTGCTGGATAAGGTGTAGACAGACTGAGGTGAAAGACTGCTGCAGAGAGACTGAGAGGAAGAAAGAGGAGAGGAGGATGACGACGATCGGAGAGGAGAGGAAAAGGGAAGAACGGAGAGCTCACAGAGCAGCCGTGAGGAAGAAACGAAGAGGGGACATTATGTTTGGTGGTTTGTAAGTGCTACGAAAGGAAAAAATAATGCCCATGAAACTGAAATCAGGAAAAAATATATTTGTATATGTTAACATTTTACATGTGCTGTTTATGTTCAGAAATCAAGAACGTACCCATAATAAACAAAAAGGAAAACAAACTAAGACTCATCAACAAACTTCCTCCTGCGTCTTAGACATAAAAAAAATTGATCCCATTGTTTCATTCGACTGGACGACTCCAAATGAACTGCTGTCTGATTCACCGCTCATTTAAAAGATGTTTAACTTTTCCCCTGAAATTACTCATCTTTGTTAAAATCTTGTTGCTCTGAATTAGTCATTAGGTACTTTTTAACACTCATTTGTTTTTGTTTTGTTTTTTTTGCTTCAGCACTTTCTTTTTTATATCTGTTGCTTTAAATGTTTTTATTCTACTTTTTAAAAAGACCTCAGAAATCTGACCTCAGTGTAGAAGCAGTACAGCTGGATCTGAAATCAGAAGTGCATTTTTAGCTTCTTAAAACTGAAAAAGGTCTTGTTTTTGGTTCTCAGTTATTTTTTATGACTCCCTGTAAATGTCGGATCGATCTGAAGGAGTCGTGTGGAACAACGCGTCACAGATGCGTAGTTTTAACGCCGCTCGATGCACACTTGAACTCCACGGACCCGCCGAAAACCAAACGCTGCCGAAGAAGACGCCTAAAACCAAAGATGCTCCTTCTGGTTCAGGAATCCTTTTTATTGATGCTTTTTTAAATATAAACCAAGCTTCAGGCACACAAAAAAATGCAGAGTTCTCAGTGCAAGCAGTCAGATGGAAAATGTATTTTTAAATGCCATATTTTAGCTCACAAATGTTTTCAGATTGTTTAACACGAGCGGGGCTATTTGCTTTAGTATGGTTTTCAACAATATGGTGCAATTTTTTTAATTATTACCCTTTCACAGGGAAATTGTTATTATAAGTATGATTATTGTTATTATTGTTGTCTGAAAAGGTTATGGTAAAGTTTTTTTTTTTACTTTTGTATGTTGTCATTAGGAGTCCTGCTGGGCAGAGGCATTATATGACAATAATGGAAATAAATCCCAGTTTACATTCATTTCATCATGTTGTTAATCAGATTAATGTGAGTTCAAACTGCGAAACAATCAACTGATGCCACATGACAACAGTCATGATATTTATGAATCTTTACACAGATGGTGCTCGATTTTGTTTCTACGTCAATTACAACAGGTTTTTTTTCAATAACAATGATAATGGTACTTATATTTATACTGATGATTTTTATCAATAAAATGGAATGAGATTTTTTTTTTCCTCTTGCCTTTTTTTGTATTTTAATGGATAAAATGTAATTAAACCATTTTGGTTTTCTTTATTTAAAAGTTTTTCAGCAGTGTTTGGGTACGCACATGCACCACTGAGCTCAGCACAAAAGAATGTCATTTTTGTCATATCAGCCGATAAAGAACCGTGAGCTGCATTTGTTTTCAAAACTATTTCAAAGAAAAATGCTGTCATCAGGACAGTGCGTGGTGGAGCAGCTGGTTTGTGCTGCTGCCTCGTAGTGTGAAGGTCCTGTTCTCTCCGTGCAGGTGGGTACTCCGGTTTCCTCCAACAGACTGAAAACAAGTAAACTATGTTAGGTTTGTTGGTGACTAAACTGACAGTAAGTGTGAGCAAATGAGTGGTTGTCTCATTTGTCTCTACGTGGACTGCTGGCATGTCCAGGGTGTCCCCCGCCTCTCTTACAGTGACTGAACAGGAACAAGAAGGTGAAGAAGATGGATGGATGGATGGATGGATGGATGGATGGATGGATGGATGGATGGATGGATGGATGGATGGATGGATGGATGGATGGGTGGGTGG
>NC_051436.1:13287696-13292064 GCF_001649575.2 Kryptolebias marmoratus
TGGATGGATGGATGGATGGATGGATGGATGGATGGATGGATGGACTCAAGCCTAAGTAATCTATAAAGCAGCCTAAAGTGACACGAAGTTCAATTTTAGCTGAATGAAAACCTTGGATTGATCCCTCAGTTTATATAAAAATAAGAACAATGAGTATCTTACCTGCTGCAGACAGCTCTTTGAACGATCTCAGCTTGAAATGGGGCCAAGACCAAAAATGGACTCCTGTCATCCTAAAACAATGTCAATTTAGTACAATTCAAGTGAACTGTTTTATAAACATTTACATCTCTTTCAGTTTTACACGGTTGTTTACATACAGCGCCTAGAAAAAGTATTTATACCCCTTGAACCTTTTCTGCATTTTCTGATGATATCACCACAAACTTTGGGGGGGATGTTGTGTGATAGATCAACACAATTTTTACAAAGACTTTAAAACTTGTTGCACGTATTTGGATTCAGCCCCTTTATGCTGATAAACTCCAGAGGAACCAGCTGCCTTCAGAAGTCACCGGGTTAGTAAATAGAGCCCACTTGGGTGTAATTTATTCTCTGTATAAATTCAGATCAGTGATCAAACAGCATCATGAAGACCAAGGATCCCACCAAACAGGTCAGGGTTAAAGTCGTTAGGTTATAAAACAATATCCCAAACTTTTATTATCTCACAGAGCTCTGTTCAAGCCATCATTTAAAAATTGGACTTTAGGTCCAGCCACGGGTACTTTTTCCAGTAATATTATAGTATTTCTGCCAGAATATCTGTGTAATGCTGAATATAATGTTGAAATGTTTGAGACTGGCGTTGTTAAGACAACAACAATCCACCTGGACCCTTTCTTAGCTGTTAGCTCGTCCGTCGGGTCAGAATTAAAGTCTTTTTCTCCAAAGTGAGGTTGTTCAAAAAGCTGCCTACAACAGGTAAGATATTAGTTGTTCAAAACTTTTCTTTAGAACCCCAATTAACTGACACACACACACACATACACACATATTAACAGTGTGTCTAAGTTACAGTAAATATATGTCAGGTGATTTAACAGAAAAAACTTGTGATCAGTTTTCTGCCATTTCTTCACGACAAATGCAGATGAAAACAGAACTTTGAGAGGGTTACATCATTTCGGTTCACTTCCACTTTCAGCGTGAGCTGCTGCCAAATCAACAGCTGCAGTTGTTTTGTTTTTCCATGCAGAGGTCCCAGCTCAGGGGGTTTACTCTCCCTCCGTTTCAGACTCCTCTGTGGCGAGGTGACGATGGTAACGCCGACAGAAACGCCGACGAGCCGTTGGAGCAGTCCAAGCTGCTTCAGAGCTTTGGTTTTTGTTCAGATTCTTTCTCAAGTTCTTCATTTTGTTCCAAACTACACAAAGCTACTACTATCCCGTGTCCGTTGGTGCTTTAGATATTTTGCTAACAGAGATGCAGGGTTGGGTCCAACAGAGTCAAAGGTCACATATCTTTCGTTTTTTTCGGGGGGGGGAGGCACAGAGGAGCAGTCTGGACCCGGTTCCACCTCTGGCTGTTACAGCCAGCAGTCACGAGGTGGAACGAGTCGGAAAAAGTGATGGAGCGGTCACATTTTTCACCCAAACGCCTTCCAGCCAAACATCTGGTATTCTTGAAACGTCTCGGCCTCTCAGGCAGAGCTGGCCTGCATGTGTAGAAACTGCGTCTGTGTGTTTAAAAAAGAAAGAAAGAAAAAAATAATAATAATAAAACAACATGTCTGCCCTGACTTTCTAACCTCCCAGAAATGTTTTTATGAACAAACACAAAGCAGCATGTGAAACAATTAGGAAAGATTTCTAACATCTCCTCTCAGCTCATCTCCTCTCCCTCTCCGATTTCCTCACCCTCTGAAAAAATAAAAAAATCTTTTTATGAGCTTTGGTCTCAAACCACTCCTTCGGCCCACAAGTATGTCTTGTCTGTTTTTGCTCTCTGTTCCCCTTCGCTCCTTTCCCCCTTTAACTCCTGATTTACTGTCAGCAGTAAACAACAGCAAGCCGGATAAACCACGACTTCGAGGCACAGAGGACTCGACATGAAAGCCAAGTTGGTGAAACTCTTATAGATATGACTTTGTGGATTAGCTTCAAAAGAGGAATTTAATAACAGCTTTATATCATTTGAGCTGTGGTACGAAATCGTCCCAGATATAAACGACGTTTTGATGTTTCTTGGTTTCAGTTTTCAGTGTGCAATTTGCACACATAGAATTATACTAGTGGGCTGAAGGATTTCATGCAATGTGTTAGTGCTCAGAAAAAATGACAGGGATGAATATCCGCTAATATCACATTAAATATCAGCTCAAAATCTATAAAATTAACTGCGTTATAGCCATTTTTGTGTTTGCTTAGGTCTATTAGGTGTGGTGGCTTTCATTTAGAGATTACTTTTTGAGAGTTTCACTAAAATCCATCCAGCTGTTCATGAGATATTTTGATAACAGACAAACAGGGTTAACTCCAGTAGTTAATGACACAATTTTAAACACAAATCTTGTGTGAATTGTTAGAGCTCAGACTATGTATTAGAAATCAGTCTCAGCTACTAACCCACCAAAGTTTAGCTCAATAGCTCTTAAATTGACTGAGTTATACTTATTTATGTGTTTCCTATGGCTGATTAGCTGCAGCAGCCATCTTGAATTGGGTTGACTTCAAAAGTTATTCAGTTGCAGATGTATTTCCAATTATTACTTTCTGAGAGTTTTATTAAAATCCGTCCAATGGTTCATGAGATATTCTGCTAACAGACACACTAACCCACAAACAAAAATGCACAAACGCAGGCAATTACATGGCCTTTCACTGCAGCAGCCAGTATTACTACCATTAACCTAAATGTTTAGATTTTTGGTTCACGAATCAATCCCGGATCAGGAAAAGTTCAATGTTTGTACAAAACTAACACCAACACTCGTCGAGAGGCCAGGAAAAGCAGCAGCTGCCTTGTAAAAGCTGAGCCTAGGAGTGCAGTCATCACGAAAACACAACTGGCAACGTTGAAAACACACACATGTCAACCTTCAGTAAGATCAGCAGTGGTTTCTCAGTCACCTGGTTGCAGTATTTTCAGAAACCAAACCTTCTAAACCCAATTAGTATTATTTTGTAGCGACATCTAGTGACAAAAAAGCAGATTGCAGCCAACTGAGCGTCTTCTTACCAAATCCTCCACTTTTAATCTCACAAAACCACCAAAGGTTTGCAACTCTCCTCAGAGTAGAGACCCTCTCGGATACAAGCGGCAGATAAGGGATGAATGGAGTTCCATCCATCCCTTATCTGCCGCTTATTCTGGAGTCGGGTCGTGGGGGGCAGTAGCTTGAGCAGGGAGGCCCAAACATCTCTGTCCACAGCCACCTCTTCCAGATCTTCTGGGAGGATTCCAAGGAGACATAGTCTTTCCAGCGTGTCCCAGGTCTGCCTCATGGTCTCATCCCAGTCGGACATGCCTGGAACACCTCCTTAAGGAGGCGTCCAGGGGACATCCTTACCAGAAGCCAGAACCACCTCAACTGGCTCCTCTTGATGAGGAGGAGCAGCAGCTCTTTTCTGATTCAGTTGGGGTGCTGTATCCTCACCCCCCTCAGTTGCCTGATGGTTTGCCAAAATCTTCTCAGAGCCAATCGAGAGGCTCTATCCAAGGCCTCACCGAACTCCCCCCACACCCAAGCCTTTGCCTGAGCAACAGCCTCGGCTGCAGCCCACTTGGCCCGCCGGTACCTCTCAGCTGCCTCTGGAGTCCCACCAGGACTACAGGCTGGTACTGAAACTAAATCTGACCTGACAGCATTTTGCTGTACTAAATCAAATGATCTTCTCTGCTGCCTGTTTGCTTCTCTGTAAAAAATAAAATGGCATTTTTGTTTCGTTTGCTTCCCATCAACATCTGCTTTCCCTCTTTCCTGCCACACTGGCGACTCTCTCTTTAGCCCTCTGTCATCTGCTGTTTCCATTTGTTTCGGTGGAAGTCTCTCATATGGACTTTTTCTCTTTCTTTTTTTTTTCAATTTCCAAAACTCTATCAATCAATCAATCAACTTTATTTATATAGCACATTTTAAAAACCACAGGGGTAGCCAAAGTGCTGTACAATAAAAAGGAAATAGATAAAACAAATAAAGAGATAAAAAACGATAAATAGATAAAAGAGACATACACATATGAGTTCACAGCAGGTATGTTTTAGGTGCCAAGAAAGACAAAAAATCACGGTGTGTTAAAAGCCAAAGTATAAAAGTGTGTTTTTAAAAGAGATTTAAAAACAGGAAGAGAGGAGGCCTGTCTGACACTCAGGGGTAAATTGTTCCAGAGCTTGGGAGCAGCAACAGCAAATGCTCTGTCGCCTCTG
>NC_051436.1:13293682-13303105 GCF_001649575.2 Kryptolebias marmoratus
TTGGGAGCATGGAGAACAGTATCTATGGTTTTGAACAGAACACTGGGATTATTACAATTAGAAGCAATTATCCCTGAGAGATATTTGTTTTTCTCAGCTATTACAGTCCTCTGATACTGCAGCAGGCTCTCTTTGAGAATACCAAGAGAAACATGTAGCCTGTCCTTTTTCCACCTGCGCTCCGCTCTCCTGCACTCACGCCTGGCAGCGCGAGTGACGTCATTCAGCCAGGGCTCGGGTGCAGGTTTGGTGCTCTGGCTCTTCATTGGAGCTCTATAGCTTTCCTGGAACACTGAAGGACGTGGAATTTATCATCAGGAGATACGAGGAACTTTCAAATCTCATGCTGCTGGTTATGCAGTCTTTATCGTGCTTAGATCCACAGAACAGGCTGTGAAAGATACTGCACGTCCAGAAGAAGGAAAAAAAAAACTGCATAAAACTCAGCAGACCTTATCAGGCATGTGTAGCGTTGGTGTTTGTGTTTCAAAGAAAAAAAAATCCTCTGCAAACCATCTGTTCTGCTCCCCCGTCTTTTACTTCTCGTTTTTCTTTCTCAAACGCCTCTGTGTGTCCTTTTTTCTGTCCCTGTCAGGCACGTTTAACCCTGAATTCATACAGCGCTGTTTGGGCGGTGCAGGAACATCCATCAGGCTCAGCAGTCCTTCTTCATGCCAGCCAGGAAGTGGCTCGCAGTTCAGCCTGGAGCTCTGTTTGGATGACCTACACTGAAGCTCAGTTTACTCTTTAATGCATCTTTATTGGCACTTTTTAGTCCTAATTTTAAGGATTTCTGGTTGTCACTTTGAGTATATTTTAAAAATAAAACATCTCTCCTGTTCAGTGGGAGGTCAGCAGTCTTGCCTGAGCAGTGAAGCAGTAACACATTTTGGTTGTTCATTATTCAGTAAAACACACGAGGTGAGCAGCGCCAATCGCATCTTATGGGTGTCGGCGGTTGTCAAGGTTTTGGGGTGTTCGATGCGGGCCACGTGGGCCCAGTCCCAATACTCACACTTCCACCCTTGTTCCACCCTCAAGTCCTTCAAATGTGCGTTCATGCTGAAGGGTTTGAGTGCGTAGCGTGTCCCAATTCTCCGGAGTGGTCTTTAGCCTCGCCCCCTTTGCATACTACATCCACCCTCTGGCAAAGCCCGTATCCAGGCGCACTTCGGCGCCTGAATTCTTTTTTTTATTATTATTATCTTTATTAACAATGAAATGGTTTTGAATTAAAAGATGGAAATATGGCAGTGGGGACAGTCGTTCTCCAAACTGACTGATCAGAACTAATGTTTCTCCGAACCGAGGCTGTTCAAAGAGCCGTCTACAACAGGTAAAATGTTTATTGTTCAGAACCTTTGCACAGAACCCGACTTCGTAAGATCTGAACTGTCACTTTAAGGTGTTCGCATGTTTGCAAACTTGTTTCGTTCTTAGGTTTACTCATCTGATCTCTGAACTTTGCATAATTTAACTTTGTAAGGATTTTGAGAACCGCTTTTAATTCTGCCAGCCTCCAACCAGCCGAGTGTTTGTGACAAAAAGCTGAAAAACGGACTCGGTTTGACGGCTCCCTTTGAGTCAACAAACGGGGGGATAATTGCAGCCTCTGGTGCCAGTTCTCCAAAGTCAACCAGAGTTCATCCCTTGAGGACTGCAGGGTTCGTCGAACACGCTGCAGGAGAACACCAGACTCAGGAAGACGCCTTTATGAGCGAGCTGCTGAATCAGAACCTCCACAAACCCCCACCAACACCACCACCAGCCCCAGTCCTCTCTGCCAGGAAGGCCTCCCAGTGTCGAGTAAAGGCCCTTAAACGCATCATCTTCTAAGCTCTCTCCATCCTTTTTATCCTTCCACCTCACCTAACACCCTCTACCCCATGCTGAAGCTCCCCCACCACCCACCACCACCCCTCTCAGAGCGCTGCTGACTTCGGCACAATGAGCAACATCTGGTTCTCATTTCCACAAAACCAAAAACAACACGAGGAGCAGAGGAAGGGGAATGGGGGGTGGGGGGGGAGGATGGGAGGGGAGGTTGTTGAGAGGAAGGACAGTCGGAGAGGAGCAGCACGTGAGAACGAGGGGTCAGATGTCTCACAGCTGGAGGTCTCTGATGGTCGCAGGTGACAGGAAGTGAGGGACGGTTGCCTGACACATCCTAACTTTTATTTTCTTTAAGACCCCCATCCCCTCTCTTTCTGCGACCTGCTCTGCGTCCTCCCACACTTTCAGAACACAACAGTCAGCTCCTTTGGTCAAATGGATGACAAAAAAAAGTAAAAAAGAAGTAAAATAAAGGAGTTGAGGGGAGGTGGGGTGAACACTCCCACATCCACGGCAAAGAATCTGCAACTCAGCGGCTCGCAGCCCTAATTACAGTGAGGCTTTGCTGAAGTCTGCAACAAAACCAGGGCAGAGAGAGAAAGAGGCGAGGGAGGGAGGCGAGGGAGGGAGGGGAGGGAGGGAGGGAGAAACGGGAGGAAAAGGAGAAGGAAAAAATCAAAAAAAGTCGGAGTGAGCAGCAGAGGCTGAGCTCATTTAGCAAATATTCTGTTTATGAGTTTAATTCACAGCAAACTGAAAACACAGCTGAGCAACATCACCCACAACGCTCCCTGCACAACTAAACCCTCTTTTTTATTTAACTTATTCTGTTTCTGTATAAAAGTGACCCAAAACATCCTCCGATTTTCACAAGTCCTCACTGAAGACAAAGACAACCACAACGGTCAGAAGCTGCTGTATGAAAGTAGGGCAAAAAATGCAAAATGTTGCTTTTACTCAACTAAACGTCACAGATAACTGGTTGATCGATCTGCCTCATAGGGAAATGCCAAAGTTTTAAACAAAGCTATCCTGCGATCTGTCAGTGCTCAGCGTATGTGTTGGGGATGGGTTTCAGCTACTGCTCACATCAAATATTATCTCATTATCTGTAAAATTAACTGAGTTATAGCATTTTTTGTGGTTGGCACAGTTGGTCAGTTGCGGCAACCGTATTCAATTTAGTTGACTCCAAAAGTTAATCAGCTGTAGATGTACATCCAAAGATTACTTTTTGAAGATTTGCTTAAAATCCGTCCAGCGGTTCATGAGATATTTTGCTAACAGACAAAGGCTGACTCCAACAGCTTTTTACCCAAAGATGTTACGCAGTGGATTATGTGATAGGGATGACTCTCAGCTACTACCACACCAAATTTTAGCTCGATATACATAAATCTGACAGAGTGAGAGTCATTTCTGTGTTTTTTATGGTTGGTTAGCTGTGGCGGCCATCTTGAATGGGCTTGGGTCCAAAAGTTTATCAATTGTAGATGATCATCTGATGAATGCTTTCTGAGAGTTTCAGTAAAATCTGGCCAGTGGTTCAGGAGACATTTTGCTAACAGACAGACAGAAAAGTGAACACATACACTTTCATGGTAGCAGGTGTTTAAAATGAAAGGATTTTAGCCTGTTTGTCCCTTTAGAAGACCGTCACCTGGGTTATATTGATCTTTTCACTAAAATTAGGTGTTCATTTCAGGTCTGCTCACTCTACGGGATGAACTGCATGTTTTAAAGTGGATATTTTTAATTCATTTATTTCACAACAGCTCGAGTTCTGAGGATTCATATCATGCATCATATTAAGACCCACCTTCTGTTGAGATTCAGAATATGAAACACGGGATGTTTTTCTTTAAGCTTCATCCGTATGAATCTAAGACAACTGTTTCCTGAATTAAGTCAAGTCAAAACTGTGAGATCAGGCCCATGCCATGATACTTCCACCACTGTGTGTCATTGATGGGGAAGGGTTTTGATGGCCATTCCAGCTCATAAACAAGTTTTCCTTCTTTACTTTTTGTAACTTCTGTAAAAAAAATTGGTGCCGAAATACAGAAAATTACAAAATGTTTGCAAACTTTCACCATTAAACATAAAAAATCCAAATTTATGCCTTTTTTTTGCCCTGTTTTAGGTCTTGGGTGTGTTCTAGTAGCTTTTTTAAGCTTTCATCCAGATTTAAAGTTTAAGCTGATAACATGAAAATGTGGGATTAAGCTGTTAATCATCTTTGGAGACAGAAACTCACTGCAGCGTTTATTTTAGCAGCGGTGCTCCATAAAGGAGAAACACTGATGCTTAAACACAAACATCTATCAGAAGTGATCGTGTCTTAGCTTGAGATTATACAATAAATCTCACGTAACACAGTAACAGAAAGTGTTTCGCTGAGTTGGATGGATTTAAAGATAATCTTAGACGTTCCAGACGTGAAAACTTCCCTGACATAAAACAGTTGGGTCCTGAATCAGTGCTGCTTAATGTCCTGCAGCTCCTCCTCCTTTCTTATTTATTTATTTTTTCCAGCTCAACAAAACTCCTCTAAACCAAAGCAGGAAGTTTTGTTTTGTTTTTTTTTCCCCCAGGATTGCTTGCAAAAGGAGAAATGGTGCCACCTAGTGGAAACGAGGAGAAATTCACTCTTTAGATAGAGCGTCTGTAATATTTCTTCTCCATTAAACTGCCACCAAAACAAAAACAAAACATGTTACTATAAATCAAAAATGTTTATTTTAAAACAAAGCTGGAGAAAAGCCAAAGGTTTGGATAAATACATTGACAGAAACATCATGATGTGATTTTAGCGATAATATGGGATGAACTGATGACCTGTTCCGAGCTGCACCTCGTCCAAAAAACCTTAAACACGAAGTAGCCGGTAGAGGAAATGGAGCGTGGATGATTTGTTCCTAACTCTTGGATTTCTGATTGATTAATAGTTTCCCTTTTGGTTTGAGTAAAAGCGACTTTTTGTGCTCCTCTGTTCGTTTGGCCTCTTCCTGCCTCTTCTTATGCGCCTCCATTCCTTTGTCCACCTCCGAGTTCAGCATCACAATACGTCTCTGACAACGACAACAGCACAGATCTGATCAGCGCGAGGGCTCACTGAGCGACGAACGAACGACGAGAGGAGATTTTTGTTGTGAGAACTTACAGCCAAGACTTCTCTCTCCTGCCGTCTCCTCAGGTGGCCCTTCAGTGGAGGTGCTGGGCGTCCATCTGTGAACACGAAACCCACAAGTTTTAACCAATGGGATCAGGAACCGTAAAGAAACTGTACTTCGAATGGATCACTGTTTCCTAAAAAAGATCAGCAAGGCGAAGAACCTGAAAGGATGTGAAACCAAAAAAACAGGTCTAATTGTGAACTCTGTGTATAAAAGGTTTGCTCCTTACAAAGCTAAGAAAGTAAAACTAACTACCTGCAAAAGACCAATCAGGCAGATCCGTCAGAGGTCCATATTCTGTCCCGCTTCTGGCGAGTCCATGTCTGCAAGCAAAAGCACACAGATCAGTAACTCTGCACAGTTTAACCTAATCTTTTCTTGATATTTCTAAAATAAGACAACTTTTTTTCCTGCATGTGTCAGTCTTGCGACTGTCTTTAATAATCAACCGTCTTTAATAATCAAAACATTTAATAATGTCAAAACACGAGTGAGTAAAAAAATCTAATTCAAGTGTTTCCTGTCTAAATAAACGTCTAATTAATTCATCAATCAATATTCAACATGTTTTATTCCTCAAAAGTATACAAAATATGAGCCGAATTTAAAAAAACTTGTTGGAAAAGAGGTTAAGTGGGCAACAAACGAACTACCTAAACTCTGGAGCCTATTTAAATCCCATTTCCTTAAAAGCTATTAAAAATTCAATACAGTTTGGCGTAAACAGTAAACTTACTCTTTCCTCCACTTCTCTCCAGCTTGTGCTCCACATGTTGTGCTGAACTGTCTGCTGGAGAGTCTCAACACTTGGAAAACAACAAAAGAAGGACATTTAGTGGACACGGATTGTATCTCTGATTTCATAAACAGAAACAGATGAATCAGGGCTGCTTTCAGTCGTCCCCAAAACGGTTAGCATTAGTGTTAGCATCGACGCCGCGCGCTCGTTGTTTGATAAGACAGATGTTTTAAAAGCCAACACCGACACAAACAGATATTATCAGCTGCAAAGGGCTAGTTTTGGGGTTTATGCTCACCTGAAAGAAAACAAATTTAGCGGTTAACCTTTATCTCACCTGAGCAGCAGATCGTCCTGATGGGCGCCGCCATCTTGGCTGCAGAGTTTAGTTCTGACCAGCAGGGGGAGCTGAAGACACACAGAAGGCCTGCTAGTTCGTCCTGTTATTTTACAGAAGAAGACGTATTGTTTTTCTAACTCGTTCAAACTAAAATATTCATTCAAGATAATTAGATATAAATCAAACAAAACGCTGACAATAACTAATAGGCCTGTAATATTTATTGCTAAGGAAATAAGGAAGGGAGGAAATTTGACTTATGTTGCTCCTTTCGAGGTGCTTCACATCAAAATAACTTAAAACACAAAAAGAAATACTTAATGTTAACATAGTAATCAAAGATATAAAAAAGGTTATTTACAAACATATAAAGGCAGAATAAAATAGGACGCTACAGAACTTAATTCTTATTGTAAATTCCCCTTTTGTCTTTTTATTTTTTAAACCGATGTGTTGTCAAACAGGACAGTGTTTTAGTAAAAATAACAGTTTAAAATAGCAAGCATACAATTAGTAATTGCAAACTGGATGATCAATAAGAACATCAGGATTTACATAAAAATGTAACTTGAAAAGGAGTTTAAAAGTTATGGTTCTTTGGGAGATAAATGTAGGTTAAAAGGTTGGGGTTTTTACTTAACTTTGAGTTATTTTTTGTTGACTTGTACTGCATTACATCTCAAAATGAAAAATCTTACTTTCAAAACCAAATACATTTGTATACAGACTTCAAAGGCTGTAAATGTGCAGTTTTATTATTATATGTCCAATAATTACAACATTATTCAGCCCAACCTTTATGGGAGAACTTTTATTTGATTTTTACTGATAAAGTCTTTATTTAACAAAAATATTTGGGTCTTGAACGCTTAGTATTCATTTTGATCATTTTCACATTTATGACCAGTAAAAAAAAACATCTTCCTATATCACACTTGTGGAAAACAGCTCTAAAGTTCCTGCTCTGCTGAATAACAATGAAAGCTTGTTAAATTTATACGATGCTGTTCAACTATAAAACCTGTCGTCATTATCTCACATTTCTTTGATTGTCGAACGACCGCCATCACCCAATCAGATCTGAGTGTTGCTGTTTTGAACATGCAAAACCACTACTTTTACTACTCCAGGTCCCATTGTTCTCATGCCGAGCATTTTCCTGAATAAACGTTAAACAAATCAGGAGTCACTGGTGGAAACGGAGCGCGGTAATGCCTGTATTATTATCAGAATAGATGATTGTAGGTTTGCTGGTTAGTTTCTGAAGGTTTAATCCTAATAAAGCTGTTGTTTACTCTGGTGTTTGTGCTGAATAACAGCGGCTCTGAGAAAGAAGTCGAGGCCTGGGTTACTCTGGGTGATGATTACTGGAACAGATATATCCACTGTCAGTGTTAGAAGTCATGGTAATACTGCAGGAACACTTCCAGCTGGTTTTATTGAGCCACGACTCCAACTTTTATCTTTATAGACTGATGGCACGTTGTGTTTTGGTTAATGGGAGTTTTAGTTGGAGGTGATAAATTACACGTTTGCATGAACCAGTTTTCAGCCCATAAAGATAAGAAGGAGCTTTAAAATGACACACAATACCTTAAAGCTTTCTATGAGCCGTTGAGTTGTACAGAATATGTCCAGTTTTTTCCATCATTTTAAACCAAAAGTTCTTAGTGCAAATGATCCAAAAATACACATCTTTGTGTTTGCATAACTTGTGTTTAAAGAACATTTAGACACATAGGTGAAGATTTATTTCAATAATGGTTCACTCGCATATAATCTTAAAAGATAAAACAACTTAAAACTTTATAAATATATATAAGTACCTGGTACAACCTTGGATATTTACTTACTAGGTACCTAGTCAGAAAACACTTGGTACATACCTCTAAGTACCATGTACGTACCCAGCAAGATGCGTAAGTACTTATCTCAGGTAAGGTAAATAATAGCTACATATCCAGTAACTACCAGGTACATGCCTAGTATGTACCTGGTAAGTACTAGGTACGTACCCTCTGAGTATCACGTAAGTATCAGTTATGTACCAGCTATGTACCCTGTAAGTACAGGGTTACAAGTACCTGGTCCCTGAAAGTACCATGCATGTACCTGGTAAGTACCAGCTACGTACCCAGTATGTACCTCATAGATGCCAGATATGTACCCTGTAAGTACAAGGTTACAAGTACCTTCATAATACAGCCCTGTAGACCTGGTAAGTACCAGGTACAAACCCCGTAAGTACCTGGTTAGTACCAGACTGTATTATGTATCATAATTTTATATTAGTGAAAAGTTGCTTCTAATTAAAAACATATAAAATACATAAACCTTGTTTTAACTTAAGAGTCATAAATAAAATCCAGATTTTATTTGTTTATTTTTATTTTATTTGAGGCCTGAGTGAGATGACTTAATGGGCCGTTTCTGGCCCTCGGGCCTTATTTTGCCCTCATGTGACTATGAGAATAATAATAATAATAATAATAAATAATAATATTATTCAAGCATACGAGAAAGAGGGCGTAATCGTGTTGTCGTTGTTTACCTTTTAACTCGTTAAGTCCTGTGTGTACTTTTGACCTCATTTCCAGCTGTTTGGAGTTATTTAGCAGCTTTCAAACGACCGTTGTGATTGACTAGATTACAACACGCCAAGTTCCCCTGAAGAACATGAAATTCACGGAGGGTGTGTGAGGACAGGGCGCTCTTTGAAGAGGCAGAGCTGCAGGCAGAGCTGCAACAGAGCTGCAGGTAGAGCTGCAACAGAGCTGCAGGTAGAGCAGCAGGTAGAGCTGCAACAGAGCTGCAGGTAGAGCTGCAACAGAACTGCAGGCAGAGCTGCAGGTAGAGCAGCAGGCAGTGCTGCAGGTAGAGCTGCAAGAGAGCTGCAACAGAGCTGCAGGTAGAGCTGCAGGTAGAGCAGCAGGCAGTGCTGCAGGCAGAGCTCCGCAGCCGTCACGTGTCTGACGGGGTTCTGGGTTCTGTTGGGACAGGAGCTGACGGAGAACCTTAAAGGCCCGCTGTTCCAGCGCGAGCAGCTCCGACACTAAAGCCCTGCAGTATTTTCTCTGTTGGCTTTTCAGACAAGTTGCCACTCGCAGGCCGAAGGTGAGAGTCTGCAGCAGCAGCAGCAGCAGCAGCAGCTGCTGCAGGAGCAGCAGGAGCTGCGTCTCCGGTGAGCCGCGAGGAGCTGCGCGTGTGGAGGTGGGGGAGGAGGAACTCTCTACAAACCCAGTCAAACAGCGTCAGCTTCACCTATCAGCTCCTGCTGAGTTGCGGTGCGCTCCGGACCGGAACCGGCGCTGACCGAGCGGCCGCTCCCCCCCCCT
>NC_051436.1:13303179-13335546 GCF_001649575.2 Kryptolebias marmoratus
TACTCTGATCGTCCTTGGAGAAGTCAGACACGCCGCAAGAATCCACCGGCCGCGCCACGCCTCCGCCGTGTCCCTCCGCGCATTCCACAGGCTGGTGGCAGAAAGTAGCGCCGCTGCCTCGGCCACGCAGGTATAAATGAAAACATAAAAATAAAGGAATAAAGTTAATGCTCACACCTTGAGTGCTTTATTGAAGAACTTCATATATAAATGTATCATTTGGTTGATGCAAAGAAAAAATAACATAACTGTAAAGGTTTTGACTGTAATAATTCAATAAAAGAGGCAGTAACAGAAGCATTTTTCTGTAGGTAATGTAATGTTTACAATGCATATAATGCTTTATATCTCTTCTATTTTATTGTGCTTTGTTTAGTTTTAAGATATGGACCAGTGTTTCTGAAATAAAGGTTAATAATAAATAAATAAATCTGCAAACATCAACAAAAACAGAATTCCGAGTGAAAGCCAATGGTGTGTATTAATAACATGCTCGATAATCATGTCATTAAACGTTTACAGTATCATTATTTAAACAAAGGTAATCTACCAGCCCATATATACTGTATTATTAAACACTGTGACTGGTAAAGAAAGAAGAACTCTGAGTCTTTACAATCCCATGTAAAATAATCCAGTAAAATTATATTTCAACTCTGACTCATTCAAAGATGCAAACTTTTACAAACCTACAGTATGTTCTGTGTCAGATCTAAGCTCTAAAACTTCCACTATTGTCCAGGAAATGCTGAACGGTGCAAAACTGATACTCATTTTGTTCATTTATTCCCACAGCTGATTACAGCTTTCTCTTCAGCAACTCTTTTGTAACCAAGTATTAAACATTTCTACCTAAACACAGACATTCTTTGGCTACTTTTAACTCATTACACATAAAAAACAGCACTTTTTGTGAAAACCTTATTTATTTACTATATATTATAGTCTTATTTTTTGCCCGCAGATAGTTTATTAGTTATTATGCAACATCATTTTGCCTGCCTAAAGGACCGAATCATGAAATAAAGGCTTAAGTTGCTGGGTTTAAGAGGTTTTTACACTTTAACAGCTGTATTATTGACACAGAAGTCTTCAATGTGTGACAACCTTAAACAAAATGTGCATTATTTTTGAAAAACACACTCAACATAGAGACTTTAAAGTTAAATTGCTGGTTAAGTAAAGCTCCTATGACTACCTCTACCTGCTCCAGGCTTCAGTAATTGACCAGACATAGCCTTAGGTAATTTGAAGTTAATTTAAAGTGGCAGTTTGACAATTAGTAACTCAACCAAAAGCTGTAAAACATCTAATGAATGTGCTTTACGTTCCTCCAGTGCCAGTTCTGGACAATAAATAGCTGGCGTCGCAGCAGGTTTGTGTATTTTTTTATTTATTTATTGAAGAATGTGATTATTTTAAGTGCAGGTTTCACAGAGTGGAGAAGAGGAGGAGGAGGGAGGGGGTGTCTGGCAGAAAGGTGTTCCGGCCTGCTGGAGGGGGGGCTGATAAAGGAACAATGCGCGTCAATTTAAATGCAACAACAACACGCGACGTAACGGCCCTTGCGCCGCTGTCGTTTCAAAATAAGAGCGCGCTCGCTCACGCTGAAACGGACAAGCTCTCCGAGTTAGTGACGGTAAACTCCACCGGGCGTCTAAGGACTTTTATTTCGAAAAGCGGGGACCGGAACTGCCTCCTTTGGTTGCGGCTAGCACGGACGTAAAAGAAAAGAGGGGGAGGTAAGTTATTATTTCAGGGGGAAGAAAGAAAGGAACAAAGTTGTCGAGTGTGCGGTGCTCACGGGGAGAGATTTTACTGATCTCGTTTGGTTCGGCACCGGTCCTCCGGGATGTTTCAGTAACGGCTCCCCCTCGTTTTTTTTCGTTTTTGTTTTTTTAGTTCCCTTCTCTGGCTCCAAACTTCTCCGCTAACTCCTTCCACCGACCGAGGACCCCGGACGGGACTAATCTCTCTCTCTCCCTTTTTTTTCTGGAAAACGGGACATGATAAAAGCAGCCGAGCCGAGGCGCGCGGACGGTGGGGTCCTCCGGCCGGTGGCCCGTGGTGGTTCTCCGTCGCCTCCTCTGAAGGGAACGTCGTTCTGAGCTCGCCTGAGATGAATGGCAGGACTCGGGGCTGATCCCTCTCGCTGTCCGTGGCTTGCTCCCTCGTTTACAACCGGACCCGCACGAAGTCGGCGTCCTGCTGCTGCTGAAAAGTCCTCCGCTTTGTGTCGCTCCGGAAAGAAAACTCAAGACGTCGGGACGAGCCCAGTCCGCCCCGGATACTCGAGCGGACTGTGTAGATGTGGATCCACCTGAAAGTCCACAAAGGAAGCCCCCCCCCCGCGACCACAGGTCACCCCACGGTGTCCTGCTTTTATTTTTGTTTTGTTTCTCCTGTTTCCTGACTTGAACTGTGAGTATTTCCATGGAGTCTTCCTCGCCACAGCCTACCTGTGTCTGTGGATTTTCCACATCATGTGGGCAAACCAGGTGACTCAGAGGACCTAAGTTAAGTTGCCACCTTTACAATGTCTTAAAGTTGTTTTTTTTATTTATCTATTCTGTATTTATTGTGTGTATGGAAGGGGTCCTTTTAAAGCGTTTGACCAACTAGTGACTGAAAGCCGACGTTTCATTTTTGACTTCAGCATCTTTGTTTCTCTCCTCACACTGTATCTTTAATATAAAGTGCACTACTGTAAGACTTGACTTTACCCAGGCAGGTACAACAACAAATAAAACAGGAGAGAAGAAAAAGCACAAAAAGGACTTCATCATGGACAAACCAATAAGCAAGTTATTGGTGAAGTTAAAGCTCACGGACGCAGGCAGCGTGAAATTCAACAGCTCAAAGAAAAAGCAGGACTCTGCCAACAACTCCAACAACAGCAACGCAAACGCTGCCATCTTGGCCAACGGCGGAGGGGGCAGCGCCCTCCCACCCGCTCCTAGCCCCTCGGCCGCCTCGCCCTCGAGACCCGGCCAGTTCTCGCTTGCTTCCTCAACCACAAATGAGCCGTGTGTTCCAGCGGGTGGGAGAGCAGCAGGAGGAGGAGGAGGGATGGGAATGGCTCCCTCTCAGCTCCTCGCCACTCCACCCACTTCTTCCACAGTGGGCACCAAACCTCCAGATGGCGAGCAGCAGCTTCATCCCTCCACTATGGCACAACTGAGGCGCCCCTCCCACAAGCAGAGAGCCTCCTGTTACCTCGGCGAAGGTGTGGATTCCCACCTCAGGCATGAGTCGGGCCTGGGCCCCGAGGGCGACCCTTTGGGGTTGTTCGGCTCCAAGGCGTCCCTCAACCAGCGGCGCTACTCCCTGGAGCTCCAGCAGCTGGTCAAGCGGCAGCAGCTCCTCTCCCAGCCGCCTCCTCACTCTGTCCCCCCGCTGTACCCTGCCGCCACGGGATATGGATCTGCTCCCAGAGGCGGCGGAGGGGGTCTGGGGGAACCCGGATACTTCTCCGAACCCGAGAGGCACAAGCGCTTCTCCCTTCAGGAGGCTCTGTTTTACAAACGCCTGAGCACAGGCAGCGACGCGTGGGAGAACCCCAGGCCCGCTTCCCTCTCCCACCCGCCGCATCGCCCGTCCGATATAACGGGTGGGGGCATGGGGGCAGGCTTGTTTTACCCCCCAGGGCCAACCCTGAGCCCGTGCTCGTCTTTCAGCCTCCAGGAATCGGTCCTGGTCAGCCCCAGGTCAAGCTTCGCCTCCAGCACAGCCAGCGGCGGAGGAGGGGGGAGTCCCATGGGGAGCTGCTGCAGCAGCAACCGGACCAGCGGGATCAGCTTGGGTTATGACTCCCGCTACTCCGCATCTGGAGGCCTCGCTCCTACTCCGCAGCAGGCCATGCAGACTGCAGGATCCGTGGCTGCTTACGGAGCTCCGGGCAGAGCTGGGGCGACCTCTGTGGAGGCCTGGACTCAGCACCTGGACGGAGGCATGCGTCCAGGAACGAACGACAGCCGTCACTCCTACCCGCCGGCGGTAGGAAGCCCAGCTGCAGCATGCTACCAGGGAGGACCAGAGTGGTGGGACGATCAGCAGGCTGGGGGGAACGCCAAAGAGGCAGGTGTGATGGGGGAGAGGGCTCGATACTCTGACCTGCCTGGTACCCGTTACCAGGAAGAGCTGACACGACTACTCCTGAGGGATGCCGCTCGAGAAGGCGGGGGACTACTAGAAGGCCTGAGGCTGAAGGATCAGTCTTTAGCCCTGACCGCACTGTCTAAACCAGGCGCCGCGGCGACAACGACGACGGGGTCCTCTGCAGCTGGTGTGCCGCTCAAACCTCAAGAGGACCCGGGAGCTGCGTCTGGGAGAGGGAGCGTGGAAAACCGCCAGGAGTTCTTCGGTGAGATCTTTGCTCCTTTTGTTTTTAGCTGTAGTCTCAGACCACACAGTGCAAAGAGAAAGGGGACCACTGTAACAGAGTTGTACTTAACACTAATGATTAAATCACACCCCTAATTTTAGCCGGTGCCGTCGCTGCTCGCAGACCCTGCGCAGTCGCGGAAGACTGTCGGGTCGCCCCGCGTCTGCCTTCACCGTGTTATTATCGTCATCCCCGCTGGTGTCAGATCACAGGTTCCTCTCCAAATGAAAGGCTTGCGTCGGGATAGATGGACAGATTAATACTTGAAAGAGCGTATGGATAGACGGATGGTGCCGTGGAGCCTGCAGAGACATGTAGGGTCACAACATGCCGAGCATAAAGAAAGAAAGAAAGAGCTGCTCGGGCTTCAGAAACCGATCCAGACAAGCGTTTGGCTGAAGAGAGGAAGGAGAAGCAGCATGTTGGACACGCTAAAAAAAGAAAAAAAAAAAAAAGGAGTGTAGACAAAAAGTTAGGAGGACACAAGCAACAACTAGATTGGTATGTGAGTACGGTATTCTCTGGAGCTGACAAAACATCAGGCAGGTTTTAATACACCGGATCCACACGGGTATTATAAAGCAAAACTTCACTGTAACGCTCAGACAAATTACGTGCTTCCGTATGAAAACAGCTCTGGCCATTACTGAGTCATAACAGATTAGAAGGTGTGTGTGTGTGTGTTGTTTCTCTTTGAGGTAGGGTGTGTCCCCCCCTATCTAAGTGACTTCAGGCCACAGTAACGCGGTGTGCGTGATGCGCGATGTGTGTGTGTGTGTGTTTAATGCTGCCTTGGCGTGTGCAGGGGCGGTGTGCTGTAGCCTGTTTTTCTGCTCAGGTATGCGTGCCCGGAGGGGACACACAATACTGTACTCCTCTCAGCCATTAGGATGAAATCAGAAGCTCTGAGGCTCGAACACAGACGCTCTGAGCAAAGTCGGCGCACACCTGCAACGCCAACAAACCGAAAACAGGAGAAAAAAAAATCCCCGTCTTAAAAGGAAAGAGAAAGAGTCTGACCTGATTCTATTGCTTTGTAAAGAGAAAGAGGGTTGTCTAATGTTTGTTTTTCTGATAGGTCTTTTAAGTTTTCTGTATGGAAAAGGAGAACAAACGAACAAACACTGCTTTTATCGTCTCCCTAGAGCGCCCATTTTCTTCACTTTCTGTTTTATCCGACAAAACATCTCTTATAAACTGTGAAAAGTTATGTCTCAGTTACTCGAAGCAGTTCTTTTCCATCTCAGTCTATATGTAGCAACTATTGGACATTGTGTTTAAAGTTTGTCTTAAGTCTTTTTTTTTTGGTTTTGGCACTGGCTTGTGTTTGCTCTAAAATATCAAAGGGGCCATTTGAGCTCTCAGCAGCAGAGTGTAGGAATTCATGATTTGTGTGGCACTCCCTCAACCACATTAGAAGGGGTGGAAAAAAAAAACAACTCAATACCATCCCATAAATAGCTCACAGGAAGAGTGACGATCAGACCGCTGCCACTTTACATTTAGTACGCTGGCTGTTAGTCATGTTGATATGAGACAAGGAGGCTGGCTTTTTAAAGACGCACCACCGTTTCCAAGAAGTTCCCCGACCAAACGTACAAAAAACAAACAACCTATGGTTAAAAAAAGGTGGATTAGTTACCGTCTTTGTTCTTTAAAACGGCGCGAGTGAAGAACTTGGACCTCCGCTTCAGAGCGTCTGTAATGACATCTTAAAGGAATAGTTCAGATCTTTTGAAGTGGGGCTTTGTGGAAAGATTATGAAGAATTAACACCCTGAAGGCAGCGTCTCGCTGGGCTGCGACTGTTGGCGACGAGATGGCAAACAGCATTTATTGGGGGTTGGTGTCTCCAAAATGTCTCAAAACAGTTGCGATGGTTTCCTCATGTGAGTCACAGATGTTTTGTAGTTGTGTTGCTTGAATTTGAGTTGTCACTCAAACCTGTCTCGAATCCTTCTCAGTTTAGTTTTTTTTTTTTTAAACCCAATAGCTGTATTTTGACACTTGCAAGGCAGTTCTCCTTATGGCAGAAAACATCCGAGACCACAGTTCCAGATGTCCAGGTCTAAAAAAAAACATGCAGATGATTAATAATATTTAATAAAAACCCGGTTCAGATCGGCCTATCTTCATTTTAAAGGGGTACTCCAGCAGGTTAAATCATAAACTTGGAGGCAGTCGCCAAGGTGGGTACAAAGCAGGCTGAGGAGGGTAAGACGTGGGCAACAAAATAATGTGCACGGCCACGCTTAGAAGTCTCTAGTCACAAATAAACCCATTTTCTCATAATTGTGAGTCGCCAGCTCGTCTCCAGCTCGTCTCCAGCAGTCACAACCCAGTGAGATACTTCACCTTCCTGTTGTTTTACAATCCCACTTTGGAGAAATGGACCCTAATTCTGATCAGATTGACAAGCTAATGGCTAATCCAAGCAAGACCAAAGTGGATTGCTGCAACTTCATAGTGTTTTTTTTTTTTTTTGTTTGTCTGTGAGCACTATGTTACAAACCTTTACGTCATTGTCAGTTTTAAATTACCGTATTTTCCAGACTATAAGGCGCACTTAAAAGCCTTCAGTTTTCTTAAACAACGACAGTGCGCCTTCTGATCCGGAGCGCCTTATATATGTAAGAAGTCGTGATGTTTTATTACGACTGGTAAACTACAAAGCCGCACCGCTTGCAGCATTAAGGCTCAGTTATAGTCGTGCACGGACCCGAGCGAGGCATTTATACTTGATGCTGACGTCGGTGCAGTATTCTCTGAAAAGACAGGGCTGTTTGGTTTCGCTTAATGCGCCTCATAGTCCAGTGCGCTTTATATATGACAAAAGTTAGAAAATGGAACATTCATTGTCAGTGTGCCTTATAATCCAATAGTGCAGAAAATACAGTACACTGTTATTCCAGCAAAGGTATGATAATCCTGCAGAAAGTGCCACATGATACCCCCTCTGTTTGTGCTCGTAACAAACCTGTAGAATTCAGTGTAAAAAGAAATGTGTAATGCAAAGCTGACTGAGGTGTTTTGCTGTAAAGCAGAAATAATCCACTTTGTTGTTGGCTTCGCTCGGACTAGCTGCTAGCTCGTCCTTCTGGTCAGATTTAAAACAATTTCTTCAAACAGAGGTCGATCAAAGAGCTATCTGCAACAGGTAAAACACTAACTGTTCGTAGCTTTTCAATAGAAACCCACTTCAAAAGATCCAAACTATTGTTTTAACCTTTGCTTAACTGATTGGGAAAATATGTCACTGGATAATAATTTGAAGGAAGTGGCAAAAGATCAATTGTTGATTTCTGGGAAGCTGCGGCTCCTATCCTGCAAAAAGAAGTCCTATCATTATAGTATCCAAATTGCTCTAAATGTAGGGTTTGAATAAAATTTAAAGGCATGTCTAAGCTCCAAACTCTTGAAGAAAGAGGCTTCTATTTTCTGGAAAGACGGCTGCCAAAAGAGAGAGACAGAAAGAGAGAAAAAGAGAAGAGAGAGAGAGAGAAAAAAGTCAGATCCGGTGGAGTTTCCCTTAAATAACAGACGCTTGACTGGATGAGCAAACAGGCATCCTGGGTTTTAACTGTGTGAAAATCCCCTAGGTGGTGCGAACGAGAGGATTTACAAGTGTTGACAGTCTGCGTGGAGTTGGATTTCAGACACATCCTTCTGGAATGCGTCGTAAACAAAGTGGCAGAAGAGCCTGCCGTGCAAATTTCACTGCCCCCCCGACTAAACGTGTGCTTGTGTCCGCTGTGTTCCCACCCCGTGTTGCTGACAGGTACTTGTGTGAAGTGTGGGAAAGGCGTGTACGGGGCGGACAATGCCTGCCAAGCTCTGGACAACCTCTATCACACTCGCTGCTTCACTTGCGTGTCCTGCGGTGAGTGCAACCCCCGCCGTGACGATCTGCCACATCTTCTCTAAATACCTCTGTGTGCACGTCTCCTGGCAAAACGTCTGAGTCTGTCGTCTGGTTCCTCTGACCCTCTCTCTGCAGGACGCACCCTGAGAAACAAGGACTTCTACAATGTCAGTGGTTCTGTGTACTGTAAAGAGGATTACATGGTAAGAGCTGAGGTCAAGACGTGTTTTGTCATCCGTTTGTTGCGCACACACACGCTCAGGTATGGATTGTTTGTGCCGTTCGTAATCTCTCCGTTTTAATTACAGTTTTCGGGATTCCAGGCAGCGGCGGAGAAGTGTAGCGTGTGTGGTCACCTTATTCTCGAACAGGTGAGGCCGAACTTAGACTCCCATTAGCTTTAAACCAAATACCTTTACAGCTCCAATTTAGTCTTGGGTAATTTTTTTTTTTTTTCCCACCACTCCTCGGGAGGGCCCTCCCGAGGATTGAGAAAATGCTGTGACGTCTTTCTATTGGCACTTCTTTGGTTTTCCCACGATAAGATTGTCCCTGGAATGTTTGACTTTGGTTTTTGATAAATAAAGAATTAGGGCCCTACAGCGATTATCTTTAAACTCTTTGCCATATATGAGCGGCGCAGTATAAATAGAAGGCTGCTTTGCCTGTGAAGTTTTAGAGCTATGGATCTCAAAACCTTGCTGGCTTTTGATGTAATACACCCTCCTCACAGTGTTCTGATTTGAAAGTTTTTTAAGATCTCAATGTATCAAATCACTAAGTTGAAAAACGTAACGATCGTCTGTGTGACGCTGAAAATTATCAGCTGAATGTGACTTTTCCAGCTCATTACCTGAACACTTGTTCTCACATCGTTATAAGCTGTTAGCAGCGAACCATTATGTGTTTGTAGTGACCAAAACGGGGAAAAAAAACACTAAAACTAAAGTTAATTTCAGAGAATGACGACCCAAGGATTTGCTCTGAATTGCATCAACTTTGTGCACATTTGAAATTTACTTTTAAGGATTAAAGGATGGAAAGAAAACGTTTCAAAAGTCAAATTTGTATTTACGTGGAGACGATAATTAAAACGTGCCATGTGCCAGCTACAAAATGCTTTTTAACTGACAAACACAATAAGAAAGCGGGGGGGGGGGGCAAACATGGTTTGAAAATGACTATAATTGCCTAAATACTCAGAGATATGCATAGCTCAGAGCACATGTACCGAAAAGGCTTTTCTGTCTAATTGCTGGTTTGTGCTCTCAGATCCTGCAGGCTGTTGGAAACTCGTACCATCCCGGTTGTTTCCGCTGCGTGGTCTGCTCCAAGGCTCTGGACGGCGTGCCTTTCACCGTGGACCAACACAGCAACATATACTGCGTTGCAGACTACAACAAGTGAGGCCGGACTTGACTTTCCAAGACATGTTTCAATAATTCAAACCAAAAGCACACGTAGGATTCTTATAGTTTAATGATCCAGGACATGCCAAAGCTAGCAAGCTGAATCAAAAGCACCTCCTTTTTTTAAAAAATTCTCTGAGACGTATAGCTTCTCATTTGAGGATTTTTCCTCAGTCAGATGAATGGCTTCAGCTCTCTGGGTTTAAAGAGGTTTATTTAAATCATTTAAAGCGTACGTTCCTACAGCAAATAAGTTTTCTTTTTGTCAAACTGCAGGACTTTTGCACCGAAGTGTGCTGCCTGCTTACAACCCATCCTACCTACTGAGGTGAGTAATTCGCACCATGGCTTTAAGTTTTATCCATTTGTTTTGTTTTCTTATTACCTTATTTTCCGCACTATAGAGCGCACTGGATTATAAGACGCACTGTCAATAAATGCTCCATTTTCAAACTTTTGTCATACATAAAGCGCATGCACCTCCCAATTCTTGTAACTCGTGCTGCGCTCTGTTCAAAATGGACGATTTTGGTGCTCTAGTGGAGCTGGTTCACCTGTATCAGCATTTATATGATCCTTCTCTGGGAGATCACAAAGATAATCAAACGGTTCAAAACTCACAGAAGGATACTGCACCGACGCAAGCATCAAGTATAAACGCCTCCAGAGCGCCGTGCGCGACAATAACTGAAGTTTAATGCTGCGAGTGGTGCAGCTTTGTAGTTAAACCAAAGTCGTACTAAAACATCACAACTTCTTACATATATAAGTTGCTCCGGATTATAAGACGCACTGTCGTTTATTGAGAAAATTCAAGGCTTTTAAGTGCGCCTTATAGTCCGGAAAATACGGTACTTCAATTTCCGAGATCTTATTTGAATTCAGTTGCAAACCATAAATCTGGAGGCCTAAATACCCAAACTGATTATAAACTGACTTTCGTGTGGTTTTAAGATATAAAATACAAGAAACGTAAAAAGTAATCATTTGGGTTGCTTACAGGTAAACAGACTAAAATGTATTTATTCATGACTACTTTCCTTATGTGATGCAATTATTACTTTTAATAAGATAATTGTCTTAAAGAGATTTGAATTCTTTATGATGGTAGAAAGCGCTCCATTTAGATTAAATCCAGATTATTAGTGAATATCGTTCTCTGTTGTGTCTCAGGGCAGTGAGGAGATCCTCAGGGTCGTGTCCATGAACAAAGACTACCACTTTGAGTGCTACCACTGTGAGGTGAGTGATCTCCTAACAGATTCCTCAACAAAACCGTCTTTTGTTATGAAGCAGTTCACCGACTGACCTTACTTCACTTCCCCTGCGTGCATTCCTGTCCTTATCTGAGTATTTCTCTCTTTTTTTCTTTCCTCTCAGGAGTGCGGCAAGCAGCTCTCCGATAAGCCCGGCTCGCAGTGCTTCCCTCTGGACTCTCATCTCCT
This sequence comes from Kryptolebias marmoratus, assembly GCF_001649575.2. Lineage (NCBI taxonomy): Eukaryota > Metazoa > Chordata > Actinopteri > Cyprinodontiformes > Rivulidae > Kryptolebias > Kryptolebias marmoratus. Next base: position 13,314,279 of record NC_051436.1, read on the forward strand.
CTGCCACTCCTGTCACATGAACAGAGTGTGTGCCACACACAACATTCACCCACACGACACACACTGACCAGCTGTGGATCTCACACACACACAAACAAACAAACAAACAAAAAGCTTGTCATGATAAATATGCTCTCATGTCCTTTCTGTTCAATCTTTTTTGTTTTTTTTCCCCAAGATAAAACTGCTGTTAGTCATTTCATTCTTCACATTTCATTTTGTCACACATCCTGCTGTACTTCTTGTACTATTACTGTACTATAGTTGAAAGGGAACAAGAGACTACTGCTGTTTTAACCCTAACGTGGCTACTGTTTGCTGTAGAAAAACAAGGGATTTTGCTGAAATACTTTGTATATATATGTGTGTATATATATATATATAAAACTAGCAAACATTTTGCACTTAAATTTGACTTTACTGTAAGATTGTTACATAAATCTGTGCAAGTTGAAGAAAAAGAAAAACATTTCTGTAATTTCTTTACGTGGTTATAAATATTCTCATTGTGCGCGGATCGTGTACTTACAAGTAACAGTCACAATTTCAATAAAACGAACTTAACACATTTCAGTATTTCTCTCTCCGGATGTTTCTTCGTCCGTCTGCGGCCCTGATTGAAGAACTAAACAGATCGTGATAAACCAGTTTTAAGTTTATTTCTTAAATTCTTTACATTCAGCACTTGCAGGAGGATAAAAAGCAAGAAAATCAAAAACAAAAAAATTTAACTAAAAGCAAAAGTAAAAATATTAAAATTTGCAACCGTTACTCTATTAGAAGAAACTTTTTTTTTTTTTACTTCCTTTAATATGAAGGGGCCAGAGGAGGTGTCTCCAATAGAAATTTCCTGTCCTCTCCTTGTCCTCAATAACTTCTGATAAATACAAACTTGGGACATATTAACACGTATCTTCCTATCGCAATATTATTGGTTACCGTGGAGACCAGCTGGCATCTTCAAAGTGAGAAAAACCTTATTACTCACCTGCTGCAACACAACAACCCTACATGACAGAGAAAAATAATCACAGTTCAAAAAATAAAACTAATTCTACTTCGAAAAAACAAAACTAGGGTTGTTGGGATGTTTTTTTGTTGCGTATACATAGATATATATTTAAATTTCAGTGCTGAAGAGTGGAACATTAAAAGAGATCCTGGAAAATATGTGAAGTCATGGCCAGAGATCTATTTTGGACTGGTTTTATTACAGGGCTGAGAGGAGGAAGGAACTGTGCAGCCGCAGAACTAAAATAATGAGGGCAGACTCCAAAACCTCAGAGGGACAAAATGAAGCGCGACGCCTGAAAACAACCGCCCTCGGCTACTTTTCTTCAACACAGAATAAACATTACAGAAACGAAGAGAAATGCTCTCTACAAAAAATAAAATAAAATAAAAAGGTGGAAAAGACAGAATTTTGCTTCCTAAAGACAAAGATAAAAAAAAAACGTAGACTGGAGCTACACAAACAGATGGTTTTCTATGAATGAGAAAGAAATTTTTTCGTGAGTGAACATTAAAAAGGAGGGCGAAATGGCGGAAATGTGAGGAAGACAACGCTGGCGTCGAAGTGAATAAATTAAGGGCAGGTGGTGAGGGGAACAACTCAAGTCCTCAACACAAGGCAGGAGAAATCCTTCTCCATGTGGAAACCCTGCCTCCCGTCACTTCCTGTCTGTCCTCAGCCGCTCTGCCTCCCTCTCTTCTTCAGCGTTCCCAGCAGCCTCCAGGCCCTCAGCGGCGTCGTTCTCTGGGGTTGCTACGACTACGAGAACGCCGCCCGCCGCCAACACCTGGCGAGGGCCGCTTGGCTCGGTGGGTGCTGTCCTTCCGCTTGTCCCCTTCTCTGTCGCGGGCCCGGTCTCGCTCTCTGTCTCCGTCGGCCCCTCTGCCGGCGGCGACAGCGCTCGTCGCCGTGCCGCCGTCTTTCTCTCGACCTTTCGGCTTCTCCTTCTTCTCTTCTTCACGCTTTTTGTACGCCTCCTCTTGCTCCTTGCGCCGTCGTTCGCGCTCCTTCTGACGCTCTAAGCGTTCTAAAAGCCTCTGTGATGCCTGGAAAACACAAAAAAATAAAAAAATTCAGGTACATTAAGGCATCTAAAACGAATCACTGCAACAGACCCAAAAACACAAATGCGTGAGACCGACCTGCTCCTCAGTGAGGGGAAGCCAGTATATACATGGAGCTGCTTTGGTCTTCAGGAACAGGTCATCTAGTAATTTAGCAGGAGGTTCATCTACTTTCTCTGCCAGAGAGAACAGACGCAGGGTGAACACAAACCGAGAGAAAACATGACAAATGTGAAGGCGCTAACTCTCAAACTGTGGTAAGACTTGAGTCACAGGTCAGTATTTATCAGTGCTGCCTTTTAAATTGATGCAGTCCAATCCACTGGACAGATTTCACTGAAACCTTCAGAAAGTAATCAGAGTGAGCATAAACAACTTTTGAAGTCGACACAGTTCAAGATGGCGACCACAGCTATAAAAAATAGCTGTTCAGGAGCAGTTAGTGTTTCGCAACTTACAGCTGCGGTAAAAAAACCCTCCAACTTTGTTTTACTTCTTTTTTTGTCTATTTGATCACAGTGAAATGCCTTACCCTTCTTATCACTCTTCTTCTCCTTGCTCTTTGCCCTCTCCCTCCTTTTCCTCTCCCTCTCTCTGGATCGAGACCGCCGCCCGTCCTCTCCCGGTCTCGCAAACTCGCGGACTTTATCCCGGTCCCATTCCCGCTCGCCCCGTGCCTTTTCCCGGCGCTCCATCTCCCTCTGACGCTCCGCCCACAGGTCCCGCACTCCCCTGTCCCGCTCGCGCTCCCTGTCTCGCTCGCGCTCCTTGTCCCGGTCTCGCTCTCGTTCGTGGTCCTTGTCCCTGTCCCGCTCGGGCATTAGAGGGGGCAGCCGGTTCTGGGGAACAACCGGCGGGGCAACGTGATCCTCCTCTTTGTTCGGCTTCAGGATGCCCTTGTGAAAGTCCAGCTATGGGAGGTCAAAAAACAAAATGACGTAAAAATGAGACAAAGGTAGAGTTGTTGACATTCTAATATTTGAACCATATCAAACTAACATTTCTTTTTCCCCAAACAGGGCATTTAGGTTCGAAAAGACAAGTACAGATAACTTTAATAACTATCATAATTTGCCTGTAATAGTAAATCTTTCACTCCATATTAAACTAAATGAATAAAATCCACCTTTCCACGCACTGTGATGTATATTAGATTAAAGGTGTGGGCACTTTATACAACAATTACCTCATCCTGCTCACTGAAGTCCACACTAAGAACCTTGGGATTACTAGCAGGCCATTTGACTCCGTGAAGCGCCGTCCTGGTGGCGACAGCCTCCTCTGATGTAGCATACTGTGAAGACGGGACAGGAGATCAAAGAGGTTAACAGACCGAAAACAGCGAGTTAGAAACTGTAATTACAGCTCAAACACACAGGGCCACTGCAGGGGCAGATGAAGCTATTTGGATTAAGGGACAAAAAGGGGGGACGATGCAAAACAACCTGATTAACTGGCTTTGTTGTTAGGATCTTAAGTGCATAAATTTCCCTGAAAAACGGTCATTTTTTCCCCACATTCATTCAACGATATTCAGCTGCTACTTTTTTTGACGCAGTGTGAAATATTAACTATGATCTTATCGTACTTTATTGTAATTTATTGATCTGTTTAAGTTGATTTGTTGTTTTTTTTACTCCTATAGGTAAATATTCTATTATTATTCTATTTGTCCTGAGCTTGTTTGTTTTGTTGTACAGCCCTTTGATCGGCCTTGTTCATCTTTTTTAATTGCTTTATTTAAAAAGTGGTATGATAAGACATGGTAGAACATAGAACAAGCCAAAAGTCTGGAAAAATGTATTCATTTAAAGCAAGAAAATAGATAACTGCTCCTACATTTTCTTTAAAAATCATAGTAAACTGCTACAGACTCTGTGGTTTAGGAGATAAAATAACAGTTCAGGCATTTGTTAATATGATGCTTTTGGACAGCTGCTTTGAGTCTACATGCAGCCGTCCGTTCCCAGCACAGGTTCAAAAGCTTCGTTTTGTCTCTGCTTACCGTGACGTAGCAGTGAGACTTGATCTTGTCGATCCAGAATCCCTCCTCCACCACACTTCCTGTCCGGTTCAGCAGCTCTTTCAGCTGGAGCAGGGTAAAGGGTCGGACCTAAACAATAAAGAACAGACGTGAGCCGAACGGATTCGGGGTGTAAAACTGGAATAAAAAGAAGCTGTTAAAAGAAGAAATTAAACCAGGATGCTACAATAAAATGATTAGATGTTATGGCTGCACAATGCTGGAAAAAAAAACTATATTTTGATGGAGGCATCAAAGCCAGTGAGTCTGCTGGACTGACCAAATATATTATACCGTGCAGAACATGAATGCATGGTACTTGTCAGACCCTCCAGGATTTTGCAATGTTGCAATCGCAACTATTAATGCAAAATCAAGCAAACCCTGCGAAATCGCAACTTTGCCCAAAACACAGCAACTTTCCCGCAACTTTAACCAAAATAACCCCAAATAACTCACGAAGAAGAGATGTGACGTCACATCCTGTTAACATCAGAATGCCGAGAGCATGCAGGAGCAGCGACCGAAGCCAAAATGTGCGCTAATGCTTCACATTTGCCCACAAAGATTTCAGCAAAACACCGCAGTGAAGTTAGTTTTAAGTTGGATGTTGGATATTCGCGCTCCGCGGCATTAGCTCACGGCTGACTTAGCCGTCCCTAAGTGAACCGCCGTGCGTGAGAGAAGAGAGAACGGCTGGCCGACATTAGCGCTCCTGTTTCGGGGCAGCCGTGAGCTAGACACCGCTAACTCCGCGGAGCGCAAATATTCAATATCCAACTTAAAACTAACTTCGCTGCGGTCGCAAACCAGTTTCCTCCCCAGCTGCAGGGGAGTGGGGGGAAGCTGTTTTGCACGTCCTGCAGTGTAATCATCGAACATAAACACATCGACAAACACTTTGTGTCTGCAAAACATGTGAGGAGAGCTGCAGACGAGGGACAATCCAGAAATGGTCATGAATGTCAAGTTTATAAGCTATCAAAGTTCTCAAATAAAGCACCTTTTGATAATGTCAATATTTGTTGGCAATTATCTTACAAAACTAGTAAGTATTTTTGGTTTATATATTAAAAGTTATGTTTTTTTAATTGATTTTAGTAAAAAACAAATTCCAACTTTTCATCGCAACTTTTAGGAAAATGCCCCGCGAAATCAGGCATTTTAGCCCGCAACAATCACAAAAAATGCCCGCGAAATCCTGGAGGGACTGACTTGTATATTGGCAGTGCAAGCAGTCCTTTGGGATATCAATAATGCGCTCACTGACATTGCAATGATGATAAATATTCAATATTCATGTGCTGCCCTATTAGATGCTGTTAACTTCAGTAACATTACAGGGAAACAAGTACCTGATTGTCAAAAATAATTATGATGAGTCACTGATATGACCCGGTGGACAACAATGATAAAAACATCCACATTAAAAAGGATTAGTCCTCAAGATGCTGTTTAACTCTAATTTCCTGTTGTTCAGCTCCTCAACAAGTTTACTTTATCCAGTTTCAGCTTCATAATGAGACTGAAGCAAACTTCCCTGAAATCATGAGCTCTGTTTATTCCCATATTCAATTTGGGTATAAAATGTCTTTTTTCTGCTGCCACCCTCAGGCCAAAAGTCAGATACCTTTGTACCACAAGTAAACAGGATCAGGGAAAAAAATGTTTTCAACATTCCACATCTGTTTAATCACTTAGCTTTGGTATTAAGTGGCAGGGAATATTACAGTCACACCTTCACATCAATTTGTCAGGAATCTGCACGGGAAAGATGAAAGCGTTGCAGCTCTTTTCCCCTGAATGCAACCCTAAGCCTCGCCTCTATGATGCAAGCCAGAAAACGCTCCGAAAATGGAGGTGATTAAATGTGTAATGTCTCATCTTGTCGCAGTCTGGTTAGTCATCCACCTGAGTTAAGGTTACGCCTGGCTGCAGCTGTAACACCTGGGGAATTGTTCCCGACTGTAATTACAGGTGATGCTGCGGTCACTACTGGCATCCACACAATATACTCCATTCATGACGTGGGGCTTTTATTCTTCGCAGGAAGGATGAGTTTAAATCACGTTGGCGAAGCGTTAAAAACGAGCGTCTGCTGTAAAGTCGGAGCGATAAAGGTTTCACAGAAGACACTCCCGGCTTGTCGCGTGACGCGCCGAGTCGCAGACTCACCAGGTTGGTCACGTGGATGATGTTGGAGACCTTCCCGCGTGGAGGCGAGGGCTGCCTGGTCGTGCGAACAGGGTCGTCGATTGTGACGGAGACGCCGGACTTCTGTTGACTTATGGAGCGGCGAACCAGACTGTCGCTGGGAGTAACTGGATGACAAGTGGAAAAAATACAAAAAGGGTCAAACATGGCCGACAGTAGAGCTGCACAATATTAGGAAGACTCGCAGTTATATATTAGAGTTAAATATTGCAATAAAGTTGTGTAATTTGCTCTCTGTGTGAACGTTTAAAGGACTGGAGGTCCATCAAATTTGGATGATTTGCATAAAGGTTGGGTTTATGATTTATTTGGAAATCCTCTGTGATATTGTCTCACACTGATACAGCAATATTAATATTTTTATGATATTTTGTGCAGCACTAACTGACAGTACAAAAGAACTGAGTCCTAATTTTTCAATATTCAGGATTAATCCATGTGTTAAATTAGTTTATTTAATTTTACTCTCCATTTGGTAAAGTCTCATTTTCTTTCTTTTTTTTTAATCTGCAGCGTTGATGTTTCAGTGTGGATGAGGAAGCATAGAGATTTGAGTTAGTTTCAGCTGAAGTGAGACTTTTCTTTTTCTCCTGACACTGTTTCTTTATAATACCTCTTCTGGAGTTGATGATACGTAGAAGCCACTGTGTTCACTAAATGTGTGTTTGTGTGCACTTTGATTCAACGCTGTAACGGAGGGAGGAAAAAGCCCATAAAAGTAACTTGTTTAAAATGGAAGTTTTGTTACTTGAACAGTGATTACTCTGGGAACACCCCAACTGTCTCGGCTCAGATCATCTGCAGTCAAGAAAACTCAAAAGAACCCGACGAGGTTCATCATCCTGCTGTTGATAGATACAAACTGGGCCACGTTACCAAAAAAGAGAGAACGGATGTGTAAAAAAAACAAAGGTCTGATTTTTGATCCAAATTTGATTAAACCTTGACTTTAAATTATAAAAGAAAAACTAATCTGGACCTCTGTGAGCATGTTACTGCTTAATGTGAAAAACTTGTGTTGCAATGGATTAAGAGCTAAAACTGATCAATTTTATCTACCTGACATTATTTGTATTATAATAAGTTAACCATTTTAAGTGCATTACCTCTAAACTACATGCACTTTAATCTGATTTGAAATTTTCTTATTTCTGTGCAAACTTGACTTAAGGTACATAAATAAAATACACCTTTATACTAGAACAAGAGTAGTTTTGTTCAGTTCAGAGTCAAATCATGCAGTCGTAAGCAGAAGTTCAAACCCAGTGAAGCAGTTTACCTTTCTTTGTTTCTTCATCGAGGTTCACAGATATCTGAGGTTCTGAGGGTTCATCTGACAGACTGGTCCTCCGTTTGTCTCTTGAAGTCCTGCAGGGTTTTTCCCTCTCCACCTTCTCCACTTCTTCTTCCTCTTCGTTCGCTTGGCCATTCTCCTGGCTGTCGCTTGGGACAACCTGGAAACAAACTCCGCTTTAGTTCCATTTTCGTTAGCGTTGGTGCGAAGAGAGAGTTGAACCCCAGACGCCTGCGCCGCTTCCCCTCACCTGCGTGACGGTACGACGGATCTTGAGGCCTTTGTCTGGGTCGCCCCGACCGGTGTCCAAGTTCTCCTCGTCTCCAGACGACTGCAGCTCCTCGGGATGAAGCTCCACAACGGCCTCCTGGTTTACCTTGATGTCTGGAATCAAAGACTGAAGGGCCGAGACGAACAGGGCAGGGTGGAGGAGAAGACAGAAAGAAAACAAATTATCTGGAAGTTTATATTTCAAGATTTTCCCTCAAAAGTTCAAACTTGGCTCAACCCCACAACTTAATGAGTAATTACTTGGATAAAGTATCTCAATTTATAAAGTGCTTCTTATATTGTCTCGCTAGTTCCCTCCTAAAAAAGACGGAACTATTAACTACAATCAGACAGTGCAAACCCCTTCCAAAAAAAACAGTAAATGAAACATTATGATCCAGTCAGGAACTGTTATTAATGTCATGTCAGACCTTGTGAGAACCATACCCTGCTCCCCATTAGATGTCAGTACCTTCAGTGAGTCCGTGGTGATGCTGATCGACGGCTTCTTCACGGTAACGGCTGTGCTGGACCCCCATCGCCTCTTCCTCCCTCCCGCACTTCCGGCGTCGGGCTCTGCCGCTCCTCCATCTGTTCTGGCTGGAGATGCCTTGGTGCCTGCGGGCGCGAGGAAATTATACAGCTCATCATCGAGGAGATTGGAGATTTTTTTTTTTTTTTACTCCACAGTGAACAGAAATGAACGGACAAGTTCCTGCAGGCTTGGTACCCGAACAGCAGAAACGCCTGCTTTGACTCAAATAAAAGACCGGCAGCAATTAATGAGTAATGAGTTCAAAGATTTCCAAAATATCTTTCCAATTAATTACGTTAAGTAATTTAAGACAATAACCGCTGTAGTTGCAACATATATGCTGCTGTTAATGTTAGCACCTACAAGTTATGCCCACATAAAAGACTTTAAAGATGAAAAACCTTCAAGCATTTTCAAATCATAAACTTTTGTTTTGTGATCCGTCGTCAGTCTCAGGTTCCACTTTTGTTAGTTGTATAAGAATCCGCAGAAACAATAAACCACGTCAGAGCATAATGTTCTTCATTAAACGTTTACATCAAGTTTGCAAGTGTTGAACAATGTCTGTAAAGTCTGCTGCAAACAGCTCGAGACATTCGGTTTTTAAAAATGTGCTTTTGAGGAGCCTGACTGGATTGGGATTTTCTGAGGTTGTCTTGATCGAAAGTTTTCCAGATGTCCTGATGGTTTTTGTTCTTTGACCAATCGGTCCTTTAAAACAAACATTTCAGTCCAGTCTTTGTACCTGAGAGACTGATGGCTGTTTTATGTCTCTGTTCATGCTAAGCGCCTGAACAACTTGTGAATTATGCAAAAAAAGGGAAAAATATATTGTCGCAGCTTACCTCCAGAAAGAATCAAATGCACCTCAAAGTTCCCAGATAAATTAAACATAACACACATGTCTCTTTTAAACCATAAGAAGGGCAACAAATAATTGTTCCATTAATATAAAAAAAATCTCCTTTGAGAATATAATAAGTATAAATTTCACTAGTTGTGTTGTACAACTAGCTGCAAGTCGAGTCCACAAAGGTAGTTTATAAAGTACAACACTGGAACAAATATCTTAGAAATTGTAATAGTCCTAAATCAGGCTTAAAATAAAAAAAAAAAAAAAGAAAGAAAGAAATTAAAACTTGGAATGCTCCAAAAAATTGGCAACTGGGGTGCATTTTCATTCTTCTCGGTGCTCCGGGAGCCAATAAAAAGTATAAGTGCAATACTTACTGCTTAAGGATATCCTGCGAGCGGCAAAAGCCTTAGGGGTGGTGCTCTGGAAACAGAAGGAGACAGAAAGAACATACAGAAACCCCAGGGGTGTGGGGCAAGATGAGAACCAAGAGTCCAGACCCAAAACAGGCAACAACACTCAGGAGGTGGAACAGGAAAAGTGGAGGAGGGATGGGGACCGAGAGGCCTGCAGACTTTAGCTGTACCGCCTTAAGACTGGGGTGTTCGCTCAGTACTGACCGACACCTCCGAGTACTCCACCTTTGCTCAAGAGGCTGAAATTATCTTCACCTGTGTGGGTGTAAAATGACTTCAGAAGGCAAACCAAAAGCACAAAAACATGTGTCAAGTGAGAAACTTAAATGTGTTTGTGTTTTTGATCGGTGCAGGATGGTGGGTATCGATCTTTAGTTCAGTTAAGTGTATTAAATCAGTGTATGACAGCATTAAATAATATGAGTGCCGTTGAACAGAGGTGGAGAACAGAGTTAAAATCTGTCGGTCCTTGTTTAGCAAAATGATCAATTAAGCAGTTTAAAATATGATTTAAATCTAAATAAAAACTCTACATCTCTACAGTATGATAAACTATAAAAGGAGAATTCTGTTTTAAGCGTAAAAACATAAAACTGCATAACATGTTAAAAGTTTATAATCTGAATCACCTAAAGAACAAGAATCCCTCCTCACATTTACAAAATAAAAGTCTTTATATTACTTTGTTACTCCTTTTATAATTGCACTTTAAATAGAGGAATTAATGACAATTCAATTCATTTCCTGGTACCATTTAAGACCTGATTCCTTACTCGACTATGGCCCAACCGCACGACAGTGTGTACTGTATCTAGGCAACAAGGATCCAATCAGAGAAGGCGGAGGAGTGAGGGCAGGGCTCGATTTGAGAGTGCAGATTAGCCACCAGGCAGGAACTGATCACTGGATTGGACTGTTTTGTCTCGAACAGGGCTCGGGAAGACTTTTCTCGGCTGACTGCTGGTCACGTAGTCACATGTCAGTCTTTTGGGAGCCAGAGGTCACAACGTTTTCTGATGGAGGTGAGGTGAGGGGATAACGTCTCTGATGTGCGTCGGACCTCTGGGCCAGGTGTCCAAGTGACACCAGCAGCGGGGATGTCTGCGAGGCGTTTGTGGTTTCAAGCGTTTTAGTTCTTGATTTCAGCCGTTTCTTGATCCACGGGCAAAATGAAGGTTAAAAAAAACAAAACAAAACTTCAAAACAGTCTTTTGTTTTTCAGTCTCTGAAAGGTGAAAAATAAATCCCAGTCTTTGTAAAGTTACAATCCGGACAAGCAGTGAAAGTAAAATAAAACAAAATAAAAAGCCTTGTAGCCATTTTAATGTTGAATGGCTCTGGACTCACACTAAATCAATATAGGATGCAAGGGCCAAGCTGGTGTAGCGATGGATGGATATATAAATGAGCAGCAGAACCGGCCAGGAGCAAATCAGACGCAGAGCAGAATACCACAACCTCCAGGTGAAAAATCCTTGTTTGCTGAGTCCACAGACAAGGAACAGGAAGGTAGTGACTTGTTGAGTACATTCAGCTTTGCAGGTGAAACATGGATGATCGATATCTCTGCACAATCTGTTTCAGTTCTCCTTGATAATGTTTCCTTTCAAAGTCTATTGAAACTGGAGATTGTGCTGAAATCATGAGAACAGTCTTTCAGAAGTCGTGTAGCGGTCCTTTCAAAACAGCCGGCCAGCTTGTCCAGGCAGAAGGATGAGCTCCTTGTCACATGCTTTATAGTGTGAGTAGACGTCCATGTTGTTGTGTGACATCCACAGAACCAAATCTGAATCAGAAAATTGTCCAAAAATAAAAACATAAATAAAATAAAAATAGTCCATCAATTTGAGCAACAAGCATATATCTTTAGTTGCTCCGCTGAAGAGTGTTTTAAACTCCAAAACAGTGAACTGAATCCTCATGATGTGATCACTGTATGAGGTACTGCAGCAGTTCTCAGTCCAAAGTCAATACTCCAGTGCACAGGTAGAGGGCAGCACGTGCTCAAAGCCAGAGTTGGCATCCAAACTGGAGCTGAAAATTGTTCACTTTTTTTTTCTGGAATGTATTTATTTTTGGAGCATGACACTTTCAGTTTGTGCTTCTCCTCAAGATGGTGGATGGGAGAGGATGAGGAGTAGGAGGAGGGGGAGGCATTGCCACATGGTGCAGTACAGTCCAGTTTCACTCCAAACAGCAAGCGGGCTCCCAACCCCTGTGGCCAGGTTGCCATGACAACTGTGAACTGCTGCTGCTGTTACCATGGCTGCCACTGCTGTCGGCAGAGCCCTGATGCAAGCTCCCAGTTCCTGCTGGCTCAGCGTGTCAATGGAGGGCAAAACAGGAGCCCCCCACCGCCGCCGCCGCAGGCTCGGGCTCAGCTTTTACTCAGTGCCTTGGGGGTCGCAGACTCTGGGCCTAACTCAGGTACCAGCGATGCACTTTCGCTTAGCGGGACGGGAGTTGTAGAAGGAGTAGGAGGAGTGGAAGAGGTGTTGTTGGTGATGTTGGTGGTAGTAGTACGCAGCAGGTACCAATAGGGGCAATGGAAGAGGCATGGGCACCTTCATAACAAAGCAATCAATGGGGTTTTAAACAGCAGTCACACCATAAATATATAGTGAGAGAGAAGCGTTCATGATGGGATACAAAAGGCAAAAAAATGGAAAGTAAGAGGACAAAAAGGAAGAGACAGAATATTGCAGTAAGAGTAAATAAGAGTGAGAGAGAGGGGCGATACGCGAGAGGAAGGAAAAAAAAAACAGTAAAGAATAACACAAACAAGAACTGATGCATCTCTACCCACACATACTGTCAGGATCTGTTATCCATGCAAACCCAAAGCAGATGCAAAACCTACAAAAACACACACAGCGAAGAAAAAAGGCACATGCTGGGAACGGCTATAGCATAAATTCACAGCTCACATTAAAATTCAGAGCTTGTTAGAAAATAATCACAGGTACTGTCTCTCTGTTGCTGCTCCTCAACTGCTTTGTGTGCCAAACATGAGCGTCACATGGAAAAAAAACCCTCTACGACAGCAATAATTACAGATAATTTACAGAAAACAATGTGCTGTTTTAAAAAATACGTAAAAAAAGAATCTCATGAAGATGTTTCTTTCTGACAGAGTAGGTTCAAGTTTACCTAGATACACTGCAAACATAAATATAGACCAAAGTAGGTAAATCTCTCGCTACCTCAAATGATCTCTGCCACCAAATCATCACTCATTATAATTGCTTTCAGTAAGTTGCATCAAATTTATTTTATAAGCCACAAAAATGTGTTGCAAGGCAACAATTATTAAGCAATAGCTCGCACCTTGGTGTGAGCTTGAAGATGATCTTGCTTTCTCTCCTCAATGCATGAAAAGTAAACGATGTAGGAAGCATGCACTCTCTGCACAATCAAAGCCTAATTTAAAACATTACCACCAGCTTTACCTTCGCTCCAGCACTTAACATACCTCTGCATGGCCCAGACAGACAACGAATGTGTGTATGAGATCATCTAGTGAAGGAGCTTGTTATGAAATTTAAAGCTGCATTAGAAGCAGATGGAAGGATGAGTTCATTCCCAATAACCCCCCCGCCGCCATGACCCAAACCCAACTCAGACCTTGGTAGTCAAAGATTCAATTCAGTGATTTATTAAACTAAATAAATTTTACGTGTTCAAATAAAGCAAATACTTTAACTCGAGCATGAAAAGCTCAAGGATTAAGGTTCGAATCTGAGGAGGTGCCAAAGCAGTTTCTGACTGATAAAAACCCGAGGCTGTGTTGGATTTGAGTGACTCCACCCGCCCCCCGCCCCGAACTTGGAACGCTACTCAAAACATGCTTTGCATGAGTGAGGATGCAGGTTAGTGGGAGACAGAGCCTAGAGCCAAAGACCGACCACCCTCCCAGTGACCTTACCTCCTCCAGCCGGCTCTCGCTGCTCTCCGGTTCTGACCCAGACGCTAGCTGCTGGGCCATGGAGCTCTCGGAGTCTGGTTCCACCTCGGCTGTGCTGGGCTCCGAAACCTCCCTGCAAGAGCAGAGTCAGGCTGATGAAGAACCGCATACTGTTATATGTTTAGAAAAATAGAAATCACAAGCAAGGTAGCTATGGTGACAGGAGACACTTGTGCCTCGCATGCATGGCACAATACCTGCTGAACACTGAATGGCTGTGACGACAACGATGACAAAGAACTGTACAGTCACAATTATACTCAGTCCTATTTGGCTTTAATGCAACACATTTTACTCCTTGTGCTCTTCAAAATTATTAGCCACTGCTAAACAACTGACTCAAGAAAATCAGTGGAAATTTAACAAGTTTAGCTACTGAACCAATGAAAATAGAAAGTATGATTCAAAGTTCAACTTCCTGATCTCAGCAGGAGGGAGAAAGAGCTAAAGCAATATTTAAAATTTAAAACTGAACATAACAGAAATTAATCAATCATTGCTACTACGCTTATTTGAAGGGACTTTTATGCATAATCGACATACTTCAGATTTTGCTTGAGACAATGCTAATTGTTTAAACAACACGACAAGCAAATCCTGTGGTTTTGAAGTGTTTGTCAGGCTGTTACGAAGAAGTGTCAATCATTTCAACAGGAAGAGAATATGTTCAAATAGCTGTGGCTCAGGAGTGACTGTCCGTCAATCAGAAGATCGTTTTTCCTGCTTTTACGCTCCGCAAGAAGGAAATATTACCGCCTGTCGAGCTAATCAGAGAAACTCCTGACAAAGGACGACCACCCCTCCCACCGGCCACAGCGGGTTTGGGTTACAGGAGACGAAATGAGTGAGTCGAGTCAAAGGAGAACACAGGAAGAGTCGGAATAAGGGTGCTGGAGGCTGGTGATCTGGGTCACTGCTGCTATAAATACCTCATCAGCTAGCTGACACCCAGGGTCACAAACTAACTCATACTTTTAGAAGTAAACTGACAGGTGACTGTGTGTGTGTGGTCTTCATCGGATACACACTGGGTCACACGGCTAAGCATTGTGCTTACTACGAGCTGCGAGTCGGAGCTCACGCGCTCACGTCGCTCTTCTCCTTGACGAACTTAACTGCCTTTGTTGGTTTAAATCTGAGATGGAAGGAAAAACAAAACAAAACAGGAAATTGTTGTTTGTAGCTGCCCTGCCAGTGTTATCAAAAGCCTCAGCCTCCATGTTCTGAAGCAGAGAAGCAGCACCCTGTAGGAGGGAGAAGCCCATCCTCCGGCAGCCTTCGTTCTGATTTCACAGCTCTGTCTCCTTCATCTTTTATCTTTTGCAGTTCTGCTGGATTTCATAGTGTGCTCGGACACTTTCAAAACTGCTTCTCATTTATAAAATGTATGAAAGAACAAAAAAACAAAAAAACAAAAAACAAGAACATGTTGCCAAAGTCATGCTCTGTGTTTAGCTTTAAACAGTTCCTGGAAATAAACCTTAAACTTTCAACAGATATTTAAACAATAAATATATTTCTCGTGTTGACGATCGCGGTTACATTTGTTTAAACTTACAGATTAACTGTAAAACAATCATCCTTTTATAATTACGTCTAAACAAACCTAAATGTTTCAATAACATTTAACTCAAACGTAAAGGATAGTTTCGATATTGTGAACTGAAAGGTTATAAACTATCCGTCTTTAACGTAACACCACTTTAACATGATGTGAATTATTGCTTTTTTTTTTTTAGATATTTTGACATCCTAAAAAAAGTATAGAAATAATTTCACTTTTAAGGAACCTTTTGGCACAAATGGTGTAAAATTTTCTCTAAAGTAATAGACAGATTTTCCACCTTTTTTTCCTCCTCAAGATGGCTGCTGGCAAAGAATCTTTCAAAGAAAGAACTTGAAATGTTACTCTGTAGTAATGAACTGTAGCTGGAGCCCCAAAAGAGCCTGTTCAACCTCCAATACAAAAGATTAGTCACTGGTTAGTTTCAGTAAAAAGCACTTTTTTTCCCACCCCCTTTCCGGCGAACAGCACACATTTTTCTCAACACTTCCCCTCGGGGTTTGGGCAGTAAAATGTTGTGTAGCTTCAGGAGAAGGGGCCAGAGGCACAACGAATTTCCCACCAAATTCAAATCAAGAAAACGGCATCAGGATTTTACAGTCTGAGAGGATGAGTGACTGCTAACGGCGTATATTTACGCAATTCTTGCCCCCCTGCCTCACAAAGTAGCAGCTCAAAGGCAAGAAGGGTATTAATGTGGAGGTGGATAATCATCTTTCTAAACAGCCTCACATTCAGATGATTTAGGCAGGCGTGAGGAAGCACAATCAAACTCCAACCTGAAAAGCAATACTGCAACCTGGCAGACAAAAAGCAACTTATTCATAGCACCATAATAACATTTCGATCAGCTGCAAATTACCTGACTGACCAGATAATAACCTCAACATTCGTCACCCATCAAATCAGACGTGAATTCACCAGCATGAACGCTGGTGACAGCTGGAGAATTGTATCACACCATACAGCTAACAGATGTCTGCTTTAATGAGCTCCCTCGACAATAAAAATCACCAGCAGCTAAAACCACACAAACACCAATATTAGTATTTGTCAGCTAAATGCTGTAACAAACAGATCTTGGCATTAAAGGACAAAAGCCTGGTTTGTTCTTGTGTAATGCAAAAAGAAAGCAGAGGGATCAATTGTCTTCCTCCCAGCATGATATCTGAGGTTATTACTTATTCATCGGTGTCCTTCAATGAGCAGCTATTTTAGAAATTGATCAAAGAAAAGGAGATTCCTCCCCCACCCCCTTCCCCCCCAACAGAATCTTCCCCCGCTCCTTCACCCAACAAAAGGCTTTCACCGACGTCCCCACCCCCGGTCTCTTTCCCTCCTCACATGAACGAACGTGTTCCACGACCAGAACCAGGCCAAAGCGCGAACCCAACGAGGTATTTCACGCAGCCAGGGCAGGAGCCGCCGGGCTAATCGGCGGCACGCAGACACCGCAGGTTAAAAAAGACACACCTATCCCTCTGGATTTGGAGATAACCGGTGTTAATAGTACAACCAGCAACCTGAAGCCTTGACTCGCTTCTTGGCTCTCGCCCACCCCCCTCTCTTTCTCCCTCCCTCCCTCTCTCTTACCCGTTTTTGTTGCCTTCGGACAGCATTGTGACCGGCCTTGAAAGAGAATCTCCCGGGGCTAAAGCAAACGACACTCCGCGGCTAGCAGTCGCTTCGATCCGGTACGGGCTGAGATCGGAAGCGCCGGGCCTGAAACCGGTCGTCGTCGTTCCTATTTCTCACTGGCCGTGTGTGGCTGCGTCGGTATCAAGGATGCAATGCATGCATGACGGCCATGTTGGCTAGCGCGGACAAGTCGAACGGAATGCCTAATTAGCTTCCGGTCGGGGGGTTTCAAAATAAAAGCTCCGGTTGGCAGCTAAAACGTGGCGCACGTCGAAATGTAACGAACATCGGAATAAGGTTATTTCTGCCGGCAAACTAACAAAAAACCATCACATACGGAAAAAATAAAGGTTAAACAACAAACGAAAGCGGTGCTGAATTCCTAACAGAAATATTCAGATTTACATGATTAATGCTCCTGATTTATCTTTAACATAGTGATGTGCAAAGAGACATTATAAACATTTCCTTGCTAATATCATCAAGCAGTTTAGCTTAAACCACACACATAAAAAACCTTTATATAAATCCAGTCAAACCTCTCGTTTGCAATATGCAAAACGATGTGAAAATGTTTTTACATACTCTGACAGCCTGTTCTCCTCCTGTTTGTTACTGCAAGATCATTTTTGTAACCAATTTCAAGCTCACATTTGCTTTTTTCCCACCGAGGGGTACATTTAAAAAGCCTGAAAAGGGACAGAATAGGTAATAGGAATGTGAGCACATTTCATTTTACACACAGATCTTCAGTGTAGTCTAGTTCGTTGACGTATGTCCAAGTGGAGATGAAAACACATTTATCAGGTTGAAACATACACAGAAAAAAACATTAACTGCAAGCAAATGGCTCCTGCGACTTTATCACGAGAAGTTTAATTTGAAAAAGTTGTATGTGTAATAACCCCTGTGAGCAAAGGTAAAACAATCATAAATACTGTGACTCTACCTGATGATACATTATTTTGGGAAACAGTGCTGTGGAGGACGTTTATAAATAACTAGTAATGATAATTTATCTTTCAAGGGATGACATTCATAAAGCCCTTTCACTCTGTTTTGTTTTGCAAGCTGTTCAAAATGTCCTCGAGTGAGTAAGACTGTTCCAAAAGTGACACAATTGCTAAACAGTTTATCTTTAATAATATTATCAGTGTCATGCAAACCAGGTGATGTTCAGAGATTATATTCAAACCACACCAAATTGATTTAAAACACAAACTACTGTTACACAATAGGATAGGAACCTTTTCAGCAGTAGCAAACAATAAACAACAGTAGAACAAGTAATGCAGAACACAAGAATAAAATAGGCGGCAAAATCATTTTTGTTGGTGAAGCTTTTAAGACTTCTCTACCCTAACACGTGGATTTTTCCTGAGTTTTTTCCACACATATTCAGTTCTAGGTCACTGAAAACAGACCTTGTTCACGTGGAAACGCTGTCTTTCCAAAACAGTCTTTTTATTTGTCGTTTCTAAATATATTCTCATAAACATGGTCATGTTTTTCAAATGCACACTAGATATATATTGTAGTTTTTTTCCTGCAACGTTTGCTTTAGTATTGAAGACAGTTCAAAGAGTGATAAAAACCTTTTTGGGCTTAGATATTTTGGTGTAATAATAAGGGGTTTATGCCTTCTCTGCTCACTGAAGTTATATGGGCTGTTCAACCAAAAGGGAGCCATTTCTGTCCCCTGTAAGTTATATTTATTAATTTGCATGAAGATTAACTGAAAAATACATTTTCTTATTAAGCCAAGTGTTCTGCTTGTGACCTAATTGTAAATTTAAGGTACATTTTTGGAAAGGATTAATGAAAAACTTCCTTAAACATTAAAAAAAAAACAGCGTATGAAGGTTTTGCTGGCATCTGAACGCAAACATGTAATCTATCATGTTATGTACGAGGTTAACTGGTGACTCTTCAATTGTCCCTAGGTGTGAGTGAGAGGGTGAATGGTTGTTTGTCTCGTTTGTCTCTATGTGTCCCTGTGATGGACATGCTACCTGTCCAGGGTGTCCCCAGCTTCTCGCACAGTGACTGCTGGAGACAGACACCAGCTCCCTGAGACCCAGAATGGTGAAGCGGGTAAAGAAAATGAATGGATGGATGGATGTTATGTACGTCAAGGTTGGGGCTGTAGGTTTGATTATCATTGTTTTCAAAATGTTGCATTTAGGCTGTTCGCACAAAAACGCAAAGGGTGGGGTTTCGAGATATCTTTTCCACTCTGGAACCCGTTTTCCAAAGATATCCTAAAACACTGTTTTTCGTGTGGACTCAAAGCTGAAATGATTTAAAAAATAAAGTTTGTGTATTCATAAAATGCTGTTTCCTTGTGGATAGGGCCTGATCTCCATTTTAAACCGTCTTGGACCGTCTACATTAACTTTCTGATTATGAGTCACGATGCATTCCTCCAACTGGTTCATCATGTGTGCATGAAGCTTCAGACCGGGTGCATGCTCAGTATGTTTCTGGTTAGTGTGTTAACTTAGATGAAGCTTATTTCTAAAAGGTTGCCAACACACTCCTTATGACGACTTTATTTTTAAAACCCAGGTTCAAAATGTAACCCTAGTGTATATGCAGATGCTGCGTGTTAAAAACGGTTACTGACCTTTTTGAAAGGTTTTGTTTCTCCAACCCTTTACCCAAGTTAGTCTTTTTCCCGTCCTCTCCGTCTTGCTTCTGGTCTGCCTTCTGTGAGACGATTGAAGGTAAGACAAAAGAGAGGCAAACGACAAGAAAGCAATTAAACTTTAAAATGCACATCAGCATTAATTCATGAAAGGTTCAATTTTGTTTTAAAGACACAAAAAAGCCAATAGAAATATTATGTTAAAAGCCTACAAGGGTTGTCAAAAAATACTAAAAACTAGTATTTGAATAGATACTCGTTTACGTCAGTATCAATACCAACAGAGGCATCTTCATCTCCTCCAGATGACGTTCACAACCCTGAGCTGCTGCTGCTGACACGAAACCAACTTCAAACTATTTGTGTCGTTGTAATCTCTGATCAGGCTCCAAACTGAAACTATTTAATGCATTTAGTTCATTGTGTGATACATTTTTGAGACTAAATTTTACTACCCCAAGCCAAAATAGATGTTTGATTCCCCCCCCCCCCTTTAACCACCACCGTGGATATCAACCATCTATTTGTGGGTGCATCTAATTTGCGTAAGCGAGATAGATGAGGAGTTTCTGCAACTCTTTTGTGTTTGGACAAATATCAATAAGGTTGTTACTTCACGGCTCTTTGAACTATTAGATTATCTGTCTAAAGAAACAAGCAGCCAGATGTAATGGACCTGATACGGGTTTTGAAATGAGTGAGATGTAAAATTGGCCAACCTTTTCAAAGACGCACGGATCTACTCGTTTCAACATGATGTGAACGGTACAAAGATAATAAAGTATTTTAGCAAAAGTTGGTTACACTGTGGTGCTACAGTTTTGTTTTCTGGTTCTCCAAATATTTTCAGTTCGGAGCATCACTCTAGGTAAAAAAATTTCTCCTACAATAATGAAAATGGGACAAAGTTTAAAATGTCTGTATTGTAGCAATCATTGATGCAACGTGGTATTTTTAAAAAAATGTACCTTATCGTCATCTGAAAATGACTGACACCCAGAACAGTCACCACTAACCTTCAGCTGATTAGCAGTTTGGGTTTTATCCCTGGAGGAGGAGGAGGAGGAGGAGGAAGATGACGAGGGTGACGAGGAGTCTGATTTGGAATCAGAATCTGAAGAGGAACCTGAATCTTGAGCCTTGGCCACCTTCCTGTCTTGACTGACTGTCTTCTGTTTCTTTTCCTCTTCCTCCTTTAGCCGCTGCTCCTCTCTTCTCTTTTCCTCTTCCTTACATTTCCGGTCATTTTCCTCCTCCCGGCGTTTTCTCTCCTTTTCCTGTTCCTCCTTCTGACGCTGCTTCCTCTCCTCTTCCAGTCGAGTTCTCTCCTTTTCCTTCTCTTCCTCCAAGCGTTTCCTCTCTTGTTCCTGCTCCTGTGTTTTCTTTCTTTCCCTCTCCAGCTCTTCCTGTTGTTGCTCTCTCTCCTTCTTCTCTTTCATTTTCCTCTCGGCTTCTGATCCACGCAGCGGTGGAGCTTCATTGGAGCGCCCGGGCGTTGAGTGTGCCGTCTCCTCGGACAAGCCGGGGGCTGAAGAAGCCTCCTCTGTCTCCATCTTGTGTACGAGCAGCGAAAGGGGTCCGTGTCTGCGCTTCACAGGCGGCTCCGGGCTGCTCGAACGGGAGCTCGAATCAGAGTCTTGTCTTTGCATCGAGAGGGGTTGGAAAGGTGCCACCTGAGCCTCTCGGAGGCTGACGCGTTCCTGCTCGTCTGGCGGGCTTTGCTTGGGAGTGTCGGGCAGGGGGAACAGGTTGGGGGGAGGAGAGGGGGGAGGCG
>NC_051436.1:13335564-13382307 GCF_001649575.2 Kryptolebias marmoratus
GGGGGGAGGAGAGGGGGGAGGCGTGGGGTGGCGCAGCTGCATGGGGGTGGGATCTACCTGAGGCGGCGGGATGTGCTGTGGAGGCTGAAGCTTGCGTTTGGATCTTGCAGCGGCCGATGACATACTGGGGGCCGCCTGCGGCAGCGTGGGGGTCATTCTCTTTTGGCGTCCTGCTTTGCCGGGCCCCCAGTCCTCGTCCTCGTCATCACTGTCGTCATCGTCGTCGTCATCATCGTCGCTGTCGTCCTGGACGTGATTTCCCGCTGAACCCTTGGCAGAACGACTGAGGTTCAGGACAACGTGAGCCGATCCAGGTCGACTATGGCCGGCGGGCTCCTTCTCCTGGGGGCGGGGGGCAGCAAGAGGAAATCCCTGGCAGTCGGGCTGTCCCAGGACGCGCACTGACAGGGAGGCAACAGCACGGGGAGGGGAGGGCGCTGGGGGCTCCCTGTGTCCCTGCTGAAAGGTGGCCTGCTGCACTCTGACTCGTGGAGTTTCAAGAGCCTCTTGGTGGTGGAAAGTGGAACCAGGACCGTGACTCATCACAGAATCACCTCCTCCGCCAACATCAGGTACTGAGGCCTTGGACAGTGAAGCTCGATGCTGCCAGGCACAAAAATTTATCTTATTTACATCCTTTAAACCTTTTACTTTTTAAAAAAAAAAATGTAATAAGTGACTTTACAATCTTCAATTCATTTAAAATCAGAGAAATACAGTTTAAATAGAGAGTAAATGTGCCTTTATAACATTATCAAAGCTGTTATATGACATAAATTCATTGTTTTTTTATTTCATCAATCAGTATGTGGAAGTTACGAACTTTATCCGCAACATAGGATGAGCTGTCATTGTCTTCAGAGTGATCGTCGTCCTCCTCCGGTCCGGCTGGGCTTTCTGTAACACAGAGCAGGATTTCCTAAGAGCGTACAATGTTTACAGCATTTGTCTGTTCAGTTTTTTTCTATTGCTGCGTTTCCAGGAGCGACATACCTTCATCCTCGTCTTCCTTCTGCGCCTCTCTCTCGAGTCTCTGACGGAGGAGCTCCTGCTGCTTAGCCAGGTATTGCTTTATGAAGCTGTTCTGGCACATCTCTTCACCTATCTACAAGACAGCATAGTACAAAAACATACTTCAGTTGGCCTGTTACGCTCCTAAAAAGAGATCACTAAAACGGATCCGACCAACAATAATCCGACCTGAGAGTTTGGCTGCAGAACACTATGAGAAGAGGATGACCTCTGGAGGTTTTCCAGCATCAGAGCCTAGAGGAATTGAAAAGGAAAAGTTATTAAAAATGATAAAATTAAAACAATATGGCGTCAGGATGACAATGTAAGAATATTCTAGCTGTGAACTGGTAATTTTTCCTAATCCAACAGTGATTCCACTTTAAAACTCGCCTTAAATTATAGAGCAGCCATTTTATTACTACTAGTGTGGCTTGCATAAATTTATTTAATACAACATCAACGCCTGTAACTTGTCTGATAACAAGATGGCAGTTCTATCTAATCAATCAGCTTTATGTATTAATGTTATACAAACAGGATGAAACTTAAAAAATAAAATTCAAAACAACAGGCAAAGATGATTCTTCAATTGATGCTAAACACCTTCAAAGACAAAATGACCTCTTTTCTTCAATGAGAAGTATTTTCAAGACTGAAAGAAGTACATCTAAAAAGGTACGTTGCTCATAAGCTACATACGCTGTAGATTTGGCTAATTTTACTGAACTTTTTCTTAACGTGTATGAAGACGGAGCAATGACCCACTGAAATGCAATGTTCCGTTTGTTGTAGTTTGTGAAATAACCAAAAGATGTTAGAAAAATCTAAATACCGCGGTCAGATCTCAACATAGAGGCAGTGCTGCTATCTGAAAGTGCTGCCAGTCCAGCCTGAACATCACAGTACTGAAGGTCTCCCTGACGTTTAAAAGTGCTTTGATTATATTCAAATCACAACTAAATTATTCTGCAGCTGATGAAGAGGAAAGTGGCGCAACTCAAAGCGTTCATCGTGATCTCACCATGCATTATATTTCAACACTTTACAGATTTTTTCTTTTTTAAACATATGTCTATTTCAGTTATAGGGTTGTCATTGGCTTTAAAATTATAGAAGACAATTATTTATCAATAAGTTCAGATTTATCTGGTAATTTTATGACACTATAATAGAACACAGACCTAAATATAATTCATTAATTCAACTAATCTCTAAGAAGTCCCTTCTTTATTTTGTAAATAAATACAGGAATGAAAAAAAAAACATATGTTTGCCTTTAAAGCTGTTTATAGATAATAGTGTGCGTGGCAAATAAACCATGTATTCAGCAGAAAACAGGAATGCACAGAGATTATCTTATTAAACAGGCACAAACTCAGACAGTCACCGATTTAAAACTGGGAAACATTTGTCCCTGTCTGTGAATGTAGGAACTTACTTATTTGGGTAACAGTGACACATTTCCATTTAGGCTGACAAAGTGCAATGTTCTCAAAAGAATAACTAAGAACAGAGTGACCGATGCCTAATATCAATATGAGTTAATATCAAGATGTTTTGTGTTTGTTTGTTTGTTTGTTAAAATGCAATATTGTCTCTATAACGGACGACTACTTCTGAACTTGAATAAATATTTATTTACCAGAACCGCATCTGAACCAAAATCCTGCTTGACTAGATCTGTTCTGCAGTCTGAGGTGTTTTACTTTCATTTTGGTCACTGTAAAAATATCTGCAAAACCAGAGCAGCCATGCTGTCGAGGCTGCCTTCGCTGCAGCTGCGTCTGTCTGCAGGTGTTTCGCATAGAATCTTGTAAACAAAAACTAATGTCAAATATCGCCGAACAATCTAAAAGGTGGCATCTCACTGGGCTGCCACCGTGGAGGAGACTAGTCGATGAAAAGAAAACGAGAAAGATGCGAGAAAATACGTGAATTTTCAGTTGTAGTCTGACTGAACTCAGTGTTTCCAACCATCGAATCAGGCGGCTGCGTTTTGAAGAAACAGTTTGTAAAAACCAAAGCTGGCTCTCCTGCATGGCTTGTAGAACTGTACTCTTGGCCATGCACATTATTTTGTCGTCCACCTCCATCACCCACATTTACAATTTAATCTACCGGAGTATGCCTTTGAAATGAAGACGTGCAGATTTGGACCAGATCTTAAATATCTATAGTATATTGTCAGCGTGGTTTTTAGACATGAACATTAGCCTCGGGTGTCAAAACACAACTGCAGCACTCTTGAGACAGGCTGGGCAAAACTCGGGTGAGTTCGAGACGCCCGCGACGAATTTGCGACTACTTTGAAAGAAAAGGTCGTTTGAAAGAAAAGGTGTTTTGAACAGAACAGCACGCCTCTGCGACTCTGCTAGATGCCACCTGAACTGATAAAATGTATGAAGCACATGCAATAATCACTGACAAAATGTAAATGATACACCGTGCACACTAGCAATTAGCCTCTTCACTCGACATTATTTCTACTTCTCACAAACGGCAATTACCTGACAACTGGGTTGAATTCAGTTTAGTTCAGATATATTGAGACAACTCATAAAAGTTACCTCAAGGCGCTTCACAAACCTGATCATACGCCTTCCAAGTCATTTAATATAACCCAGTTTATTCCAGTGCAACTCAATTACAATTCATTCAGGTTTAGAATGAAATCCAATAAAATTCAGATCAATCCACCAATCAGGTTGAGTAAATTAAAAATGCCAATTAGTCAAAGATTGTCCACCAAATGAGTTAGAACATCAAAAAACTAAACTAATTTTACACCAATAAACAAACTTTATGAATCCATGTGGAAAGTTAACTTATGATTCAGTTGCACACGAGTTAAAAAAGACACTTGAACAGAACTTTCCAGGACAAGTAAATAAAGAAATGTTTATGTATGTTAGCATTTCTTTTGTCATTTAGTAGAAACGCCTGATCAGGAGGAGGAGTCTGTTGGAGTTGATCTTGAACATTATTGGCTGAATGTTCACAAGCGCGAGACCTCTTCAGCGTACATTTAACAATTAGCCTGAATTAAAACGCAGAAAAATAGCGTTGGGCGAAAAAAACAACCAAACAAGCAAACAAGCTGTGTTTACACGGCGACGCGCGCTCCCGACGCTCGGAGAGGGGGCATCGTGGACGCGGGTACCGTCATGTACTGTACACCGTGTGCGGCTGTCGGCTGCTCTCGGCTTAGGCCTCGACTTGACAGGTGCACAGTTCAACTATGTGCAACACGGTGTCCGGGCGGGTACTCAACGTGCCGAGCCCGAACTCGCCAGCCAAGTAGTTCCGTCGTGCTGTCAACCGCAGCGAACAGTTGTTGACTCGCAATAACGTCCGCACGGCCACTTACGCGTTCCCGCTTCCACACACCGTCACGGCCTCTAACATTCACACACACTCGGTCTCACTCGCCTCCCGCTGAACTTACTTGGCCAGACTCGACACGGGCGGGCGAAGCGGGTTGCAAAAACTCACCCCTTTCAGTCGCTTGATGAGCGTGTTCTTCTGCCCGCTTTTCGGGAGGTTCCTTTGCTCCAGGGCAGCTTTCAGGTCCGCAACTCGGAGCGAATGTAGAGGTTTTCCATCAAGCGTAATATCTTCGTCCGCCATTTTGCTCCCTCCGCTTGTCTAAACTCCCCAACAAACGTCGCTACAGCCGCCGCTCGGCGTCACCACTCGGCAGTTTCCGGAGACGCTCGGCTCGGCCCGAATCACATAACAGCACAGCAACTTCTAAAGAGGTCAAGTTTAGCTTCCCTGTCACAGTTATTTGTCAAGCTTTATTCAGGAAAAAAGAAAGTGTTTTTATTTGATTTTTTTTGTTTCTTAATGAAAAACTAGGCCACCAACATTATTTGGTAAAAGAAACGTCCAGCAGGATCAATAAATAACATTGTTATTTACAGAATCCGAATGAAAAATGTTATACAAACACGTTTAGGTATGAATGTCCACATAGGCAAACACATTTGCTTTGTTGTAAAAAAAATCTATTTGTGCATATACTGAACAGGAATCCAAAACAGACATTAAATGTAGTGTTCAAAGTAAGAGTATTACTGTAAGAGATTCATTTCAATGTATTCTCAAATACATATAAGACTCTACAGTCTTCACATAGTGTAAAAAAAAACATACAAAAAGAAAATCCTCATCTTCAACTTGTAATGTAAAATATCTCTATAAAAGTTGCAAGTCATCTACTTAAAATCCTTTGTGAAAGATGTGCATAAAAAATATTCAAATTAAGCCATGCAAAAGGGGGAAAGCAAAGAACACACAGAGGCTGACAATAATAAATATGTATAAGAATCGTCGATCATGCGCTCTTTCATACAGAGACGGTATTTGATCAGGCTCCTTAAGTAATACTTCAAACTTCCACAAGATGGCTCTGAAGAAAGGAAAATGTAACAGCAGGAAAAAAAAATGCAACTAAGCTGAGCCACAGGAAGAAAACTAGATCAGGATTCACCTCGGGTGAACTGAGGTCCGAGATGCCAACATGTACAAATGATATTCAGACATTAACTCCTATGTAAAATGAGCTGCTGTTTTTGTGCACGCAGTTTGGACTCGCAGTGCGAGTGTGGTACAACGCTGTGTTTCAGTCTGGTGTTTTGCGTGATGCTGATTATAATGACGAGCCCCGTCAGTGTAAACAGGCTGAGGTCAGACGAGAACCGCACAGAGAGATGGGAAATCATTTGGGCTTTGATGCATGTATCCAGGCAATCAGAAAGTGGACTGTGCTTTATTTGTAGCTTACACTAAGGCTGGGCAACATGGTGAAGAACAGCGTTTAGGGCGATAATCTGGAAGGTAAGGTTTTAGTGTAAACTTTACACATCTAAACTAGTGAAGCAATGGCCGCCATACCCAGCTGTAGATTTAATCGCACCCCCTCCTCGACATAAACAAGCATCACTGACAGGTATCTTAGGGGGAAAGGGAGATAAAAAAAAGAGAAGTAGGAGACAGTTAACGCTGCTCTTCAAAGCAGGACATGTCTCAGCAGGTGAACTCGGTCAACAGGTTTTTTTTTTTTTAAATCACTTTTCAAAGCTTCCACCTGACTGTGGGAAAGAGCAGGCTTAGGCAATTTCTCAGCTATCATTAGTCGTTCTCTGCCGCTCGATTAGGTTTCTCTCCTCGTCAGTGAGGACTTTTGCTTTTTTTTTTTAAATATTACAACATGCGTACAGCTGTACATCGGTAAACTGAGGAGTCGTTTCAAGTAAAAAGTTGCAAACAATACAACAGTTCCTAGTAGAAATGGGCGCAGATCAAGAATAAAACTTCCTAAAGCGCTCTCCTTGAAATGTAAATTTGCCTTTTTAGAGCACAAAACTCCCCAGCATGCAGCTAAAATCGCTTCAGAATTATGATTAAAAAAAAAAGGCCTATCAGATAACATTGAGAAAAGCAGGTCGGAACCAGGATGCAAGGCCTCATCTTACACTTATTTTTGGAACGGGGGCTTGCTAGATAAATAAAGGAAGGAAGAAAAAAAAATGGCTATCATGTGCAGGGAAAGGAAATATGGCGAGCATATTAAAGCAGAGCTCCCAAAATAACACGTGCTCAACCGCAGAGGGGTTTCAAATTTTCAATAAGTTAACGAAAAACAAGAGCACGTGCCATCAAAGCAAAAATGTCAGGATATAAACAAAGGCGAAAGAGGAGGAAAAAGAAAAACACACGCGGGCTCTTTGAAGCCCGGCTCAGAAACAGCTGCAGTGTGGTCGAAACACTTGCTGCGGGATCAGTCGAACGCTAAAAAGTAAAAAGTGTCATGACAAATAAGGCATTTCAAGAAGAAAATACGGGTGTAGTGAAGACAAAAATGATACAAAATATCATGATGATATTTCCGCCAGGCGCTGAAGTAGAGTGGAGAAGCCGGCCGCTTGTTGGGAGAGCTCGGCGACCCGGTCCACCATCTCCTGGGAGGCAGAAACTGACGGGTAGTTCTGTGCAGCGCCTTTTGTTGCCACAACGACCGCCTTCAAGGCTTGGCAGAGTCGCCCTCCAGATGTGGTGATCTGAAGAAAAGGAGGCATAAAAACTCACTCAGAAGATTCAACTCAGATTGGCTTTTTTTCCCTTTGTGATCAAATAATGATTTCCTGAAGCTGGAAATCTTTATTCGAGAAGCTGGAAAGTGGCGCTGGGGCCTCAACCATGGATAAGCGGTAGAAGATGGATGGATAGATGAAATAAAGATCTGGTGGGGAAAAAAAAAAGAGAAGTAAACGAATT
This sequence comes from Kryptolebias marmoratus, assembly GCF_001649575.2. Lineage (NCBI taxonomy): Eukaryota > Metazoa > Chordata > Actinopteri > Cyprinodontiformes > Rivulidae > Kryptolebias > Kryptolebias marmoratus. The sequence goes on from NC_051436.1 coordinate 13,342,858, forward strand.
TCTCGGTGTACCTTAGCTCGGAGGTCAGCAGACGTCAGAAGACGGGAAAGCGTGTCTCCGATAAACACCAGTTTGTGCGCCGTCACGATGAGACTCTTCCCTCTCGCCACGAAGATGCGAGGCGGCTGGTTCCCCTTCAGGCTGCTGTAGAGCACGTCGATGGCGTCTGCGAGGCAGGACAGGTGAGCCAGGCTCTGGGAGGAGTAAAAGGACAGCAGCTCAGAGTCCTCCAGGGACAGGGATACCGGCAGAGGAGGAGATGGGGTCATCTGTAGAAGGCAAATGGTAAAGTTAGGTTATACTGCGGCTCCCCTGAAAGGGTCAAAATAAATCAAATATAGACACAAAGTCTGGAGTAAGTCAGATAAAATCCCCTATTGCCAGATTATCATGTTCGGGTCTCCAAAGGGCAATATTGTGACTTGATCTTTAGACCCTTTCTTGTGTTTTTCAAGTCAAGAAAATGTAAAATAAAGAAATTTAAAGACAAAAAAAGAAAGTTAGAATTAAGTTTATGAAGACTTCTTTCAAGTCTATAATCTTACACCAACTTCTAGGCTAAAAACAAAGAATAGACATGGTCACAAAATGAGATTGTAAAAGATGAGATTAAAAAAATTAGATGAAGCAATAATATAGGAGTGGGGAAGAAATAAGAGACAAGAATAGATGAGATATGAAATAGGATTAAATGAAACAATGCCATCCAAAATTATAACTGACAAGATTAGAAAAAAGGGAAAATATTTCATCATCTTTTATGAAGATAAAAGACCAGAAATTATAACAGTAGAATTGAAGGAAAGCAATGAGATGATGATGAATAAAGAGATGGAATGAGATGAGAAATTAGGATCTAGACCCAAATGTGGGACCAGTCTGCAACAATCTAACAATCAACCTTAATTACCGGTAAGTGACCATTTAACCTTCTTGATAAAGATGAAAAAAGTACGAAGCATATATCAAAACAACATTTGAACTAACTGAAATATTTAGTAAGGCACCAAGAACACAGCGTCTTGTCAAAGAAGCAGTAAATCAGTTGCATTGATTACTTTTTTAGCCCCAGTGTTTTCACATATTTTAATTACTTTACAAGTACAATAATGGGCAACATACAGGTTATTAGAAACCAAAATGGCTGCAAAGGCAGAAAAAATGAATTCATATGAAATAAAAAAAGTAATATACTGAAATGGAGAACACCTAAAATTAACCGGTGGGAAAAGATGAACAAGTTTACATATGCCTATATAAGAATAAACTCTGTATAAAACTGTTTACATGGTGGAATATTCGTCATTAAGCTGTTCTTAAATGTCTGAAAGAGTCGGGCTCAAACACGCCATGCAGTACATCAAAACAAGAGGCACTGCTGAAGAAACGACTGTGCTGTCTGTCACTTATTGTCCGGCGGGGTCCTTCCTATGTGAGGCCAGATTGTTGAGAGCCACAAGTGACCTCTTGTTTCTCATCTGAGGCGTAAACAAGGGAACCCCGCAAGGAGCAGCAAAAATGTGGAGCGAGCCACAGAGAGACGTGACCTCAGTTTGGTGCAACACGACTGACTTAAGAGAAAAATAGGAAAAACAAAAAAATGACAGTTTTAACGTTCTCTTACTCTCACAGCAACACTGGATGAGTGAGCATTTTTTACTTTTATTACGCTGTCACCAACAGGGCTGAATGTCATGGAAAGTTATATGATGTTGGGTAAACAGATCCTAAGAGCACATTGGGAAGCCGACAGACTGCAAGCTGGATTAATGAGTCACAGTGCTCGCTGGTAAACAGGGTGCACTGTCAGCTCAGGGTGAATCAGTGACTGAATCCGTGTTTGTGTTTCAGAGAGTGCACAGAGTGACAGAAAAAGGGATTATTTATACGGAGGTGAGACTCACCCTGGGTTCTGCAGTGATAGTCTGTCCGCTCTCGGTCAGGACATCAGGAAGGAGGTCCGGTTTACCCTTATAAATAGAACAGTTAATATTAATATATGCACTTTAACACTCGTGGTGATGCAAACCGTTACCAGCAAACCGACCTGCAGCTTGACGTATCCAACACTGTCTCCTGTAGGTACCGGGGCCGGGATGGGAGTCAAGCCTATTCCTGCGTACTCGTTGCTGGGGTCGTCCTCCCCGTTAACAGGCCCCACTGTGAGAGTCACGCTGTTTGGAGTTGGGGGCAAAGGAAAAGCCGGCTGGGGGGTCGGCGGCAGGGGTCTCTCCTGGATCCAGCTGCCTTTACGGGAACCCATTCCACCGCAGGACGACTTCCCATCGGGCACTGGGAGCGCTGGCAAAGGCCTGCGCGACAAGGACTCCTGGGAAGGCAGGCGAGGCCGTCCTTGGGCCTGCAGGAGGAGGGCGCTCTCCTCGAGGGTACGCTGGACGAGCGACAAAAGCCCCTCAGATGGAGGAGCGTTCCCGACGGCGGTCAGCGCCGGAAGCAGGTCAGCCAAACGAGCCCAGGCCTGCTGAAGAGGCGGCGGGGGATCGCTGGCGTGGCTGGCTTTCCAGGTGGACAGGACCTCGGCCAGCGAGGTAGCCAGGTCCCGTGATGAAGGGGTGGAGGCTGAGCAGGAGGCGGTGCTTAGCACTGAGTGGACGAGTTTGGAAAGGGACACCTTCCACTGCACGTCGCCCGAGCCGTTGCTGGAAATGGAGAGGCGGCGGGTGGAGGTGGAGGTGGAGGAGGAGGATGACGTCGAATGGGGAAGGAGTTCTATGTTCAGAGCAGGCATGTCGTAGATGCCGCAGTCGACCTCGGAGGAGTCCTGTCGTTGGGGATCTCCGCTGCTGGCTCGTTTATCGGACCCAACCTGGGCACCATTTTCCACGCAGAGGCTGCTGGCGGACTCTGCTGGCCCCAGAGGCACGCCGGGAAGCGTAGGGACACTGTAGACTTCGTCCTCAGCTTCGTCCGGCTGGACATCTGCTGTGGACATGTTCAGGGCGATTGTGGGGACATTGTAGACCTGCTAAAGAAGAAAAAAACAGACTATTTTGACAAATGTGCAGTTTATCTTGAGATATTGTAAAAAGATGCTAAAATCTGTGAATTACAGACAAGTTTCTGTCAAGAACGTAATGATTCAGTTGAAGATTCATCTGTCCTCGCAAAGCAAATGATCAAACTGAACCCGACCAAAGAAAACCGCCCAGAGATCTTCAAATACACCCATTAGGAGAGTTACTGACCACCACAGAACAGGGCTTATTTATGACCTATAATAGCACGGAAATGTGCCTGTAATCCACATACAGCACCAGCAGGACTAGAGTAAAACCTAGTCCAACAGCTGGGATACATTTCTAAGATTAAAGGGGGGAGACCACTGCGGGCAGGGTGGTGGTGGGACACCCACAGCACGGCCCTCACAGATGGGTGTGACGGGGAGAAAATAGAAACAACACTTGGACTGGATAGACAGGCTTCCTCGGCAGACTGAGACAGGTGTGGCCTCGCCTGGGAGGGGGGCAGGGACACGGACCAATGGTGGAATGTGAGAATAAATGGTGGCAGGCTATTCGATAGTCGCTTCTTGTTCACAAGTCACTTCACTTGTATAGGCATGAATTCCAGATCGGTTTCCCGCCGTTCCCAGCACATTATTCTCATGAACGAACTAAAACTCAGCGCTGGAATTATTGATCTTATCTGTGAGCAAAGACGGCACTGCTACTCAAAGAGTAATGTCTTTACATAACATTTGTTTGTTTTTCAGTTTCAAATGAAATACAAACGGTTTTAGATTCTGTTTTTTTTCTGAGAGGGAATATTTTACAAGAAATTAAAACAACTTGTCGTCTTCTTTCAAAAACTAACTAAAGAAGCTGCATTTCCTGGTTGCTAAGTTGACTAAAGTTTAAAGCTTAACAACACTAAGGCTTGTAAATAAAATTAAGGGATCAATGACACCGAATTCAACACTGCTGCAAATGTTGTGCAAACAGAAACCGAGTACGAACTAGACAAACGTATGCACAGGTCAGCAAGCGGAGCCAAGCCAGGAGTCCCGTTTACCTCTGTTTCCGAGTCAGCTTGTGATTGGACACTACGAGGGGTGTCATAGATGCCATCATCGCCCTGGAGGGCAGATTGGACTGGTTGTTGCCACCTACCACTGGGAGGGGTATCATACACCTACCATGGGAGTGGAGGATTAAAAACAAATTATGAGTGCTGATTTGCAAGACATCGGGTAGTTAAACAGAGCACCACACACACGTTAAAAATGATCTCTGAAATATGGAGATTGAGACAAAACAAGTTTTTTGGGCTCTCACATACCTGGTCCTGGTCCTCGGCATTTGAGCATTTGCTGCTGCCTTTTTCCAAGCCGTTGCTCATGTTTCCGTCGCTGCTCTGGGGAGTTCTGATCTGTTTACTCTCCTTTTGCTGCAGGCTGGTTGAACTTGCCTGACTAGTAGGTTTGGGGGCAGAGTTACAGTCAGCTGGTGACGGCGCCGCTTGCTGCGAGTCCTTCCTGGTGACTCCTCTCACCGGAGGGGCCGGCGGAGGAGGTTTCCGGGCAAAGCTGGGCGACCCCGGAGCCCTAGCCTGTCCGGCTCTGATCAGCAAAGGGGACCCCCGGTGGCTGGCCGCGCCGGGTTTGCCTCTTGCAACGGCAGCGTTTGGTGGTACTCCCTTCAGCAGGGGTCGAGGCGACGCTTGGGCAGGGGTCAGTGAAGACGGGTGTTGGTGGGCCAGAACTGTGGCTGGCGTCTTGTGTAGGTTTGCTCGCACAGAGGCGGGTGTTTGGTACAATCCAGGTACGTCCTGGTTGACTTTGGGCTGAGAGGTTCCATTGATTACAGAGGTGCTGTTGGAGCATAGAGGACTGGCCACACCTCCACCCGTTGGAGATTGGTAAACATCATCACTTGCAAGCGGCGTACCTTTGGGCACCAAGTAACAGTCATCAGACTGTCCTGATGTTAGTGTTTCCCTTGGGACAAGATATGTAGTGTCTTCTGGTTCATCAGCAGCCCTTTGTACTCCAGTGGGAGAAAGGTACACGGAGTCTGAATCCATGAGGATTCCTGGCTGCCTGGCAGGCAGAGCTCCACCTGGTTTCTGATAAAGTGTTCCTGACATGTCTGTGCCTCGTCCCCTTAAAGAGGGTGAGCGTGGCCGTCCCGCCACCCCAATATCCCAGTCCGGTCTGTGCCGAATGCCAGAACTAGAGTGTGAGCGCGGGCGTCCGCCCTCCACTCGGCGTAGTTCTCCAGTCCGGGAGGCAGCCGCCCCTCCTCGACCCTCATCTGCGGCCGGCGGGGCTCGATACACGCCGTCTGCATCGTCTGTGCCGCTGCTGACAGCAGTCTGGGCCAACGGTGGGCCGGGCGACAGGTAGACAGAGTCTTCGTTAGGACCAGGGTCTGGGCTTGGGGGCGGGGCGGTCTGCAGGAGTCGGAGGCGGTTAGCAGGAGCGATTCCCTTTCTGCCGTGCAGGGAGCAGTGCCACCAGCCAGTCTGCTCCTGTTTGAGGACCATCAGGATGTCGCCCTTCCTGAAAGCCAGCTCCTCTGGGCTTTCTGCCGTGTTGTCAAACAGCGCCTTCGCCAAAACCGTCTGGAGAAAGATTTAAAAAAAGAAAAGGAGAAAAAAAAAAAGCAAATGTGCCAAGTCAGGAGAATAAAACAGTTGATTGTTTAGAGCTGTTAAATGAAAACCGAACACTAGTGAACAGAGAAGAGCTCAGAAGACGTAAACATGTGAGACAGAGAAACGGGAGGAGGATTGGTTCACAAAAACATGAAAACTCCAAAAGCAGCAAGGCCACCTGTCCCCTCATAACCCTTCCATCCTCTATTTGTTCTCAATCCTTTAAATAAATGACGCTCAGTAGAGCTGTAGCTAACTGGGTCAGGCAGTGATCGAGCTGATAAACGTCGGCAAAGAGCCGAGCGGGAGCTGGCACATTCGACTGCTTTGCTCAGGTGTTATCCCTGAAGGAATAATCTGAAAATTTACAGCCAATCAGAGCGATTCCTCAGCTTCAGCCTGGCGTGAGAACAGGAAGTTAAACTCAGGATTTTCTACTGCTGCCTGTTTAAGAACTGGATTCATTTAGAGCCATTCTGATGATCTTTTTTTTTTTTTTACAATAAATTGGTAACCAGTAGACCGATTCAAAAACTTCAAATCGTGTTGGATTTGTCTTTAAAACATCTATCTAATGGTATCAAATTGTGTTGTGTGTGTTGACGAGGTTCTAAAAATCAGGCGGCCTTGCTACCAAAACAATCACGTCACATTTCCAACAAAATTCCCAGCTGGATCAGCTATTACGGTCAAGAGAGCAGGAGGGGAAAGAGTCGGGGAGGATCAATGATCAAATGGACACAGAGGCTTAATGGTAATGAGCAGGATAAGAGGGAGGGGGAGGGGATGAGAGGCACATCTGTCCCTTGCTGCTTAGGGTTTAATTGCCAACCCAAAAAAAGCCAGAGAGTCAGACCCCCTTTCATTTTCTAAACCAAAGCCCCTGAGGGGGACAGAGAGGCTCCAATGAGCCATGAGGGAGCCCCATCAGATCAGCAATGGAGGCAGTGAGGGTGCTCATAAAATATGCTGACAGTGTGCAAAACCAAAAAAGGTGTCTATCTTGTCCATCCTTTGTGGTTTTGGCACACAATCTGACACCAAATCCGTGCACACGGGGATCCAAATACTGTACTCACCGAGACGGACATTGCTGCAGGGATTTTATTTTATTTTTTAGCTATGTCTCTGGGAAACTAAGTCATCCAGCGTCCCGGATCAGTCAGCTCATCCGTGCAGATCAGCTGCGGCTCTCACGGACGTGCCGGTGGGCAGAGGGACTCGGTGCCGAGGCACAGCTGCTGGCTCCGGGCGCGACGCATCTCAGATGACGCCCGGCTGCCTCCACGTCTTCGTACGGAGCCCTGCAGCCCGCAAGGAAACACTTTTTTTGTCACGCTTTGACCGCATGCAAACACCGTCACACGAACAGATTTCATGGCCTGAATTCATACAACACAGTACACATTAATAATATTTATTTAAAAAAGTGGACGAGCAGAGGCGATGTGCTTCACGCGTTAAAGCTTCCAAAGCTAGCCCGAGATTAGCATCATTCAAAACATTGCTAACGCTGTCAAAGTTATCTTGTAAATACATTTATATGACTTATATATATATATATATATATATTTAATTTAATTTATATTTTACATGGCTGGTAAAGCTGCGGTAAACCCTATCGCGGCCTAGCTGTTACTGACTAGATGGATAACTAACGCTGGTTATTTATCGCCCCTCTCGCTGCTACCGCTCCGTTCTGACCAACAATGGCACCACTGGACAAAATATAAACCGAGCTGTGTACCCATGGACATTAGCACGCAAAGCAATCGGCCATTAAAATAAATACCTCGCGTTTTTCCTTTTTTTCTTCTTTTTATCGCCAGTAAACTTCCCATCGGCGTACAGTCTATGGAGATATGTGAAATCCCTTCTTCGTTCTGTCCAGGCGTGAAAATATTCGATGACGAAACAATTAGCCCCGCCCCCCGCGGTGGTCCGGGTCACTCCGCCGATCTCAAAGCAAACACCTCCTGGAATTTCAATGGTTGAGTCCAATCCAGCCGCTGTGAGATCGCGCAGCCAACCACTGCCGGTGTTGTGACGAAAAAAAGCGATCCCTGTTATGGGAAGCGTGCACCAAGGGACTTGTTTTCTCACTAAGTGTTTTCATGTGGTGTCAAATCCTGGCTGAGCAAGAAAAAGGTTACAGCCAGGAAATTCATATTATTGAATAACATCAGTCCCTGACTTTATTCTTAAAATAGTCTATTTTAACAGTAAATAAAATTGGGGGCGGGGGTTAAGATCTGGTAGCCTAGCATGTCATAAAATGCTACGTATATCCGGCCCGTATTTTTCAAAATTAAATATTTGTTGTTGTGTTGTTTTAATGGTGACGAAAACCACAAGTCCTCTCATCACTTTTGACTTTCGTATAGGTTTTTATTGAATAAAACTACCGCTCCGAACTGCAGGGGTGCTTTTATTCGGTACAACACCTACACTGAACAGCTCGGGTGATGGTGCTTTTAGGGACGTTTATTTTCTTCCGTTATTTAGACAGCTTTTTAACCCACATGTCCAAAACACAAAGACGCATTCGCTATACTCCTCTTATGCGTGGTCTCGTTATAGGTATATATAAATGCTTTTCGCAATTAAAAGAACTAATGTGAAAACCGTAGCTCTAACATTAATCTAAAACTGAAGTCTCTTGAGGCTTTTATTCCGAAAGTCGTTAAGTTTAACCGGAAAACGCAAAACGTAGCTAAAATACAAAGTCCAGGCAACCCAGTTTTAGCAAAGTGCAATGTTTTATTAAAAACATATTAACTCGTTGCGACATCATCTCTAAGTCTGCATGAACTGCTTGGTGAGAAAATCGTCTCGATCTAATTTTTGTTTACCGACATGTTTGTTCAGTTTACCCTGCGCGTGCACGTTTGCCTTTGTAAAAAATTACCGACCAAACATCGGATCTGCATTGCCGATTCTCCTGTCGGTCGCGAAATTATCGGTGTTAGTCACTAAAATGTCCCGTTTCCCGTGAACGTCCCACCTCTGCGCCAGACTCGTCCAGGGCCGTGACCTCTGACCTAGTTGCCCCGTGTTTGAGCGAATAAGTTACTCATTTCTGTCCGCAGGTGAGGATGAGGAGTGTCCTTGGGTTCCTGAGGATCAACCCTGTCGCTGGTGGTCAGAGAAGTATGTCTCAGAGCAGTCTTGCGGGGAAAGTAGCCATAGTTACTGCTTCCACGGATGGGTAAGAAAGATGTTTGTTCTGCTTTAAAGTGACTAAAACAGACCGAGGAAGTGGCTGTTTCGTTGTCCTTGTGATTAGAATTAAATCACAATTAAAGGCCCAGCATTTCTTAAAAGTAGGCATGTGGCAGTTTTAGGTTTTAGGGTAATATCTTACGTTGAGGGGTTGTAGTCGTTTTGCTCAGACTTTACGCACTATCTCATGCAACATCAGAATACGTGTTGTGAAGGACTCTCAGCTACTACCACACCAGATTTTAGCTTCATGCCTGTAAGACTGACCAAGTAGTAGCCATGTAGGCTGGGGCCGATTAGATGCACATCCAGTGATCACTTTCTGCAGGTTTCATTAAAATCCACCATGTAGTTTGGTAACACATGACACAGACAGGGAGAAAAAAACACACTATCGCCCGCCTGCGCCTTCCGTCGGCGGGCGACGACAGCACTTCCTCCAGCACCAAGGTCCCTCTCGTCACGACGGCTCCCTGTCCCTCCTCAGGATTGGCCTGGCTACGGCTCGGGCCCTGGGAAGGAGAGGGGCCCGCGTGGTCGTCAGCAGCCGGCGGCAGGCCAACGTGGACAAGGCCGTGGAGCTGCTCAGGAGCCAGAGCATCCAAGTGACTGGAACCACGTGTAACGTCGGCAACGGAGAGGACAGAGAGAAGCTGGTTCAGACGGTAAGACCATCAATGTCAGTGTCAGCATCAGCTTATTTATGTGACAGAAAACAACAGATGAAATACTCAATGAAATAAAACAAGACAACAACAACAATAAGAATAAGAAAAAAGAATATTTAAAAGTAAAATTAAAACAAAAAAAAAAACCACATATACTTCATAGCTATCGTAAATTCAGTAAAAAAAAAAACTCTGACTCTGTTCAAATCAAACGCCAAAGAATAAAAAACGAGTCTGAAGCAAAGATTTAAAAGTCTCGACAGTCTCAGCGGTCCGTCCACAAAAACGTAAGCCGTTCCAAAGTTCAGGAGCACTAAAGCTCGATCACCTCTGAGTTTGGACCTGGATCTTGGAGCGTCTAAGAGAAGCTGTCTGGTCGACCGAAGTGCTCCTACTGGAGCGTTGATCACAGAGATGCAACGAAGTCGAAACCATCCGTCTGTTCATCATCCGAGACCCCAAAATGTGGGACAAAAGGCTTCAATGATCGTTAGGCGCGACCTCGTGCGTGGTCAGGGCACAGTAACGCTCGCAGACCAGCACGGGGATGACTCTCAGCTACTACTGCGCCACATTTGAACTCAGTAAGTGTGAAGTTGGCCGAGTTACAGCAGCGTTTGTGTTGACAAACAGGGTTGATGCCAACAGGTTGTAGAGCTTAGAGTACGTGTTTTGAATGACTCTCAGCAACAACCGCACTAAATTTGGACTGAGTGATGGCCATTTTTTGAGTTGGGGTGCAGTTAGTTGGCTCGGCAGTTAGCAGCCATCTTGAATGCGATCCACTCGGTTGCTTTCTGGAGAGTCCATGAGATGTTTTGCTAACAGCACAGACAAAAGAAACCCTGTCACTCCACTTTCAGCCTTCAGCGGTGGGTCTGGGGTCGTGTCTTTTCACGCAGCGTGCTCGGCGTCGGTGGAAAAAGCGACCTAATTGTTGGATATAATAGAGTGTTATGGTTTTTTTTTTCCCCTCCACGTTAACCTCAGACATTTCCTGCAGCTCATCAGACCTGCCGAGCGCTCGGAGTGGAGGGGAGGGAAGGGGAGGGGATCGCAGCCCCTTCCTCCTTCAGGGGGGACGCCGAGCTGCATTCTTCCAGCGTCTGCTGCGGAGAGTTCTGGTAAAGTCATTCCACGGGATGTGTTGGACGCTCGCCCCCGTGGGGGGAGGAAACGGAACGTTTTCTTTGTCTGAAAGCATTCGGTTGGAGGTTCGCTCGTTGTGCTCATTGTGCTGCGAACACAGGCTTCTGTGGTCCTGTGTGCTTTGACTTTGAGCTGGGGTTCATTGGAAAGGTGCTGAACAGTGAACGTCTCACCTGTTGTAGACGATTCTCTGAACGACCTCAGTTCTTCCATAAAAACTGCCTTTTGTATTAATTAATATTTAGCCTATAACGTATTTGAATTTTCCTTTTACCTTCTCAAATACTCCATAATGTGCTTCTTCTAAACCAATCGCCAAAAGGTCAAAAATGGGCGATCATTTGTTGATTTTATTTTGCCAGCGTCTGTTGTTTCTCTGCGCGGGTTCCTTTGTCTGTCCGTTAGCAGCAGCCGAGTTTACAGATACTGAAACCAAATTTGGCATGGTAGGAGCTGAGAGTCGTTCACTGCAGATGCTCCGAGCGTGAGATAGCGTGTAACAATGACCGTAAAGCTACAACGCTGTTAATTCTCTATGTGAGACGGTTTTAGTTTAAATGTCTGGCTGTTAAAGGATGCGGGCGATCTGCATTCCTTCAACGAGCAGTTCTTTATCAGATCAGTACTGAGGTCTTCTCTGTAAAGCTTGGTTACATCGTAATATCGGGAGGCTTTTTTATTATGAACTCAGCGGTTCAGTCAAAATATCGGCCCTCTCTGTTCCGTTCCGTTGTGTAACATGTTGCACCCTAAATCAGAAATCGTCTCCGTTTTGGTTTTAGACTCTGGATCAGTGCGGCGGCATCGACATCCTGGTGTCCAACGCTGCTGTCAACCCCTTCTTTGGAAGCATCATGGACACCACAGAGGAGGTTTGGGACAAGGTACACAAAGCTACGACAACAAAAACAAAGCCCTGGGGCTGCTTCACATCCGTCTCGCCCACGTTCCGTCTGTCCAAGGCTCAGGCGATCGTTTGGTTTTGTTTCGTAGATTCTTGGCGTGAATGTAAAATCGGCCTTCCTCATGACTAAGCTGGTGGTGCCTCACATGGAGAAGAGAGGGTGAGTGTCGAACTGAACCGCAGGTTTTGTTTTTTAAATCATTAATGAATCTAATTGTCAGAGCTACATATGAAGCTGTCTGGTTGTTTCTGACGGGTCTGTTTTTTTTCTTCCAGAGGAGGAAACGTGATATTTGTGTCGTCTGTGGGTGCCTACCAACCGTTTCCGGTCAGAGAGTACACCTGAAACACTTCATTAGCAAAAAAACTAAATATTTTGAGATAAATTAAAGATGCATACAGAGGCTTGTTAAGTTTAAAATTTTACTTAATGATTTATTTTTTATCCTTTTCTGTCATTTTGGACATATTCTTGGAATCTGGCTGCTCTCCACAGGGTCTGGGTCCCTACAACGTGAGCAAGACGGCCCTGCTGGGTCTGACCCAGAACCTGGCTCCCGAGCTGGCTCACAGCAACATCAGGGTGAACTGCGTGGCTCCGGGAGTCATCAAAACCCGCTTCAGCGCCGCCGTGAGGACGCACATTTCAGCTGTCGGCTCAGTTCTTTAGAAGAGTTAATGTCTTACCTGTTGAAGATACTCTGGAGGAACGGAGCCCGTTCGGATTTGTTGCCTCAAAGCCATTCTGGGGGGGGATTTGACCACAGGTGGTCGGCTCACAACGCCTCTGTTTCACGTTTGGGAGCAAATTAGTAGCTGAAAGACTTCGTAAAAAAGTAAACGTTACGACACATTCAGACGTTTGAACGTTATTATTATTCTGACAACAACAAGATTCAGAGCCATCGCTTCCTGAGCCTAATAACCTAACTGCTGCAATATAAAGTCAAATAATAAAGATTCAGAGCGAACGCTGTAGATTTTAACTCGTTAAACCCAGCTTTCAGCACACAGTGTCACTGTGAACGTAGCATCACCGCTGTGTTTGATGAGGTGAACTCCGCTCAGACTGCTCTCCTCTGATTGGCCCGGCACGTCCCAGTGACCGCAGCGGGTCCAAAAACAATCAGAACGAACAGTAAACCAACACGACGTCCTGCATTCCACTTTGATCGATAAGATCCGGAGAAATTACACTGAGAGGAAAGTTGATAAAAAAGTTAATTGAAACTTTGAGTCAAGAAAAAAAAGCTGTATCTTTAGAATAGTTCCAAGATCGGCTGTTTAGTTATCTTTAACCAGCCGGTAACTGAGCTAACTTTTAGGGTTTTTTTACCCTGAGACATTCAGCAGGTCCTACAGACGGGTTGTGTTCAGACTTCCAAACGTGGGCAGATAAGAGTTCAGACCTATATTTAACCAATCAAATGCTACAAACCTTTTTAAACGACAACGCTTTTCAGAGTTTAGTTCTGTAAAATGTAAAATTCACAGCGATGTAAAGGTTTACAAAACAGGGTTTGAATTAATCACTACGAATTTTAGGAGATTGGAGGAGTTTTTTTCTCTAAAACAGCTCCCCACTTTAGTCCTGAGCTTGCTTAGACTAGCCATTAGCTCATCAGTCCGGTCAGATTTAACTCTTTTCTCCAAACCGAGGCTGTTCAAAGAGCTTTCTACAGCAGGTAAGATATTAGCTGTTTATCAGCTGAGCCGTCTATAATGCAGTACTTCTTTCTGTTGCAGTTGTGGCAAAGTGAAGACACCATGAACGAGTTAAAAAAGCAGCTCAGCATTAAAAGGTTGGTTTTTTTTTTTTACAAGTTCAAACTGAGCTTTTCATGTTCTGTACTCCCAGCGTGTAACTCGGCGGATCTCTCTCCGTAGAATCGGAGAGCCCGAGGAGATCGGCGGAGTGATCGCCTTCCTGTGCTCAGACGAGGCGTCCTACATCACAGGGGAGACCATCATGGTGACCGGAGGGCTGAACTGTCGGCTCTGAACCAATCAGAGGAACAACGACGCTTGTGATCATTCAGCTTTTACACTTTAAATTAACTTTTAAATTCCACCTTTTGGCCTTCAGATTAAAATGGGAATAAAGCTAAAATGGCTAACATAAGAGATGTAAAATGAAACCAGGCAACATGTTGCTGAATATTCTGATTTAAATGCATAAAACTGATTTTGTTTCCCCTGCTGGAAGTGTAATGCTCACTAACCAAGATTTAAACCAGGGATTCACAATATTAGATAAACATGCAGCTGTGATATTATTGAATATTGCAATGATGACATCAGTCGCAATAAAGCCATGTTTGTTTTCACTCCTCGTTCTGTTTTATCACTGAAATCTTTGCGTCATTTTATGTCTAAATGGGCATCAAAGACAGAATGTTGAACTGATAAATGCAGAGCAGGAAGGCCTGACACTTTTGGAATATTAGTCTTTAATTTGCTGCGATGAAAGCAGTGCTTTGTGATGCTGATATTTAAGTTTTATTAACGTGTCACGCAGCCACTGAACTCATTTCTAAAATGGCTGTTCCTAAATCAAAAGTCTTTGCTGCTGCGTGCTCGGAACGACCAGCATTTTCCAAATAGGGTGACGATTTATATTTGGGGAAACGTGTCGTTTTTACACACTTTTAGAAAAGAGATGGTGAAATAAAGAAATATGATTACAACTGACGGGTCGAGCTGCATCAAATCAATGAAAACACAAAAGATAATGTTTGTTTAAAGCCAGGTTTTGTGTGAAGCACGCCCAACTTCTCGTTGTAAATCAGACTGTTGGGTAATACGGTCACAATTATTGTAAAGAGAATAAAATCAGTAAGAGTCAAAAACTTTAATAGTTAAGGATGACAGAAACAATACATATTGTGTGCTGTAAATGGTGGCACAGAAAAGATCAGGGACATGCTTATATATATAAATAAAAGTAACTAAACCCAATTAATGTAAGTGTTCATAATCAGTTACAGCTTCATCTGCGGGTCGGTTTTCCATAATAATCTAAATATTCATGTTTAAATCAGCCCGAATGATGTCACTGTAAGCTGCTGCGTTTGTTTTGTACACGACATTTAAAAACAAAAACCAACACGGTGTGGTTGAAGTCAAAGCGCATTAAAATCGGTCTTCCTGACAGCTGACACGGCGCTGAAAGGTCCCTTAGTTCACCTGCGCTTGCTGCCAGCAGACAGCATGTGTCTTCGGGTCACGCCGGGTTTCCAGAACTCCCTCAGGGTGGGAACATATGTGCCGTGTTTCGTCTTGTAGTAGCGCTTCACGAACAGCTGGGGGCGACAGAGTCGGTCAGAAAACAAAAAACAAAAAGACGAGTGAGTGCGAGGGTAAAAACTCAGCTTAGTTTTTTTAACTTGACATCTACAACTCATTCAAAACGGCTGCCACAGTCAAATTATTTAAAAAAACACTTTTTTAAACAAAATAAGAAGTTACCATCAGTTAACAGCACATAAATGACTTGACAAGATGTTAACAAAATCAACCGACATGATTTATTGCAGCCCAGGTCTTCGTCTGATCAGTTTTTTGTTAATTTTAAAGAGTCCATCGTTTCCATGGAAACGTTGCTCCTCACGTTTGGGGCGTACATACCCTGCCTTTGAAGTTCTTCGTCCCCTCGTCCTCAGAATCTGCCACGTACTCGTCGCCGTCTCCTCGAACAGCCGTCGTCTCTAAACACAGAGGCACACAAAGTTAAACCCGTGCACTTTTTTTCAAAAAATTCTGCATTTCGCACTTTTCCTCGCCTCCTGAAAACCACGTACGGAGGTTATCTGATGCGTTCAATCACCTGAGTTATGCCGCTGCTGTGAGGAGGGACTGCTCACGCTTGATAGCACAGGCTGATTTCTGTCGGGCAGAAACAAACAGCTGGTAAAAATCAGAAAAACAAACCTAATACTCGGGCCTAAATAATGAATCGGTGTCTATTTGGTGGACGTGAACCTTTAGCATAAATCCTTCATGCCAGACAGATAAACCCATAAAAATCTAAATAAATCAGAGGGATTTTTATTGTATCTGTGAGACTAAGAGCTATTAAAATTGTTAAAGGCTTTTAATCTGAAATTTAAAACATAATTCGAGCACAAAGTGTGTTTTTATTCGACGTACAGTGAAAATAAAACTGATTTTTAATTAAATCACAACGGATCAGTGACAGAATTGATTAAAGGCTTAAAAAAGAAAACCCAGAACCCCTTTTTTTTTTTTTTTTTTTTAAATGACCCAGTTCTACAGCGTGAGCAGCATCCTGAATCGTCTGAATGTTTGTTGGGGTTTTTTTTGCAGACTTTGCTTCTTTTTCTGGTGTCCCTTACTCTTTGTTGTCCAGGCCAGGACATTCAGATGATTCATGGAGTCGTGTTTGTTTACACTCTGTGGTCTTCCTCCTGTGATTGTCCTGTTTCTTATAAAAAGAACTTCCTCTTCCTCCTCCTGCTGCTCCTCCTCCTCCGGATGGGCTGCTGCTGCCAGCAGAAACAAGTGACAGTTTTTCCACAACGACTCTCGGTTGTCCGCTCAGACAGGAAGCGTAAACGGAGCGCAGGGACGGGTCTTCGGGCAGGTGGAGCTTCCTGACGCTGTGCTTGCTCACGCAGGCCGTCAGGGGATCTTGGCTCCACCCCTCACCTCTGGCACCTTCCGCTTCGTCTTCCTCGCTCTCGATCGCACGCCTCTTCCTCCCAGATGCTCCACCCTCCTCAGTGTCGTCCTCCGTTCTGATCTCCACCCGTCCCCGCGCCTCCATCGCCCCGCCTTCGTTGGCCTTTCCTCTCCGTTTGACCGAAGTGAATTTGGGGTTCTCGCTCGAGTCCGGCCGCTCGTCCATCACCTCGTCTGCTCGCTGCGTCCTCTTCCTGGCGGAGATCATGACTGGCACGTCCTCGTTAAAAATGAGTCCGATTACAGGCGTGACAAACGCCGACGCCTCCCTCGGCTGCGAGCCGTTCCACCGCTCACCGGACGGTTCGTCGACGCCCGGCAGATGATCTGAGGCGACTCGTCCAGATGGCAGCAGAGAGAGAGACGCCAGGATGGAGTCGCCCATGTTTGGAGGTAAAGACGCTGTAAAACAAAACAAAGAAGAAGAAGATGAATCACTGGACTTTTTAAGACTTCACACTTAAATGTTTCTTTTCTTCCTGTCACACTGGTTATCAGAAGAAAGTTGGTTTCCAGTAAAGTTTTCAGGACAAAATTTTAGACTTTAAATTTCCAAAGATTCCAGTCTTGTTTTGTTTTTAAGAACACTTCAGAAAGAAGTAGAAAATAAAACTGCTGAAACGTATCCTGCTCTTAATATCCCTTAAAGCAGGGGTGTCCAATCCTGGTCCTCGAGGGCCACCATTCTGCATGTTTTCCTTGTTTCTCTGCTCCAACACACCTGATTCAGTGGTTAAATCACCTCTTCATGGTCTGCAGAAGCCTGTTAATGACACTGATTCAAATCAGGTGTGTTGGAGTAATGAATAAATGAATGAATGAATGAATTTGATGGCCACCAGGAAGCAAAGCGTTCTCATTGGGTTAAATGGTCTTAATGGTTCATTATATTTAAATAAATGAATGAATGTTATGTTATAAGGTTATTCAGACAAGCTGCTAAACAAGAACAGAAACACATTTTTAATCTCCTTTTATTTTCAACACTTATTCAGACTTAAAAAAAAAAGAAATCCCCATTTTTAAGTTAGTGAAACTGTTACCTGCAGCCTCCAGATGACCCAGACAAGTCTGATGCTGGAGTAGGACGTTAAGAAGCTGCGGCTGAGTGGCCGATTGGGCACACTCCTCCAAAACGACGGGGGATTCGCTGAGCCACGACACCGTCTATTAAAGAAATACAGACAAAGAGCTTTTATAATATCACACACAGCAATTTCAGTGTTGCATTTACAAAAACTGCAAACAATGAGATCAGAGCGAGAGCAAAAACCGCTTCAAGTAATGCGTGTCAGAGAGCTACCTGAGCGAGGCTGGGAACAGGAAGCAGCTGGTCGAGTCGAATCAAAAACTCCCACAGCAGTTTCTCCAGCTCCTGATCAAACTTTGGGCCGTAGTCCACCGGAAACTGCTCCTGTCGGAGGATTAAATCCCGAACATTGAGTCACCGTTGATGCTGTGAAGACGTGACGTCAGAGGAGGGATACTCACTTTAAAGAAGAGTTCTCGCTCTGCTGGGTCTGTCAGCATCGTGTGGATAAAACAGTGGAAGTTCTTGACCGTTTTCGTGATTTTCACATCTTTTTTCTGGAAGAAAAAGGAAAGATATTAGACTGTTTATAATACAAATATAATGAGTATGATGAGCACTTAGAAGTTTTTCTTTTCTTCCGACAAAACGTTAGCTGCCACTGAAACCCTGGGTATAAAAGGTTCAGATAGTCCTGTTGAATGCTATGCTAAAATGAGAACAAGATTTCTTTAATTGCTGCTGTAGCTTCTCAGTCATCCTGGACATGGTAAATCCAAAAAAAGGAGTTAAAAAACACAAACAACTGGACTTCTATTCTGTAGCTGAAGACGTTTTGCTTCTCATCCGAGGAGCTTTCTCAACTCTAACAGCAGAGAGTTCGAGCTTTTAAAGCTGAGATGTTCTGTGAGCTGGTTTCACCTGCAGATTAAACCCACTCTCCTAACAACAGAGGCTCATTAGGGCCTTTGTTTGCCTGACTCACAAATGGACATTTAGGTACAAACAGGCTCAAGTTACAATTTGTTAAGCATTGCAATTTATTTGACGTTCTACGATATTTTTATTTGTTTTCATTTGTGTTTGTTTTTAATGGTCTCTTGTGTTTGGTATCATCTTTTTACTATTTATGGTTTTGTGCACTTTGGCCAACAGCAGTTGTTTTTAAATGTGCTTTATAAATAAACTGAATTTAAATTTTTAGATAATGTAGAATTGTTGGACGTTTTAAATCCTTAGACACTGTAATTTCTAATATTGAAATTTATATCTTATACATTTATACATTGTCATTTTTAGGTTTTATTCTGATTTTTCTTTATGTCCAATTAAGATACATGACAGTGGTGGTTTGTTGTGATAATAAGTATTACACTTTTTATTAACTCTATTGGGAGGAAGAAAAGCCTAACCAGAGACAAGAAATGCTAATTAGCTTCTGACTATTAATCCTGTACACAACACATCAGTAATGTTACTTTAAAGCCACAAAGTTGTCAAAACATGCATGATTTCAATGTTTTTGATTTGAATTTTATGCTTTTAACACAATTTCTACATCATTAAATGATTGTTTGGGGGGGGGGGTTCCATAAAAAATTAGTTAGAAAGAGTTAGAAAACAGCAAATATTACTTTGTTTACACCAAAACATGACTGCTGATTTCACTCATTTATTATAAATTATGCTTTAGACCAGGGGTGTCCAATCCTGGTCCTGGAGGGCCACTATCCTGCATGTGTTACTTGTTTCCCTGCTCCAACACACCTGATTCAGAGGTTAAATCACCTCTTCATGTTCTACAGAAGCCTGTTAATCACCCATTGATTCAAATCAGGTGTGTTGGAGCAGAGAAACAAGGAAAACATGCAGGATGGACCAGGGACAGACACCCATGCTTTAGACCTTTGGTAGTAAAAATTCACATTTAGTGGTTATTTTTTAACCATAGATGATTAAAATGGAAAACATTGAAAATTCCCATCTTTTGACAGCTGTTATGGCTCTAACCTGTTCCAGTGTTCTGACTGAATCGTCCCTGACAATAAATAAATACATTTTTTGTGTGAATCAGGACGTTGGCTCTAAATTACCACAGATGAAGAAGTGGCAGGAGCACGGATCCTCTCCAGATGTGGTGCGATCACCTCGGCATCCGGCTGTGTGCGGCACAGCTCTAAGATCAGCTGAAAGGAAGACAGTGGATGCTCATGACGTAAATTAGGAAACAGACAGGAGGGGCACGTCACAGATCATGCTGTCAACACTCACCCGTGCTCTCAGACCCAGGGTCAGCTTGCCCTGGTGTCGGAAGGTCAGCAGCCCGGGAATGGTCTCGCAGGCCGATGTCACGAACTCCTCCAAGACGCCATACTGCATCACGTCCCTCTGCTTCAGCACTTTCCAGACTGCTGCAGACACCAGGCGGAGAGGAGGAGCCAGGAGCTGCAGAGCTGCAAAAGGAAGGCTGATATCTGGGCAGGAAATTAGAATCAGACAAACAAAATATTGCTTATAACCAAATCAGGCAGGGTTCAAAGCCAAACTGCTGACCACAACATGGTGATATTACAGCAACAGTGTCCCATCAGGACGTTGATGTACTCAGCTGTTTGTAAAAACACACATTCAGCTCATTAACAGGTAGTCTGCCACAAAGTTAAACACAACTTTAGTCCACTGCTGACGTCCAGTTTAACACTTACCACTGTCGTCGGTTTTTTTCGTGGCCATCTCGCTGAATCACTTAAAGTCCGATAAAGAAAGGCTGTCAGAAAGTTCACGTTAGCTAGCTTGGCAAACAAAGAGTACTAATGCAAACTGCGGCTTCAAAACTAAACTATCGATGCACGTAGGACAAAGCTATTTCACAGACGCACCCGCGATGCTTCAGATTAGCTATCGTTAAAAAGAAACAGCGCAGTAACACTGCGGATATTTAGCTGCTACAGACAAGGCTAAACAAATGTTTATCCAAAACTTTCTGCTGCTTCTCGCCCTCCCGCCTTCACTGACAGAAGTCGCTTCGGTCCTCGCACTGAACGTGCCGGGTTGGCGGCGCTTCGCGGGTGCGCATAAGAAGTGCCCCGTCGTTCTAGAAACTCCGCCCAGGCGGGCGCGGCGATGGATCAAACAAACGCACTCAAGCTCGTTACCCGGATGTGACGCACAGGCCGGTTAGCTCGCGTTGTTTTTAATGTAAAAAAAATAAAAGCTTAACAAAAAAGAAAATTATTAGAAAGTTAAAATAAAAGCCGCAAGCCAGGAACACAATTAAATAAATACTAATAATTATGCGCTTTGATATTATCAAAACTAGTTACTTTTTAATACTGTTGAGTCTTTTATACTGGAACCAAAAAAATTACTTAAAAACATAATTATGATAAAAAGTGCCAAGTAGTGCTGCTGTTATGTTGACTTTACTTTAGTGACAAACTGACTGGGTCAAGTTAAATTAGCTTTAGCTGATGTAGCTAAATGTTAGTATAAGCTGGGTTAGGTCACATTACTTTGAAATATAAGCTATTTTTTTAACACAAATCACATGATAGGTAATATAATTAGCACTGGAGGGAGGAAAAGCTGTTTAAAAGCATTTAAGGTAGCATAAAACAGTCACTATTATGTAGTCTGAAGAAATAAAATTCTCAAATACCCTACTTTAACTTGATATAATGGTCATTTACTGTCCATACTGCTTATAGTTTGGCATAAAAATGGATCCTTACATACAATAAAATGGCTACTGTTATTAGTTCATATAAAACTCAACCGTCAGACATCTTTTATTAGGATTAACTCCCATCCTATCAGATTGTTATGCCACTGTGTGACTCAGTCACATACGCAGGCAACAAGAACTTTGCCCTGTTCTGATGTGCATCTATATTATCACCAGGTTTGAGGCAAAGTCCAGTTTCTGGGTCACACACACGGGAGAGCTCTGACTTTCTGTTGCGCCAAAAACACCATACGAAACACAAGAAGAGAAGGCTAAACGACGAGGATGGACACCACGTCGTCATTTCTCAAGTAAGTGAAGAAGTTTGACTTGTTTCCTGTTGGTTTTAATCGCAGCAGGTGAAACATGGCCCCAGACTTGGTCTTTGCTGTAGACTGACGTGAGATCAACGCAGTGAGTGAGCATGTAGCTACAGACCGTGTTGTATCAGGAGGTTTTAGGTTAAACAGGGCAGGTGGCAATCCTTTAAAAGGGGCACAAATGCCAAAGAGGCAATTATTATGTTTACAAGTCATCCAGACAAGGGTAAAAAGCTATATGTAGACTGTTTTAACAGTATATTTTACATATATTATAAAAAATAATAAAAACAATAGCAGCTAAATTCAATTTTTCTGCTCTACGTCTACAATTAACTATAAACCACAAACCATTTATTGCCAAGTGTGAAGTAATCAAAGCCACTGCTCGTGTTATCAGTCGCTTCTTGTTACTGCAGGTCCAAGCCTAAAATGGTTAAGGGAGAAAGTAAAATCGATAATTTCATTGCCTGTTTTGATTTGTTTTTTGACCTTTTTCTTCTCAGAACTGTGACCAAGAGAGTTTGGTCTCCACCACAGAGGCCTTTCAGAGTCTGCTGTCACAAAAGAGAGACCAAAAAAGGGATCACAGCAGGAACCCTGGAGGAGCTGAAGGAGAGGGTGAGCGTCAAAAATGAGAATTTAACTCTCCCGTGGCCTTTGGGTCAAATTGTCCCAAAGATACAAGGCCTTCTCTACCTCTCTCTGTCTCTAAAGGGCTTCAGGAGGGTTAGAAAAAAAATCTTCTTTCAACAAGTGGATGGAGACATAAGGGCGGCACTGTTTTAAACCCTGTAGTTGAAAAGCTCTGAAATGATTTAGAGCAGGACATTTTACTAAATAGACACTTGCTGATAAGCTGACATAAAGTTGTGAGTTAAAGCAGAGTTCACACTCGTTCAAAGATAAGATGTTTACAGGACAGGAGGCGGCCAGATTACATTGCTCAAAGGGTTTGGCTCGATTGACTCAGTTCAGTGTGAATGTGAACCACAGCAGCTGAAAATGGAACAAATGTTGACATTTTGGTCCCCGATCGAACCGAGTCTACCAGACTATCAGGTGTGAATACAGTCTTAAGCGCTGTTAGGTTTTGAAGGCTTTTTCCCTTCTCAACTTGAAGAACCTGATCAGTTTCACTCCTTGTTATAACTGTGCATACCAGAAGCTTCCACAGGTTGGTGGCTATAACCCTGATGCATCTGCTCAAATTATGCTCCACAAATGTACTGTTGTTGAACTGGGTCACAAATGTTCATGTAAGGATAATAACTAAGGGTATTATTCCCACTGCTAGGTCTGCCAGGCGCTGCTGCTCTCTCTTTCTGCTGTGTCGCTGAGTCTGGTTTGTGAGGAGGACGGCACCGAGGTGGACTCCGATGAGTTCCTCATGACTTTACCAGACAATGTCATGCTCATGGCTCTGGAGCCTGGACACACGTGGAGACCAGTGGCTGTAAGTTTGACCCATACCTAGGCTGGAGCCTCGTACCTTTCAACATCACATTCATTCCCCCCTTTTGAGAAACATCTGTCCGGGTTTGTTTCTGCTGTGATCCATCAAACCCCCAGGGTTCAGTTGCGCTCAGGAACAACAGCAACAACAACAAGCCTCGCACCGGCAGGGACATAGCTCAAGTCACCTTTGACCTCTACAGGCTGAGTCCCATGGATGTGTTCGGCTCCCTGAGTGTGAAGGCCACGTTTCAGGGCCTGTACTCCGTGAGCGCCGACTTCCAGTGTCTGGGGCCCAAGAAGGTCCTCAGGTAAGGCCTGGCGAACATTACGGAGGTGCTAAATCGGAGCTCTTTGCTGCAAGAACAGCAGAGAAAGGATCAATCTGATGCATTATGTTGGGATATTTTTCTTGTATAGATTGCGATAGTTCAGTCTAAACGATCCCAATTTAAGCTTCAGACAAGAGATGACAGGTTGGAAATAGCTAGTCAGTACAGTAAAATATTAACTTGTTAAAATTATTTAAAGTAGGAAGGGTGGTGGGGAATCATCTGGAAAAAAAAACAGGTTTCCTGTTGTTCTTCTTTAACACTGCTTTGCCTTTCTTACAACTTATTGTGTTTCTAAGTTAAAAACAAAATCAGCCTAAATGTATGTCGTTATGGAAAAGATCTATAATAAAATGCATTTCAAGACAGAGCACAAGGGTCAAAAACCTGCCCCAGTCAGTGACATATAATAATGAATTTAGTCCGACTTTTGTTTCCTTCTTTCCTCCTTAAGATGTTAGACTTTACACTAAAATGTGGTTGATGCAAAGGACAATAAGCTACTTCAATGTAAAAACGTGTGAATAAAAAAAGTTTAACTCCTGGACATTAAATCTTACCGGAACAGGCGCATGTAAACGTAAACGTTTCCGTTGGTTGTTTTTCCAGAGAAGTTCTCCGTCTGGCCTCCACCCTCCTTCAGGCGGCCGGGCACCTCCTCATCACCTCCGCCTCGGTGATCCGTCGGGTCATCGAAGGCACCGAGCTGTGGCAGCCACAGAGGGCCGAGTACACAGCCACCTGGAACTGAAGAACACGGTTAAAGGAACCCGGCGGGGTAGAGGAGCAGCCCAAGATCTTTAACGTCCGTTCTTACCACGAGGCACCTTACAGAGTAAAAAAGAGTTATTAGAAAACTAAGCTTTTGCTCACCTTTTTTAAGCACAAAGCTGCGGTCTTTTTGTATGATTTGAGCGGCAGGGGAGTGAAGCACATTCAAGGGGAGGCGCCGATCATTGGGAAGCGATCAAAAGAATCCGAGATATGTCAGAGTAGCTCCAAATTGAGGTTTTCCAAGTTCCAAGTTTCAGCACTCACGCCCTTTTTAGGATCGGTGTTCAAACATAAAATGTTTCAGATTTTCAGCTCATTTACAGTGTTAGAAAGGCACGCTTACAGATGTGTTGTGTAGTTGCTGAGTACATCTGACCAAAACAAGGTGAAAATTAGTTTTCTTCATCAATGTATTCTGTTGTTGTTTATTCTGGAATCAACTGACTCTGTTTACCCATTCCTACAAACACTTTATGATTGTTTTCCTACACCATGACGGAAAAATCTAATCTAATCATAATCACAGAGATGTAGCCTATAAAACATATCAGCTTGTCTTAGAAACTCTGCCCCTGAAGACCAAAGCTAGATTTACTGGCATACAAACAGACCTGCTGTGTATAACTGTGCGCCATAAATGTTTTGATAGTATTTCCAAATATTACCAGCTAAAAAAAAGCTAATTTTAATTTTCTTTTAAAACTAAAATTAAACTTATTTGTGCAGCTGGATGAGGAGAATGAGCGTCAGAATATTATTAATGTTCCTCCTGTTTGTGTGCAATATATTTTGAACTGTTTAATGTATTTTCTCATTTGATCTGTTTCTTTCTTGCTTTTGTTTGTTATAAACAGACCAAACTTTGCCATTATTTCTGTTCAGCTCTGAAACATTAAAGCGCCCTTTGAAACATATGAATGCATCTGAAATTGTGTCAAATATTTTGTGAGTCGTGGATGTTTTGATGTAATGAATCACAAAGCAATTCATGTTCAGAAGTGTTTTACTGGAACTGTAATAAAAAAAACATTTGCCCAGCACAAATAAAAGTTTCCAATTTGAAGCAGCATCTGGACTGAGAACGAACGAACGAGAACATGTTAACCTTAAGGAACTTGCTGGGCGGTCGTAAATTCGCCAAGAACAAAACAACAACGCAAGAGCCGCGTCTTCTCGAACGCTTCGATGAAACAGGCAGGCCGAAGCGATCTCACGCGTGAAGCGCTGATTCAGTCTTCAGCTCTGAGGCTTCTTCGTTTTCTTTCTCCTCTAAGCTTTTACACCGCTCGAGCATCCTCATCCAGGCCGTGTAGCTACCATACGGCCTCCCCTTTGACATTTTCCGCATGCTGACGTACTGATGGTACTTGATGTTGCTCAGCGCCTGCTTGTACTGCTCCTCGGTCATCCAGCGAGGCCTTGCTCTTTTGAGGGAGTAGCGCATGTCACTGTACCACTGAACCAAAACGTGGCGGGGAACCTCGGTCAGCACCGCCAGCCAGGTGTACTGCTCGCTATCCGGGTACTGGCAGTGCAGGAACGCCATCTTCATCATGGCCAACTGAGGCTGCGTCTTGCAGCGGCTTCGAGTGGGGACGGCGGGTTCGTCTGCAGCAGCAAGACTATAAGTGACGGCGGTCAGCTCTTTCAGTTTTTGTACGTCTGTGATGGCAATGTCTGGGTTTGGTGCCTCTGTGTGCAGATCTTCCTGCAAACCAGCCGAGGCTTCAGGTTTCCCCTCAAAGCCGCTGTTCACGGGGGTCGTGACTGAGGTGGCGGAGGAAGCGTCAGCCCCGTGCTGTGGATCTGTCTGGTTCTCTGTCAGAGGATTGGTGTTTAAAGTTTGGGTTGGAGGTTTGACAAAAACACTGGCACTCAGTGGGACATCTGGCTCATTGTGGTTCTCGCTGACAGTCTGCATCTGGTTGGACATTTGTTCTCTCTCCGCTTTCTTTTTTCTCCTGTAGACAACAGCTCCCATAGTCTTGGTGAATGCTTGACCCTCGTTCTCACTTTTATCCGAGTTCACCTCCACTGTCGAGGCTCCCTCATTGTGGTTATCTTGCTTCTCTCGCTTCTTTCTCCCCTCATCCATCCCCGCCCCTGTTTTTCGCTTTTTTGGAGTGTTGGCTTTGTCTTCATCCTCTTTTCGAGGCTCTTCCTTCTTCGTTGGTTGCTTCGGCTTTGTATTTCTCTCCAGTTTCTCATTAGCGCTCACCTTTTGCGCTGTCATTCGTCCCTCCTTTGGACTCTTCTCCTCTCCTCCTTTTTCCTTCTGCTTCCTTTTGCTTCCTTGCATCTCTCCGTCCATCCTGTTTTGAACGCCCCTATTTCCCTCAGCGTCTTCGTCGCTGGATTTGAACTTGTTCCACACATCACAGATGTCTTTATAGTCCCAGCTGATACCATACTGGAGCCTCTGCGCCATGAACCACACTTTCACCTGGTCTGGGTGCAGGGAGCAGCGCTGGGCCAGCGCGGCGGTCTGTCTGTGCGTCAGATACGGAAACCTGTCAAAGGCTCTGTCCAGCTCTGCGACCAAATCCGCCGGCAGGTCAATCTGGCGTGAGTGCACCCACAAAAGCTTTTTACTCTCAGAGAGCAGGGGGAGACACACAGGGGTGTTCCAGATCGTGCTCGCCCTCCTGGAAGGCATTTCGACATCTGATGACGACTGAGTCCCACCATCAGGTGTCTTTTGTCTCGGGCTGATGTGTCCTCCTTCAGCAAGCTGTCTCATTGTAGCCGAGTGGGGAAACGACTGGCTCCTGCACGCAATAGACAAAAAAGTTGGGGTAAAAAATGATCTCAACAAGTAACGCTACTCGAGAACTTTGTGAATCTGAGCACTTGTCACATGTGTTTTATTGTGTCTGTATGTGACGTAACACTACTGCATCGGCATTGCAGGTACATTGAATAAAGTAAAAAGTACATATCTTACAGGTTAGAGCTTAGTACATGTATGTAAATGTGTAAACAAGGCAACCGGGACCATTTTAGGTTGTAAAATAACGGACGCTCGTTGGAGTGTGTGAAAACAGCTCAAGTAATTCACACCGGTAGAATAAACGTATCTGCTGCCTATCGTTGAGTCTTGAAGACTATGGTGCTAAATCTAATTAAAACAAAGATGTTATTTATCAAAAAACAGACATCTTATTGTGCAGAAACACTCGTGTCCTTTAAAATGAAATATACTTTAGTAAAAAAGGAGTTTTTCAGCTGACTGAATTACTCTGTTGATTTTTAAACCATTTTTTCACGTCAAACGTCTGCAAATTTACTCCTGTGTGCTTTGTTTATATATTAGTGCCGTTTTATCATCTATACTTCTATAAGTTATTGGATGGGGGAACAGTTTTTGGGAGGATGAACCACTACCTCCTACTGCAAGAAAAGTATTATTTGATATTATTATTTATCCTGAAATACTGCTCGATTTTCTTTTAGTTTTTGAAAAAATATTGCACGTAAAGGTTTTGTGGAGTAGCCAAAGTACTTTGTGATCAGTGTCTTAGAAATTCTTGTCACTGAAAAATGCTAATGTGACTAAATTAATGTTTTTTTAATAATTTAAGTATTAATACATGAGTTTGAGGATGAATGTCTGGTAAAAAGGTTAAAGTTGTGCGTTGTCCTAGATGACATTGTAAATAGTACAAATAGTTCCCAGGCCTTCTGGTTTATGAACATCAGTCATTATAGTTCAGCAATTTTTACAAATGTAATTATCTATTTTTTTTTTTTTTTTTTAGGAAATAGAAGGTAATAGAACCTGGTAACCTGTTTATCTATCCTCTGCTTTCTTTTTCTCATACTTATCCAGACCTGAACAAATTTTTAGACATTTTAAGACCCAGAAACTTTGTTATTGGTGTGTTTTTAACATGACTAATTACAAAGAAAAAAGTTGGTATATATGTCCGAACTGTACATTGATCATGATTTGTTACTGCAAGCTACGTTATTAAATTATGCCATAATTTAATGCTAAAACCATTGAAATGAGCTGAAAACTGCCTCGCCTGTTATCTTTTTTTGCTATTATAATTATGCAAACACGTCAAGCTGAACATAACAGTTAAATCTGATGTAAACTACAACAGGTGTTATTAATTATTTATTACCTAATGCTAGCTTTGTCGCCAGCGTTAGCATTAGCGCTAGCTTAAGTTAGCATTAGAAAGTAGCGGATCTCTAAAACTAATATTATCTTCTTGTTTTATTCGCATTTCGCAGGCAGGTACCAAAAGACAACAATTTTAACATACCTTGTTTGTTACAGTTCGGATTTTTAACCTTCAGCTGTATGAAAATGTCCAATTTTGTGGCCTTTTTTCACTGCCGGTCCTCCTGAAACACGATCCCGCTCGGAGCTTCCGGATGAACTTTGACAGAAAACAGTAAGCTGAAAACAGAAAACAGTAACAGCGATGGCGGCCATTACCAACTTCTGCACATGGTCTTATGGTAAATTTTGGCTAAACAACCTTGAGTGTGGACTGACTAGGTAAAAATGTAAAAAAAATAGTATTAAAATGCATATAATGTAACAATATAATAGCAGTAAGTATAATAATAATATTATATTATAGTAATTGTCATTACTTTTTATTTGTGTCTTGTATAAAGGGTGAAACAGCGCCCCCTCTTGGTAAGTGTGATAAGTACAGCAGGCACTGTGACCACGTTTCCATCCTAAGAGAGACAGACACTGATGGGTTCAGTAATATTAGCACTGTGGTGAAATATGGTCTATTGTTGATCAATGTCCATTAATACAACATATGGCCTTTATATTATCCACTTCAATTGTAGAAGTGTGAATGCAAATTTATCTAAAATAACAGATTATTTACAACAGTTAAACAGAACCTTCTCAATAATAGCACTTTCAGAGACATGGCTTAATGATTCAAACATAGATAATATTTATTTTGACGGGTATGAGTTATATTATAAGAATAGGAGCAATAAAAGGGGAGGTGGAGTTGCTCTATTAGTTAATAAAGAAATAAAATGTAAAATCATTCATAAAATGTCTTGGACTATAGATAATATTATGGAAATAATAACAATTGAGATAATAAATAAGATTTCTAAAAACATTATTATAAGTTGTGTATATCGATCACCTGAATCGAACATAGATTTTTTTACAGATAAAATTATAAACGTCTTTGAGAGGAGTTGTAATAAAAACATTGTTTTGTGTGGGGACTTTAACATTGACCTGGCAAATAAAACTGACTCAAATCACATTGTTACATTCATAAACTCAATGCACAGTTTAAATCTTTATCCAATGATATCAAGACCAACAAGAATCACATCCCACAATGCTACAGTAATTGATAATATTTTTACAAATATAACAAACAGAGAGATAATGGGTGGTATTTTGATTACTGATGTAAGTGATCACTTACCAATTTTTACAATTTATAAAGATGTTCAAAGTAGTACAAAAGACATTATAATCAAGGAAAAAATAATAGACACATCAAGAAAAGCTTTGGATAAATTAAAAGACGATTTAAAAAAACAGAACTGGAAGAACGTATATGTTGATGATGTGAACAAAGCATATGATGTGTTTATGAATATTGTAGAAGATTTGTATGGAAAAAATTGTGTAAAAAACAATTATACAAAAAACAATACTGTCAACAAACCATGGATGACAAAAGGCTTAAAAAATGCTTGTAAAAAAAAGAATTACTTATATTCATGTTTCTTGAAATTAAGAACAAAAGAATCGGAGGATAAATATAAGAAGTATAAAAACAAGTTAGTTTTTATCATAAGACAGCATAAAAAGAAATATTATAGTGATTTATTAAATAGAAGTAATGGTGATATGAGGGCAACATGGAAAGTAATGAATGGTGTTCTGAAAAATCATAAAAGACATGCAGGCATTTCACAGCACTTTGTAAAGGAAGACAATGGAATACATGATCTGAACGAAATTGTAAATGAATTTAATCATTATTTTGTGAATGTTGGTCCTAGTCTTGCAGCTAAAATACCAAAAACAGATACAAATGTGAGTCATACAATCACGGGTTGTACCAACAGTATTTTTCTTGATGGAACTGACAAAAAAGAAATAAAGAATATTGTAAAAAATCTTGCAAGCAAAAGATCAAAAGACTGGGTGAACATGGATATGAGAGTTGTAAAGGATATAATGGATTATGTTATTGAGCCATTTACATATATCTGTAATTTATCATTTCAAAATGGTGTATTTCCAGACGGCATGAAGATAGCCAAGGTAATCCCTATCTACAAAAATGGAGAAAAAAATTTGTTTACAAATTATCGGCCAATTTCTTTGTTACCACAGTTCTCAAAGATTTTGGAAAAATTATTTGTAAATAGATTAAATTTATTTATTGATAAACACAATATATTAAGTAGCAGTCAATATGGGTTTAAGTCTAGAAATTCTACATCAATGGCTATCATGGATTTGATTGAACAAATAACAGCAGCTGTTGATCAAAAACAGTATTGTGTTAGTGTTTTTGTTGATTTGAAGAAGGCCTTTGACACCATTAACCACACCATTCTTCTGGAAAAGTTAAATAAATATGGCATAAGAGGTACAGCTTTACAGTGGGTATCTAGTTATCTGGAAAACAGGAAGCAGTTTGTGCAGGTGAATGATACAAGATCTGAACTCTGCAACATTACATGTGGGGTTCCTCAGGGTTCTGTACTTGGGCCAAAGTTGTTTCTTTTATATCTGAATGATTTAGTAAATGTGTCTGGGCTTCTTAAATGTGTATTATTTGCAGATGATACTACCTTTTTCTGTTTAGGAAAAGACATAGAACAAATGATGGAGATGATACAAATAGAATTTATTAAGATACAAACTTGGTTTAAACTAAATAAATTATCATTAAATTTGAATAAAACGAATTATATGATATTTAGTAAAAGAAATAAAGCTATCGATCTTCCTTTTAAAGTTGATGATGTTGAGCTCTGTAGAGTCAATGAGGTTAAGTTCTTGGGTGTTATCATTGATGAAAAGCTGACATGGAAACCCCATGTAAATTACATAAAAACAAAAATAGCCAAATCCATGGCAGTATTGTACAAAGTAAGGGACTTATTTCATGACAAATCTTTATTTATGTTATATAATGCAATAATTGCTCCACACCTGACTTACTGTATTGAAGTCTGGGGGAAAGCATGTAAAACAATTACAAATCCCATTTATATTTTACAGAAACGAGCAATAAGATGTATTACCAGAAAACATTTCAGTCACCCATCAAATGCTTTATTTTGTCAGTTGAAATTATTGAAATTTTATGAGTTGGTTGATTACAATATTTTGAAGGTTATGTATAAAGCTCATAAAAGTTTATTACCTCTTAATATGCAAGTATACTTTGTTAAGAGAGTAAGTAATTACAATCTTAAGGGTATAGAGATGTTTGTAAAGCCTAAGATTCGAACAAATTTGAAGGACCGATGTACTTCGGTACAAGGTATAAGATTGTGGAATAATTTGGAAAGTGAATATAAAAATGCTGGCTCGATAGATATATTTAAGAGAATGATAAAAGTCAAGTTGTTGAAAACATATACAATTGTATAATGTGCAATCATAAGAATTGCTGTACAAGAAGGAGTTGATGGTTTTTTTTTTTGTTTGTTTTTTGTTGTTATGTTTTATTATTTGAAAACAATCATTGTTTGAATTTGTTTATTTTGAAAAAAGGGGCAGATATTAATAAGAATTTTTTTTCTTCTTCTGCTACCTTTCATTTTATTTGTATTTGTATATTCTTTTTCTTTTTTTGTATAGCATTTGTTTTGTCTTTAAATGAAATGAATAAATTAAAAAAAAAAAAAAAAAAAATATGATCATTGACTCACTGTAAGATGTACTTATGTCAACCAGGACAATAAGGAGTTTCACATTGTACATTTTATAAGTTTATATTATTGTAATTGACTACTAAACACCAGGAAGTATCCGCTAGTTTGATGCTAATGTACAATGCTATTCCTTGTACGGTGCTGTACCCACTGTGATGAGCCCACGATTCTGATCAGTACATATCTTGTTCCATGCAGATTAAAGAGCATTAAATTCTACGCTTGTCTCCCAGTGATCATTAAAAACAATGCAGGATACTAACTGTAAGAAAAGAAAAGAGGAACTGACAGGTTGGCATCGATTTAGGCCGAGCTGGACCCGGCCAAGATCAGCACGGTTACACGTGCGTATGTGTATTTATTCTTTTCAACACTGGGTGGCGTATGAAACCAGTGAGACCAAATAAGTGAGTCTATGTCATCCATAACAGATGTGACTGACTTGGAAACAGCTGATCAGGCTGGAAAGGATATGCAGATAGAAATGGTAATGTTCTAACAAGCAAGGGGAGTGGGATGAGAAGATGGAAGGAGTCTTTTGAGGAGCTGATGAATGAAGCCACTGTCCTGCTGTCCTCATACATGTCCTGTACCAGTCTAACATACTTCTCTGCCACTCCAGATTTCCTCAGCTCCTCCCTCGGCACCATGTCGTATGGTGGTTTTTCTAAATCCACAAAAACACAATGAAATTCTTTCTGACCCTCTCTGTACTTCTCCATCAAAGATGGCATCTGTGGTACTCTTTCTTGGCATAAAAGCATACTGCTGCTCACAAATAGTCACTTGTTGACTAAGTCTAGCTTCCACAACTCTCTCCCAGATATTCATCGTGTGGCTCATCAGCTTAATTCCCCCGTAGTTGCTGCAACTCTGTACATCACCCTTGTTCTTAAAGATTGGCACCAATGTCTCCTAGACATTTCCATACCTCCACTGGTATGTCATCAGGTCCTACTGCCTTCACCTTCTTCGTCCACTTCAAAGCTTTACAGATTTCATCCTTTCTAACCTTTTCCACTTCCTGGTCCACAGTTTCTATGGCCTCTACTCTTCATTCCCTTTCATTCTCTTCATTCATCAGCTCCTCAAAGTACTCCTTCCATCTTCCCATCACACTCTCCTCTCTTGTTCCGTGTTATGTTGTTTAGTTTTGCTCCTCTGTGTTCCTTGTGCCATCACACACTCTCCTTCAGTAGTTTTCCATGTCAGCTTGCCTCACCCATCTGCACCTGTTCATAGTTACTAATCAGTCACCTGTGTCCACTTGCTCATCAGCCTGTCCTTTAGTAGTCCCACAAGGCTCTATTCTTGGACTACTTCTCTAAACTTTCCATTAATGATCCACCAGATGTACCTTATGCCAAAAGGTCAATGTCAAATGCATACAGATGACACAGTTACTTATACTCAGGCAAAAAATGCTCACATCTGCAGTGACTTCAGTGCAGGCTAGCTTTCTAAATCTTGTCCCTTTTTTCAATAGCAAAAAAAAAAAAGAATAAAAACTGTGTCTAAAGTTTACAACAACCTTAAAGTTCTACTACAGTCCCATG
Source organism: Kryptolebias marmoratus (assembly GCF_001649575.2). Lineage (NCBI taxonomy): Eukaryota > Metazoa > Chordata > Actinopteri > Cyprinodontiformes > Rivulidae > Kryptolebias > Kryptolebias marmoratus. Next base: position 13,376,220 of record NC_051436.1, read on the forward strand.
TTTTTGTGAGACAGGAGGAGATTGATATTGTTAATGAATTTAAATGTCTTGGCATCACGTTGGATTCCACATTACTCTTTAAAAACATTTTAAAAAGGGGGCCACCAATGTTAAAATTCATTTTCAAACCTTTAAACAAATAAGACCCTATCTGACAGCAAATCATGATGCATCTACTGTATAGGCAATCATTTTTTTCACATCTAGGGCATTCACAAATGGGTCAAATAACAAAAACACTTTGAAGGAAAGCCCTAAAAGTTAAAAGACTACAGATGAAACCAGTGAGACCAAACAAGCTGCACTTGTTTGGTCTCACTGGTTTCATGCACGGCCCAGAACTGAGTGTTCCAGAAGACCGAGATAGAAAGATTCTTTGTGCAGAAAAAAAGAACTGGCGCTACAGAGCAGCATTAAAAAGAATTATAATTGTTGCTATGGGGAGTTTCATAAAGCCACATATAAATTCCTGTCCAACCAGTGCTGCTTGTTTGTCTTGTAAGAAAAAAGTCTTAACAGATAACCTGGGCAGCTGAGAGCTCCACCCTGCTTGATAGTGGGTGTACCGCTCACAAACAAAACATTAGACAGTGTTGCTGTCTTGAAACTCAAAGCTCAGGAGAAGGCCTTTTTTATCCGAACTGGACAATACCAGAGAGAAGAGATAATCACAGTTGAGTTGAGTGTCAATAACTGGGACCTCGTCCCTTTTTTTTAGCTGGGGGAAGGAAAATGTCTCAAACAGTCAACAGCAATGGCAATGTTCGTGTGGGAGGTCTTCCTACAATGAGACAAATTGTTCCAGCTGTGGAAAAATGTTTTGTGACAAGTTCTTTGTGTTGCTTGCACAAAAAACAAAACTTTAGACAGTGTTGCTGTCTTAAGACGGATCGGAAACCGGCAAATTAGTGGAAAAGACAAAAACTCTACAAGCTATTTTGCGGATTGGATTTATTCGAAAGCTTTTTTTAAATCCAAAAATCTTTTAAAAGGATCTTTAAAACACGAGAGCTGTTTCTTCCAGGATCGTCCAGCTTCTGAAAACATGTCTGAAAACGTCCAAAAGGATTCTGGGAGTATCCTCTGCGACATGTGTACAGAGGAGGACAGGAAACCAGCACGGAAGACCTGCATGAAATGTGAGATCTCCATGTGTGTCCAGCACCTGCAGGCAGCTCAGAAGGAGAAGGACACCTTCAGATTCCTGCAGATGTACGCTCAGGTGAACCAGGACCTGGAGAAAGCCAAAGCTGTGGATCTGAGAAAAGGCCTGGAGCCTGGGAGCCACCGAGACAAGCTGGTTCAGGAGATGAGACAGAAGGGTGAAAAGATAACGAAGCATGCGTCTGACTTTGTAGGATCATTGGTGACCCTGGTTGACCCTGAAAACCACCAGGAGCTCACTGCTACGAGTTCAGACCTGATCTTTAAACCACACACTCTGCCTCCTGGAATATCACTGTCCAATGGCAGCAGGAAGGTGTACTACAATAGTCAAATGGGACAGATGTCCACCAGGGTCCTCAGAATTGGAAGCACGCTGTCTGGTCCTGACTTCAGTAGATGGGTGATCAGCCTCTCCACAGACTGTGATTGGACCGTTGGTTTGTGTGACAAACGTTATACAACAGACATGAAGAATGGAAGAGTCTGTGGTCTGCGCTGCCAAGGTCAGCAGCTCATTTCTCTCACAATGGAAGACAGCGTGGATCCAGCTCACGCTTTAGAGTTTAATCAATCAGCCGGAGGACTGTGTGTTGCCTCCAGGAGTTTAAATACGCAAATGAAGTTTGGGACAGCAGAATTTCATCAACAAGACCAGAAGCAGTGGAAATGCTCTTGTGGGAAGGTTTACACAGAAACTACTGATAGATACCAGTATGGAGGTTGTCTTTATGAAAAGTCTTCCCAGCCATCCTGTTCTTGTGGAAGAGCTATTGGTTCCCATCCTGTAACAGAGGTACTTTGTGAACTTCTATAACTTCCAGTCACAGTGGCTGATAAAGCCCACATCAGTACATCTTCTATATGCGTTGCTAACCATGTACACTTTCAGCTCTACCAGGCTGTGTTGTTTTTGTTTGACAATCATAATAATTTAGGGTATAATCAACATGTGGGGCTATCAGAGGGCTCGTTTTTTTAAACTGACTGTCTTTAAGTGTTGCTGTGGCAGACCAGTGAGACCGAGACCAGAAACAGGCCAACATTCATCGTATGAACTGGTTCAGGAGATAAAACCAAAGGGTGAAATGATGATGAAGCAAAGATCTTAATTCATTGTTGCTACAGAGCTTCACAAAGAACGTTAGTCATTAATGGGAACCTTCTAATCACTGCTTTTTGCTTTATTCATTTAGTATAAACTGATTGATGTTGCTTTGTGTGGGGAATTTTATAATATATGAGAGAAAAGCCTTGTTAGTTTTAGGTTTGTGTTACGTACACATATTACATTTTAGTCAGCTTATTGGAATCAAAACTGTATATACTTTCAAAAAACTGTTTTAAGACTTACAGTATAGCTACATTACCTTTTTTCTGATCTGTGGTATTACTGTTTTGTCAGTTTTATGTGTTTGTCTCCATCTACTGGCAGGAAACATATTCTATTTCACAGAAATGATGTCGATCATATAATCAATAATAAAGGCAGTGAAATGTTGAGATCTGTAACTTTTTATTGTCTCAGTGTGAAATGAGGTTGTATACATGGAGCCCCATTTTTCTTTTTAAGACGAGCAGCTCAAGATATTCTTAAGAAATGAAGATAGTTTGGACAATCTTCTTTGTAAGGAACAATGCTTTAAACACTTGTAGTAAAAATGACTACACAAGCCAAAGGTTATTTCATAAAAACGTTGAATATGAAGTTGTTTGCCACTAATTTCCAAAATGCAAGTTAAAGTTTTACTGCGTAAAAAAACCCAGAACATAAATCTCCTTAGATGCCAAAGTTTCAAAGGAAGATCTTGTGTGATCTGTTAGCTCAGAGTATGTATTAAGGATGACTCTCAGCTACTACCACATAACAGTTACTTTGAGCTTTTAGCTAGCAATTTGTTTTTTCGATCTTTTAGTCAGTCTTTCTATTTTTAGCCAACCTTTTGGTATTTATACCTAGGGTTTTTCTTCTTTTAGTTTTAGCCACTTTTGGCTTTTAGCTAGCACATTGCTTCACTATGTGAACATTTGAGAAGTGCTATGTCCCCATGTATTGTTCAAGGTGCGTCTGCCATTTTGACTACCATTCTTACCCAACGTTGTAAAACTACAACAAAGACATAACAAGGAGAAAATCTAAGCTGGTGTATGCATTCAACAATAGTTTAGTAATTACATGTTTTAGACATTCTGGTAATCCAAACAAAAATATTATTGCAGGGATTTTACTTACTTCAGCAGTGAGATATCCACTTCAGTGAAAAAGTGAGATGGACATCCAAGGAAGTTTGTAAGTTGTGTGACTTGATGGTCTGATAGTCAGACCTATTTACACATTTACTATCCAATGGCATTGCAAAACTGAATAATAGGACCTAATGACTATGTAAATATGGTCTTACAAGAAAAAAAAAACATTTGCAGGTTTGTTTTTGGTACAGCTGAAATTGATGTTGTAATTTGGCAATGGTGGGCCATAGAGGGTTAATTATTAACTTATTATTAACAAAGAACACCATTGTACTCTTGTATCAGCTCTAAAGTTTTATAGACGTAGTGGGTGGTTTATTTGCCAAGTAATAAAAGCACCAAGAAGTCACATCGGTTCTGTCACAAGGAACTCAGAGCGATCAGAGACAGAATAACTAGGACTGCCTGGTGGATCAAACTCTTTTAAAAGGATCTTTAAAACACGAGAGCCGTTCCTTCCAGGATCATCCAGCTTCTGAAAACATGTCTGAAAACGTCCAAAAGGATTCTGGGAGTATCCTCTGCGACATGTGTACAGAGGAGGACAGGAAACCAGCACGGAAGACCTGCATGAAATGTGAGATCTCCATGTGCGTCCAGCACCTGCAGGCCCACCTGACCACCCCTGTGTTACTGCAGACTCACCCTCTGACTGAGCCCATGGCTCTAGATGGGAACACGAAATGCCCTCAGCATGGAAAAGTCCTGGAGTACTACTGCTTGGACGACATGACCTGTGTGTGCGTTTCCTGTGCCATTGAAGACCAGCACCGCATACACAACATGAAGACCTTCTCCACGGCCCACAGGGAGCTCATGGAGAAACTCAAAGCTGAGCAGCAGGCCTTACAGGAGAAAACTGCTGACGAGAACGGGAGTCTGGAAAAGTGGGAGCAGAGTGAAAGAGAGAAGCTGGGTCGCTCCAGTGTGCGTCTCATTGAGGCTGTGACTAACCTGCGAGACGTTTCTCTGACCAGCGTCCAGAGTTCAGTCTCTGCTCGTATGGTGTCCATCAGAACCAGCAAGAGCAGCATGGAGGCAGCTCAGAAGGAGAAGGACACCTTCAGATTCCTGCAGATGTACGCTCAGGTGAACCAGGACCTGGAGAAAGCCAAAGCTGTGGATCTGAGAAAAGGCCTGGAGCCTGGGAGCCACCGAGACAAGCTGGTTCAGGAGATGAGACAGAAGGGTGAAAAGATAACGAAGCATGCGTCTGACTTTGTAGGATCATTGTTGACCCTGGTTGACCCTGAAAACCACCAGGAGCTCACTGCTACAAGTTCAGACCTGATCTTTGAGCCACAGAGTTTAAACTCCTGCATTTCACTGTCCAAAGACAGTAGGAAGGTCTTCTATAATAGCTGGCTGGGACAATGCTCTGCCATCCTGCTGATCCATAGCACCCTCTCAACCCCCAACTATCAGAGGTGGGTCATCAATCTCAGCAAAACGTCTGACTGGATGATTGGTCTGTGTGATAAACAGTCTGCAAAGAATCCCAGGAACGGACCTGTGTTTGGACTGTCCTGTAAAGATAACCACCTCAGCTCTGTTATAACAGAATGTGACCACAGTCCTGACGCCTCGACCAGTTCAGGAGGCTCGAAGAAACAGAAAACAGGCATGAGCACGTCACGGGAGAAATTTAAGGTTTGCATTGAATCACTGACGTATTCGGATGAAGATGAATTCGAAGATGAGATCGGTCCTGATACAAACTCAATAATTCAGGTAGAAGATGAGATACCACAGCTGGAAACAGTGGAAGTATTTTGGAATTTTGTGTCCTCCAACTTGTCTTTTTTCAGCCGAAATGGACAATACCAGAGAGAAGAGATAATCACAATCGAGGCGAGTGTCAACAACTGGGACCTCGTCCCTTTTGTTCAGCTGGGGAAGGAAAATGTCTCAAACAGTCAACAGCAAAGGCAATGTTCCTGTGGGAGGTCTTACTACTATAACCAAACAAATTGTTCCTCCTGTGGAAAAATGTTTAGTGACAAGTTCTTCACAGAGGTGGTTTGTGAACTTTTGTAATTTATGAGAATCTTTTGCTCATAGCTTCATTGAGTAAAAATGTAATTGGCTAGTCTGTGTTTGAACACAAAGACGGATGAAGTCTTATAATATGTACTTTATACTATCCTCAGTTTGCTTTTAATACACCAATATTATGTTCTTGTCTGAAATGATATTTCTAGTTTATTCTGTCACTTTAATGAGTTTGTTTTCATCTACTGGTTGTGAGTTCATGTATGGTTTTATTTCACAGAAACAATGGATTTAATCAACAATAAAGGCAGCGAAACCTTAAGGTGTGATACATTTTATTGAGTCAAAGAGAAATGAAAAACCTGTCGTTTTCAAGTTTTGGCAACAAAGGAACTTTTTCTCAAAGCTTCATACTAATATGCAACATAGAAGATGAGAACAGCTTGAAATGCTCATTTAATGAAGCATATTTAATTCAATAACTTCCAGAGCTGATTTTAAAGAATCACAACTTATCCTAAAAACTATAATGAATTTAAAACTGACTTGAATAAGTGCTCCCATGGTACAACAAGAATTTTAAGGAACTTTGGTATTGTTCAGGATCTGAACCAAATACATATATATATATATATATATATATATATATATATATATATATATATATATGTATTTTTTTTAT
>NC_051436.1:13382349-13391452 GCF_001649575.2 Kryptolebias marmoratus
ATATTGATCAGCATTGATTTTAATTTAACACTGTTAAAATGTACTGTCAGTCTTTTAATACCTATACATTCAGCACAAACATGAACAAATGTCACCTATAAACTAATCAATAGACCAAATCTGATTAAAATAGAGATTTTAATCTCTAATTACAAAGCTTTAAAGTGCAAAACATGGGTGATGGAATGATAGATTTTTCTCTAAAAATAGGTCAGTTTACTAATGTTCTACCACAACTACATATAATATTTAAGATTTATAAATAGTTTAAGACATTTGCTATAAATTTATAACTCAGGGGCACGTAGGTGACTTGCATTTACCGTACACACACCGCCCCAAACTCGGATAAATTAAAAAAATGACAAATTAAGGACCCTGCTTTGGAATGATAAGACAGCAGACAATCAATTGCTCTGACTCGGATCTAACAGCAGCTCCTGAAGGGACTGTGCTTCTTGGAAGCGTTTCCAATACTGTGAACCTGAACTGAAACCGGGGATAAAACGGACAGTATTTAAGAGTAAATATATCTAAGATGTGATCAGCACCCGGGCAGACAGGCGGGAGGCGGGCGCTCAGCTGTCGTTGCCGAAGACGGTGTTGAGCTGCTGCGTGACGCGGATGAAGGTGGTCCTGCGGCTCAGCTCCTTCAGCTTGCCCGCCCCGACGTAGGTGCAGGTGGAGCGGACCCCTCCCAGGATGTCCCGTATCGTTTCCCCCACCGGGCCTTTGTAGGGAACCTCCACCGTCTTCCCCTCCGATGCTCTGCAGGCAGAAACACGTGAAGCGGGAACTTAAGGTGAAGAATTGCTCAGTGGAGGTCGGGCATGAGTCTCCACAGAGATGCTCAGGCCAATATGAGATCCAACGGTATAACCTTTAGCAAAAATACCACTTTTATGATATTATGGCACTAAACAAAAGCGTAAACACGCGTCACACGATGTGTCGGCTTTTACCTTAAAACAAAAAAAAGCAATTATTACTTTTACTTCCTTTTACTTTTAAAATATCTTGCTTTTTAGTGAATGTCTATATACGTTGGCTAAACAAAACATCTCTTCAGTTACTTTAATTCTAATGCACAAATATAAATAAGGAGACAAAACACTGGGTGTTCCATGTGACCAGAAGGACAAATCAAAACAAACAGAAAAGCTAAAAGGAGCAGAGGCATTGAAGGTGGAGCTGAAGGTGCAGAGATGAAGATGTTAAAAGTGGACAAAATGGACAGGATCAGAGATGAGCATTAGCGGGGGGACAAACACGTTTGAGTGATTTGGAGACAAAGTTAGAGGCTGAGATGGTTTGGACATGTGCAGAGGGGGGGGGAGACAGAGGATATATTGGACGAAGGATGTTGAATATGGAGCTACCCGGCAGGGAGAATAAGAGGAAGACCACAGTGGAGGTTCATGGATGTAGTGAGGGAGGACATGCAGAGGGAGGGTGTGACAGAGGAGGATGCTGGGGACAGGGTGAGACCCCTGAAGCGGACCTGTATTCAGCCACGCCTCCTGCGTGCTTCTTCATCGCTGTGTCGGAGCTCATGCCGTAGAACAGCTTGTACTTCTTGCCATTTTTCTCGATGACCTCCCCGCTGCTCTCCGAGTGGCCGGCCAGCATCCCGCCCACCATCACGAAGTCCGCTCCGGCACCTGAAGGGGGACGCGGTGACAAACCCGGGGTTAAAACAAAAAGAAGAAAAAAAAAAAAGAAACCTCCTCCAGTGATTAGAACTCAAATGGATTTAACTCACCGAAAGCTTTGGAGACGTCCCCCGGACAGGTACACCCCCCGTCCTGTGGGAAGAGAATCGAGACGGGAAGAGAAGACACAAAACATTACGCTCCAAGTCTGCCTAAAGAAGGGTTAAGTGGCTTTCAGCCGAGTAAAACCTCCTAAAAGCCACCCAGCACGGGTCGAGCTTCTACATTGTAGGCTGTGCTGATTTAGACTCACAGAGATAATATGGCCGCCCAGGCCGTGGGCTGCGTCTGCACACTCAATCACAGCGCTCAGCTGAGGGTAACCCACCCCCGTCTTCTTGCGGGTTGTACACACGGAGCCTGAAGGGACGAGACACAGAGTCAGGAGAGAAAGTTGGAGAGCTCTGCAGGCGAGCAGGAAACAGCAGCTGCAAGCCTCGTCTGTTTTTGGCCCGTTCTTCTGTCAGGTCGTTGAGGTTTGTGGACGTTTGTCTCTGCTCGGCTGTTTTAGGTCCCACCGCAGCATCTCAGTCCTGGGTGAGGGCTTTTCTCCAAGTGTGGAGCTGTGCATTATGGGTAAACATCATTACTTTGATCTCATCCGTCCAAAAGACACTGTCCCAGAGGTCCGATGGTTCATTTGGACGCAGTTTTGCAAACATAAGCCAAGTGGCCGGGATCTTTTTTTTTTTTTTTTTAAAGAAAACAGCTTTTCTCCAGGCAATCCTTCCAAACAAGCTACACTTGTTCGGCCATCATTTAATTGTTGTTGTGAACTTTAACCTTTAACCTGCTGAGGTGGATTTTGGTTGGGTTTTTTTTGTTGTTGTTTTTTTTGCAGTTTCTCTCAGTGCACAGTCTGGCCTTGAGGGTGAATTTGTTGTGACATCCACTCCTGGGAAGACTGTCAGCTGTCCTGAACAATTTCCGCTCGTCAATAACCTTCCTCGCTTTAATTTGGTGAGAATGACGAGTTTAGCATGTTCCACACGTTGCTATAAGCGTTGTAATGATTAAAAAAGAAGTCAAGTTAATGTCCTAATACCATCAGACAACAGACAAGATAATCTACTAAACAAGTGGCTCATCACTGTGGAAATATGATGAGCAGAGTGCCTGGGATGAGATCAGATTGTTGAGGCTGTGATCACCTGGTCCGATGCCTACTTTAATGATGTCAGCGCCGGCGAGGATCAACTCTTCCACCATTTCTCCTGTCACCACGTTCCCTGCCTTAGCAACAGAAGAACAAAGCATATATTTATTAAATTTTTTTTGTCATTTCCTTCCCCCTGAGTCCCTTCCCCACTCCTGAACACTTCGATTTAACCTCCTAAGACCCGAACTCTAGCATGGTATGCATTTTTAACTTCTCTTAGTTATTTGGGCTGATTCTGACCTGATGAGTCTAAAAACAAAGATTTATCTTTTTATGTTTTACAATGCAGCCTATGAGAAAAATTATATCCACATATGTGGACGCAGGGTCCTAGGAGGTTAAACGCATTTCCAGAGCCCCGCTTACTGACCATTATGGTGCGGGACGGAAACTTCTGCCGCACATCTCGGACAAAGTGGACGAAGTGCTCGGAGTAGCCGTTCGCCACGTCGACGCAGATGTACTTGAGCTGCGGCACCACCTCCAGGACGGCCGAGAGCTTCTCGAAGTCCCCGTCTCCGGTCCCGGTGCTGACGGCGACGCTCTGGTGGTGGGGGGAACACAGAGGGGAGGGAGTGCACCATTGTCAGGTCCGAAGGGTATAAACCAATAAAGACTAGGAAACTGTGGGTAACAGCGAACACTGTGGGCACCTCCAGGCATTCGGGATGCTTGGTTGCGAACTCCAGCCACTCATCGGTCGTGTAATGCTTGTGGACAGCAGTGAAGAGAGAGAACTGGGGGAAAAGAGAAAAGCAACACATTGATCGTCTCATCTGTGCAGTAACAGCTATCGGTAACATAACCTGGTTAAAGAAAACCAGCAGCTTGTTTACTCGTGCTCAGTGCAACAATGTAGAGAAACCTACGGTGACCGACAGGTGCAGACGTGCAGCAAACGAGCTACAAACACACGTATGATGCACACTCCAGAACACGCAAACATAAAAAACAAAAGCAACAGAGAAACACTGCAAACCAAAAAATAAAAATGCTGCAAATAGTAAAAACAACAGTAAACAGAAGTGCTCCAGACCACTAGGGGGAGTCAAACAAATATTATAGAATAGCAGCACAATTACTGCTGCTATTCTATAATATTGTAAAAGACTGTGTATTAGAAAAGAAGTGAAGGATAACATCTTACAGCTTGACTTTTTTTTCTGAGGGTCTGGTCCGATATGATTTGTTCTTTGTTCGACTGCCCCAGTGGTCTGGAGCACTTCTGTTTACTGTTGTTTTTACTATTTGCAGCATTTTTTTTGGTTTGCAGCTTTTTGTCTGTTGCACTTGTTTTTTTGTGTTTGCGTGTTTTGGAGTTTGCATCATACATGTGTTTGCAGCTCGTTTTTCGCTGTTTGCTGCGCATTCGCACCTGTCGGCCACCGTAGAAACCAGACGGTAGAGTTTGTAGAGTTCATACATGAATATACATACATACATTAATCCAATTCAATCATTTTTATCACTCCAAACTCTTATTAATAATACATGTAAGGAGAACCATAACGTAACACAACGCTGTAAGCTGTTCTACCTGGTGCAGAGCCAGGGCCATCTCAAAGGTTCCCACGGTGTCCATGTTGGCAGCGATGATGGGAATCCCTCTGTAGCTGCCCTTCGAGTTCCTGAAGGTGAAGCTCCTCATCAGGTCCACCTGAGGAAGAGAAGCGCGGCAAGACCTGAGCGTTCCGACCGTGAACTGTTTCCTGCACAACGTTTCTCCCACCGAGGTTGAGAAGTGTCATGGTGCAACTGAAATACAGCTTTTTGAAGTGGCGTGTCCGTGGGAAGGTGGTGTGCAATTAATATCTTAGCTGTTGTTAGACGGCTCTTTGAATGACCTCGGTTCGGAGGAACGGTTGAACTCTGACCGGACTGATGAGCTAACGGCTAAAACGAGCCGAAGCCGAGACCAAAGCCGACTTCAAAAACACAGCTGCCCAAACCTTTACCCCGCTCCCAATTTCACATTACGCAGTCGTTCCAGCAGAATCGTTGTAATGCAGGAAGTGCTACAGCTAGCCGCCGCTATCCGAGTTTGCAAATAAGTAGAGAGTTTATGAGATAGCGTTGACGCGAGCCGCTTTGAAATCTCGGAGGCTGGGGCTGATTTAAGGCGGCAGCAGTCCACTCTGGTCTTGGCTGGGCCGGGACTAGCCTTTGGCTCGTCAACCCAGTCAGAACGAAGCTCTGCTTCTCCCAACTGAGGGCGTTCACACATTGATTATTCAAAAACCTTCCCCCACTTTAAAACCACATAAACAATCTCTTTAACAGTTAAAAAACCTCGAAGGGAAAGAAACAAATTAAATGTCATTACACTTAGCTCTGTTTAAAAAGTAACACTCACACTCCCAGTGACCCTTTGGGTTTTAGAAACTTGTTAGAGTAGGCACGGTGGAATCTAAATAGAGTTGGAAAAATCTATACCAGCAACGTGTTGATCCATGATGGATGCTTCACTCAGCTGCCAGCCTGACTGTTGGTGAGTTTTTTTTGACGAAGAAGCAACCCTTTTGTTACTGCGCGCCGCCAAAGGTGAAGCAGAGGTAATGTTCTCGTCTACCTGTGCGTGCGTGTTTGATTGTCTGACTGTTAGCAAAATATCTCATGAACCACCAGACAGATCTGAATGAAACTCTCAGTTAGTGACCACTGGATGCACGTTCACAGCCGACTAACTTTTGGAGCCAACGCAGTTGAAGGGGACCCTCTCAAACACACACAAAAAAAATGGCTACAGCTCAGCTGATTTTACAGACACCGAGCTAAAACTTGGTGCGGTGGTAGCCGAGAGTCGTCCTCAACGCAGTCTCTTGAGCACGAACTATCACGTGAGATGGTGCGGATCATTTTACGAGGTTATAACTTTGTCCCTTCTCACAATAAGCTGATCTCACCCTAAAACTTGATATGCATTCCTTCAATTTAATTTCAAATTTGAGATAATTCAAGTGTAGAATCATCTCTGAAGATCCCAATGTTTGACTAACTGAAAAAACAACTATTAATCTTTAACTAAGCAGTTTTCTTCATGGCTCTAGTTTGAGGCAGGGACGCAGGTTTGTGTATTTTTGTGTGCTTCCTTCCCATTAATGACATTAATGGCCGTGGAATGGAAACTTCTGCACACGCGGGTCAGCCGGGATTCACGCCGAACGACTCCACAGCTGGATGACCCACCTCACTCCTGGACTTGAGCGTGCTCCGCTTTGGCCGAAGGAGCACGTCCTTGAAGTCCAGCTTGATGTCGTTCTCGATGCGAGGCATTTTGGGGGGGAAAACAGGATGTTTCAAACAGGAAAAAAACCCAACAAATAAATAAAAACTAAAGAGGGAACTGGAGCAGCTGGTCCTTCAGGGAGGCTCTGAAAGAGACAGAGGTCAGGTGTCAAGATGGCTTCTCCTCTCATTCTCTTCACTTTGTACACTGTAATATTCACAGGCTTAAAAGTGATCTAACCCCAGTTTAATCAGGTAAAATGTGAGTTTGACAGGACCCCAAAGAGCAGTAAAAGATTTAACACCAATAAACAAACTAAAATGAGTAAACACACTTACTCTTTTACATTGTACTTAAAATGTAATTACTAAATTGTGGCAATTTATATCTAAAGCTTGGTTTCCGCTTGTCGTTGTGCATCAGCATTGCCCCTTCAGACCTTGTAAAAAATTCAAGGTTACTCTAGTTTACAGAGTAACACCGTGTTCTACTTTATAAGGGCTAAAATAAGTTTAGAAAAACATGTGTTAATTTTCAGGCAGTGAAAGACACGATTAGCAAAAAAATGAAGGCATTTACCTTGAGAAAAGTGTGATGGTACAACGTATGCCGCTCTGCCTCCAACTTCCTTCGCCGCTGTAAGCGCGGGAAGTTTTACGGCGGCGCACACCAACTGACAGCCAGCTTGTAGTTTTTTAGGAACGTCGACCGGGCTACGCGCCGGGAAAAAAAACTACAAAACGCCAGCGTCGCTTTACGTCACGTTGCGCTGATGTCGCAAAGGCTCTTTAGATAACACATTTCGGTCTGGTTTTGTCGAGGACGTACGTGCATTAGTTTAAGACACGCTTAGTTAATTTCAGAGCTTTTTTTTTTTCTTTCTCGGTGTTAAATAAAGTAACTCAAAGCTGAAACAAGTTGAGCGGAACGAACCTACGCGCAGGCGAGGCGGCGGTGGAGTTCAGTGGAAAGACACCGGAAACGTCCATTGAATTTCTGGAAGAACTGCAGTTTCCTCTCCGAATATTTTATTTTTCATCTCGCAAGAGCCCAAGCAATATATTTAGTCAGCATACTATAGTATTACTAGTATTGCCGTAGTGTTTTATTTAAAAATAGTTCAACAGAGATGTTGATTAAAGTGAAGGTAAGTTACATAAAGACATAACGAATTAGTCAGATAATGGACATTTGTTTTTATAGACCCTGTCTTTGTTTATCATTAACCTCAAACTGTCTTTATCACAGACACTCACTGGGAAGGAGATAGAGATTGACATAGAGCCAACAGATAAGGTACATAACTGTGTTTTTTTATTTTTATTTTTAAACATTTGTTTTGTTAACAAATCGTGACTTTCTATGTCTTTGAGCACTGAGTGTCTTGTGTTTTTTACATGGTTATGTTCCATTCAGGTGGAGCGAATTAAAGAAAGAGTGGAGGAGAAAGAGGGAATCCCTCCCCAGCAGCAGAGGTTGATTTACAGCGGAAAACAGATGTAAGATCAAGACACACTTCACCAAACAAAACAATAATGTCAGGGAAGTGTTCTCCACCGGACTCGGCCTTTCGTGTAAAAAGCATCTTTCCTGTAGTATTACATTTCAAAGCGCCTTAAAAGACAAAAACATATCCTCAAAAGTCACATTCATGTTCAGTCAGTTTACACGTACCCAAAGATTATCAATAAAATAACCAATAAAATTAAAGACAGTGAAAAGTTAAGTGTCTACAAGATGTTGGATAAGAGCGGGAACACCATAAGGGCAGAAGTCAAACGTGTTGTGTTTCATAAAGGTAAGATTAAAGTTTTAAAACAGAGGGATTGCTTATTGAACCGGCTGGGAGCTGGTTTCCACAGAAACAGGAGCCTGAAAAACTAAAAGCTCTGCCTGCAGTTCTCAGCCTGGAAGTTTTGGGAACAAATAATAGGTCCGTCCGCCGAGAACAGTGACTTCTTTAAGATGGATTGGAACATTAACGGCCTTATAAAGTTCTCAAAGTTATATCATAGGTTTCACAGTGAGTCAGTGTAAGAAGGCGAACACTGGAGTAGTCTCTCTGATAACGTCCTGTGATCTCTGTCCGGCCCGCTGTGACAGATTTATAATATTTGTCAACTGGATGTTATAAAATGTTACCAGTCGACTGTGTCCCACAGTACAGCGCAAGTTAACAGATGCCAAACTGCACAATTTCTTGCCACAGCAGAGTAACGTACAACATAAACATCTGACAGATTTCAGTCGAGCAACGAATGGAAATGGAGTAGCTGAAGTTAACGCTTTTATGGTTCGATTTATTAGATGTTATTAGATTTGGGCTCTAAAAAGACGTCAGTCGCAGCAGCAGTTTTTTCCATTTTAATTAAACTTTGAAAAGTTCAATAATTCATGCCTTTGATGCAGACAAAGCAGCTTGGGTGATAACCAACATAATTATTGGGTTAATGAATTGTTTAAACACACAGATCATGTGTGATGTGCTCTTCATACGAGCAGCAGGGAATCTGAAGGAAAACCACAGTTTTATGGAAAATAAAGGCTTTTTTAGTGGGGACTCCGAGTGTGAGGACAGCTGTCCCTAAGAAGAGCAGAGTGATGTTTGAATGTGAAGGACTTGTACGTTCTTCCTTGAAAATGCTCTGCGTTCCAACAGAACTTTGCGTTCACTGCCCAATTTCTTCTCGTTTCCATTTTTTAGGAATGATGAGAAAACAGCAGCCGACTATAAGATCCAAGGAGGCTCAGTTCTACACCTGGTCCTGGCTCTGAGAGGAGGAAGAGGAGGACGCCCGCTCTGCTAAGACGTCCGACTCGCTGCTGAAAAACTGATACGATGCCGTCAAAACCACCCCCCCCCTCCCCCGGCGTCGCTTAAAGCAGCGGCGCAGTCACACGGTGATCCTGAAGGCAATGCACGAGGCAGATCCCCGACGAGCCGCTTCTCCTCCTCTTTCCGGCCTTTATTGTGTAAAACTTCCCCGCAAAGCAGCTCCTCTGAGG
>NC_051436.1:13391507-13422039 GCF_001649575.2 Kryptolebias marmoratus
GTGCGGGGGGGGGGGGGGGGTGGGGGGGGTGGGGGGGGTGGACGTCAAAGGAAAAATCCGCTCGACGTCTCCTCACGTCTCCTTCTTTTCCGTTGGCCTCCGAAACGAGTGAGGCCGGGTTTTTCTGCGATGTGCCGGAGCTCGTTGTCGTTAAGATAAAAGTTAAGCTGTAGCCTAAAATCGCCCCCCCCCCTCCGTTGTCTGGCTTTCAAGAATTTACAACTAAAACAAGTTTTCCTTCTGTTGTAGTTCTGTTCCTTTAGAGAGGGGATAACTGGATAACATCGAATTTCATTAAATAGCTCCACACTGACAGAAACGCTCCGAGTCCCTTTCCACGACCACTTCAGCAGCTTCCTCTGGACTACAGCGTGACGGCTGTCGACTAGTTGAGCTCAGGCGAGTTCCTCCCTCTGCTCTGCAGCGTTACATCCAAAGGCAAATATGACGCCATTTAGGATTCTGTTCTCTGATTCTGTCAATTAAAGTATGTTTCTCTTAGAAGAAAAAAAACAAGGCAAGCCGAGGCTCTTTGTGCGCCTACAAAGCCACGGAGCTCATAGTTTCAGTCCCATCTACGTTCCAGGTTGACTCGACACGTCCCTGAGTTGTGACCTTCGTTGAGATTTGCTTCCCTGTTTCCCGTCCCGCCACATTAACCACTTTGTTTGCTTTGCGTTCAGAAAAAACGAGGCTTGCTTCTCAAACAGCTCGTGTTGAGAAGGCGTCTCGTCCGTGTTAGAATCTGTCCAGTATTTATCCACCTGTGCGTCCTTGTTTTGTTCTTCTTTTCCCACACATCCAACGGCGATATTTGCACCTACACGTTAAAAACAACAGGAGATGGATGTTAAAGCGATGGGCTGCTATCAGTGTGGCTCCAGAGTGTGAGAGGCTCCTCCCCCTTTTTTTTGATTCAGTAATAACCTTTTATTTTCACATTGTTGTGTGGTGTAATGTAATGTAATGCAGAAAGAAGCAGCACTAAAAAGGCCTGGCTTAGGCTGGAAAATCATCAGGGAGCCCCGAGCGACAGGCGGGTAGGAAAGATCGGCTCTGTGACAGTGGGCTGGTCTGTCGGAGAAGCTGTCCTGCCTGCAGTCAGAGCAAGCTCACTTTGGACGATCAGGGAGACGCTTTCATGGAGAAACCCCAGCTGAGAGATCGCAGCCGAACACGGTTACAGCATATCGCAGCTCACCCACACACCGCATCGTCCCAGCGCTACTCAGTGGTCTATGTAAACATTTAAGGGTTTTTTCCTTGGACTGGTCGTGTTGCAGCGAATTCTGGGTTAAGAGTAGCCAGTCCATGTTAGCATGACAGGAAGAGGAGTTAAAAAAAACTCACTTACTCTGATTTTGTTTGACGTTTGAGTTTTAGGTGTCTAAAACCCACCCTGCAGTTGTCCGTCAGATAAGCTGTTGGCTTGAAGCGTCTCGCTCACGTAGTCGCGAGACGAAACAGGCCGCCATCGTCCTGCAAAGGTTGGGAGCATGTCCCGGCGCCGACTTACTCCCGTGCCGCCACGGCGAGCCGCCCGTGTCTCCTCGGTGACGCAACAACACTGCGACATCTCCTTCCATGAGCTTGCCGCCATCTTTATCCGCTTCGCTGGAACGGCCATAAAGACGGTTCTCTAACGGCCTCGGCCACCACCGTTCCACGTAAAAACGCGCCCACAGCACAGTTCTGACCAACCGCGAAATAGCTGACGCGTGCTCCTGAGAGACGACGTTCTGCCCGGACCTTGTGTCGGAGCTCGCGGGAGAACAAAATGGCATGAATTTCGTCACGCAGCTTTGCCGGCTTGCATTGTATAAATCCAGCTGGACTCCTCCCTGATTCTCCAAACTGAGACTGTTTCGAGACTGCTGTCTGCTGCAGGTAAGATGCTGTTTAGAGCTACTGCGCCCACTTTAAAAAAACAAAATCCAAAGTGTCGCCTTAAAGTTAGATCTGAGTGTTTCAGGCTGCAGCTGTTTGTCTTCAGGCCTCATTTAAACACGCCACCATGTTTGGATTTTATGTTTTGTTTTTTCAATAAAAATAAAAAACAGAGAAATGTCTATTAAGTTCTTACTGTAAGAAGATTTGAAGGAACGGTTCAGACCTTTTGGAGCAGAGATTGGAAAGGTTCTGAGCAATAAATATCTAACCTGTTGTAGATGAGCTACTGAAGTTTGGAAAATTGGTTTCGTTCTGACTGAACCGATGAGCTAATGGCTAGTCTGAGCGAGACAGAGACCAAAGTCTTAAAACAACTCCTGTCTCAAAGGTTTTACAGCAGATGATGCAAAACTGTTTTCTAACCCGTTACGGTGCGATCAGTTTCACATTACCCTGGTTAGCTGTTAGCCGAGACGTCTTTGAGAGCGAAGCAGTCCACTTTTGTGCTGGCGTCCCTCAGATTGACCATCAGCTCGTCAGCATGCCCAGGTGTAACAGGTAAGATGTTCTTCGTTCATAACCTTTCCACAGAACCCGGCCGCCGCAAAATGTCCGAAATCGTTTTCCTCAAATCCCAAAGTCCAGAAATGACCGCGCCTCAACACAGCAACCCGTTTATATAAATGAGGTACAAATTCAAACGTTAAGTCAGTTTTCTTTTTGTGTGTTTTTTATTATTTTATCTACGAGACAAAATACAGTCTGTGACATCTTTATAAACTGTAAATGCACAAAAAAAAAGGGTACAAGTCCAGAACACGTCGCTGCGTTTGTATCCACAGCACCGTGTTCCCCTCACAGCAGAACTAACGACACATAATACTGGCCAAAGCTTCCACCTCTTCTTCTTCTCGTTTAAAGGCCGAGACGCCGCCGGAGGAACCGGTGGGTAAAAAAAAAAAAATCACAGACATTTTGGTGCGACCGGGACTTGGTTTCCTTTAGGCCGGATGTCTGCGGCGGTGTGGCACAGAGACCTCGCAGAAATACTGAAGTGGTGTCACTTTTCAGCACAGATTACCACAGAAAACCTGGAGGAGATCATTTATGATGCTGCATGTGTTGTCCTCAAACTAACTGTTTGGAATTTTTTAAAAAATAAAGTTTTTTAATTATGTCAGTCTTCTCTTTAAATGCTTAAAAAAAGCTAAGAAAGGAGGGAATTTAAACACGGCTTGATGCGAACCACAACCCGCACTCTGAGGAAGGTGGCACGTTGCAAAAACGAAAAGAAAAAAACAACCCAGAAGGCAATTATTTGCAAATATCATAAACCTGTTTATGTTCACAAAGGAACCTTGTAAACATTAAATGTTTAAAATAATAAAATGTGCTATATTTGAGGTAATGTGGAACCTTAAAGGAGCAACACGTCTTCAAAAAAGTTGGGTCAGGGGCAACAAAAAGGCTGTAAAAGTAATAAAAAAGAAACATCTGGAGGAGTTTTTAAAACTATACTAGTTTGTTGGCAGCAGGTCAGTAAAAAGAGCTTTTTAGAGAGGCTGAGTGTTTCGAAGTAAAGATGGGCAGAGGTTCACCAGGCTGCGCTTTTAAAATAGTGGAACAATTTCAGAATAATGTTCTTCAATGGGAAATCTGTAAGACTGAGTCTCCCATCGTCTGCAGCTTTTTATATCATCAAAAGATTTCAAGAATCTGCAGAAATCTCTGAGGTCAAAGGTCAAAAAGCTGAAAGTCAATATTGGATGTTGGTGATCTTGGGGCCCTCAGGGGCCGCTGCAGTAAAAACAGGTCTGGTTCTGTTCTGGACTCAGGGACACGTCCACCCTGCTGTCCACTAACGCTGCTTAAAGCTCTATCAGGCAGAGAAGAAGACAGATGTGGACACCATCCAGAAACTCTGCTGTCCTCTCTGGACCAGATCTCAGTTAAAATGGACTGAGACAGACAGGAGGACTGTGTCCCACGTCCTCCTTACTGAAGAGGACAGGGACCGTCCAGCCTGTTATCAGAGCACAGCTCAACAGGCTGCCTCTCTGATGGTATGGGGGTGCATTAGTGCCTCTGGAATGTGCAGCTTACACATCTGGAAAGACTCCATCAGTGCAGAAAAGTCTAAACAGGTTTTTAGACCAACATCTGCTCCCATCCAGCGGAGACGAGCCAGGACTGCTGAGCAGCTGGAATCCTCCATCAGACAGGAATGGGACAACATTCCTCCAAAACCTCCAGCAGCTGCTCTCCTCAGATCCTAAACATGGCCTTGTCCCAGTTTGTTTTTGAGATGTTGCCGCCATCAAGTTTAAATGACTTTTTTAAAAAATAAAATATAGTACAATTTCTTAGTTCTAACCTGTGATGTGTTTATTATGTCCTGTTGTGAATAAAATGTGGATTTATGAGTTTTGCAAATCGTTGCATTCTGCTTTTATTTACATTTTACACAACGTGCCAACGTGTTTGCATTGTAGAGTATTCCCACCGTTCACGTGTCAGCCGGCACATTAGGAATGCAACTGCGGAGGAAGTCACGACTTCCCCAAGGTTTCTTTTTGATTTTTTTCGTCATGTCCAAACTTCCAAACCTTCTTCTGACCACCTCTCTGCATCTGTCAAAACTCAGCTACAAAAAATTAAAACAATTTTTTTTTAAAAATCACAGAGATGGCAGCAAACTGCGGCGGCTCCAATGAAGGCAGTTCAAGAGGAGCTGTTCTTTGGTTCTTTGACCAAAACAGAGCCTCAGCAGCGGTCCGACGAGTAAAATGTAAAAGCAACATAAAAAGGATGTTAGAAAAAAAACAAAAAACTAACAAAACTAAAGTTAACGTGATAGAAAGAAAAAAAAAGGATAATTACGCAGTAAAAACAATTTCAAAAGTAGGAGGTGTTACACTTAAAAAAAATACACATAAGATAGATTTTTTTTTTTAAAAAAAAGGTCAAATAATCAGAGTTAGATTTTCTGCGTCGACAATCAAATGTGCAGTTTAACAAAAGATTTAAAAAAAACAAACAAACAAGTGTTTGTGTGACCGTCACAGTTCATTTAGAGTCTTTTGGTAAAAGAATAATTATTAAAAAAAAACAACATTTCTTTAACCTCACTTGCTGAGCGGGAGGGACGCAGCTGATGAGGATGAGGATGAGGATGAGGATGAGGATGAGGATGAGCCTAAAAAAGGTTTTTGCCGATGAATGAAATGAGGAGCTGGAAGGTGCTAACTTTTTTTTATTGCACTTTCAACGAACCCCAGACTTAAAAAGGTCCAGGTTTGCTGGTAATATATTTGGCACAGAACGTCACTGATTTTGACAAGTCGCTAAAAAAGAAAAAAAAAGAAAAGAAAGAAAAAGAAAATCTTAAGACACAGTGTTGATCAGTAAACATACTTTGGATTGTGTTTGCATGTGAAGTGCATGTCCACGTGAGCATGTATTTGACTGCAGACGGTTTCCGAGCNTAGTTGGGAACAGACGGCATAGCTACATGGGACAAAAATCTGTTTGTGTGTGGGGGGGTGGGGGTGGCTGGGGGTTGTGTGGGGTAGGGATCGGTTAACAGAACGGCGAAAGGCGAGTTTCAGCAGTCTTCGGATTTGTGGCCGTCCTCCTGCGCCAGAGGAGACGTCACCTCCTTCATTTCCTCTCCTTCGTCCCCGCGGGCGCCGCTCTCCTCCGCCGGGTAGACCACCACGCACATCTTCTGGCCCAAGTACGTCATTTTATCTGTAGGAGGAGAGAGAGACAGAGAAGGAGACGGAAGAAGTTAGCGTAGATCTGACTGTAGGCAGAGAAAAAAATAAGATTAATGCAGATGAAAGCTGGGAACGCGAGATGGGTTTGTTCCGCCAGCAGAGGGCGGTGTTGTGTCTGTAACCCACAGCTGGAGGGGGAAAAAAAAGGACAACATTTGTTTTTGTTGTTTGTGGCCAGATTTAAAAGAAAAAGAAAGTGATTTTCAACAAGAGCTAATTGTCTCCAGGCTTCATAACAATGAAGCCTGCTGCGATGATGAGAAAGTTGTTAGTTTTTACACAACGTTCCCAAAAATACCAGTATACATTCAAAACGTGCTTAAAGGGAAACTTCAGAAATGGGATTCCAGCAAAAAATAAATAAAAATACCACGATATTCCAGCAAGAAGTGCCCCAGGCTGCAGGTGGAAGTCCTACAGCTCTGTTTTTTCAAACTGAGGTAATGTACAACAGGTAAGATACTGATTGTTCACAAGTTTTCCACAGAACCCCACTTCAGAACCCCCCCCCATGCCACAGAGAAAGTTCGCCCCGCTGTACGCTCGTTCGCTTACCGACGAAGGAGTCGAAGCACTGCGGCTTGTTCTCCCAGTACACTCCCAGGAAATAGACGGGGACGCCGGTGAGCATGATGGCGAGGCCGATGCCGCACACCACGGGCTCCGAGTACAGGGAGAAGATGAGCAGGAAGGCCCAGAAGAGGAGGTAAATGACAGGCCAGATCAGGCTGATCTGGAGGGCGGAAAATAAAAAAAACATACTAAGTCAAGTCAAACTGATTTATATTGCACTTTTCAGCGACAAGGCGATTCAAAGTGCTTTACACCGTTTTACACAAAAATACAGAAAAAACATAACAATATAAAGTTAAAACTAAACGTATCTAAACATCAATCTAAATAAGACACAAAAGTACAACTGAGGAAAACCAAACTAAGAGTTAGGATTTAAAAACCTCGGCTGATCAGACATGAAAAAAGCTAAGATAACCTAAACTAAAGGCACAAGAAGGCTAACTAAGAGTTAAATACATTTTAATAAAAGGCCAACATAATATGTTTAAAAGAAAAAAAAAGACGGAGGAAGGGAAGAAAAAAAACACAGAGATAAGATATTAAAAGATACTAATAGAGACAGTGCCTGGTATTTATGTTATTCTCAAACCAAAGGAGTCCCTGAAGCCACCTTGATTGGCTGCTGCATGTTGGGCTGTTTGATCCGTATGACGATCTGCCCGGCGACTGTGACTCCGTAGAAGAGGTAGTTGATGAAGCCCACGTAGTTGATCAGGGTGTACATGTCACTGGTGCACAGCATGAGCAGAGTCGACAGGCACTGAGGAGCAAGGAGAGAGAGTCTGTAGTTTTCTGCAGCGTTGACCTGCTCAAACCTTTGACTTTACTGTTTGCAAAATGTTTAAAAAAAAATCATTTTGACTGAACAGTTTGTGCTTGAAGTATACGTTGGGGACCAGTCTCAGCTACTACCACACCCAATTTTAGCTCAACATCTGTAAACCTGACTGATCCATAGCAATGTCTGTGTTCACTAATGTTAATTAGATGCGGCAGCCATCTTGACTTGGGTGGACTGTCAAAGCTAATCAGTTGTAGTTGTAATAAGTACTTTCTGGCGTTTTGTTAAAATCTGTCCACTAGTTCACGAGATATTTTGCTAACAGACAGTCAGATGCCCACAACTGCACAACTGGCCACCTTTCATGGCGGCGGGCAATGATTAAATTCCAACACGAGAAACGAAAGAGAGCAGGACTCACGGTGAAGAGCAGAGCGGGGATGGGGGTGCAGCGTTTCACGTGAATCATGGCCAGCAGGCTCGGGAGGTGGCCCTCTCTGGCTCCGGCAAAGAACAGCCTGTCAGGAAAACAACAACAACACAAAATTAAGAACTCAGCACGCTGCTGCATCCGGTACCTGACGCTGTGAGCCACAAACGGCTGATTGGCTCAGCTTTCCTTGGCGCGTGCTTCTGCTTAAAAGCTGCGCGTATTTCTCAGACTCAGAAGTGTTTCTGTGTGGCGAGCGCCCTGGAGAGGAAGCCGCTGCCGTGGAGCGGCGAGGCCCAGCTTACCGCGACGACGTGAAGAGGGAACCGTTGACACCACCGAAGGTGGAGAGCGCCACGGAGATGGGCATGATCCACGACATGACGCCCATCAGCTTCTCCCCGAACGTCTGGAGCAGAAGGACAAGAAGATCAGAGAACACAACTTCATCACCGAGCACCACTAGAGGGCGGCGTTTGCCTAAAACCACTCACGGCCCCGGGGTTTAAGTCAGGTCACAGGACTCACCACGGCAACGGCGTTGGAGGCGAGCAGCTCCTGGGGGCTCATGGCCGTGACGTAGGCTATGTTGGCGAAGACGTAGACGAAGGTCACCAGGGGGATGGAGATGAAGATGGCGCGCGGAAGGTTCCTGGTGGGGAATACAAGACGCTCATTCACTCGATAGAAAAGGAGAAACGCTTAAGAATGGAAAAAAAAGGCAGAACTGACAAAAGAAAATTGTTAACCTAAAGAAGAGGTGGTGTTAATGAGTGAAGGTAACCTTAATAAAATGCTGAAAACAAAGCGATTAAACTGGGAAGCCCTGTTGGAATGTGACCACTAATCACCACAAAATAACAACAAACAGATTTTAGATCAACTCTTTCCCCCGTGGCATTCAGCACCTAATGAAGGCAGTTTTCTTAATCACTCAAATTAGAGACAATGTATTGCCAAAAGTATTCACTCGCCCCCCTTCACACTCATATGAACCTGAGTGACCTCCCATCTTTAATCCACAGGGTTTAATATGATGCTGGTCCATTCTTTGCAGCTACAACAGCTTCAGCTCTTCTGGGAAGATTTTCCACAGGTTTAGGAGTGTTTATGGGAGTTTTTGACCATTCTTCCAGAAGCTCACCTGTGAGGTCAGACACTGATGTTGGACAGAAGGCCTGGTTCTCAGTCTCTGCTCTGATTCATCCCAAAGGTGTTCTGTCAGGTTGAGGTCAGGACTCTGTAATGCCCCCGCCCTCTCCACCAAACTTTACATTTGGCACAATACAGTCAGACCCAGACTCATCCATCAGATTACCAGACAGAGAAGCGTGATTCGTCCCTCCAGAGGACACGTCTCCACTGCTCTAGAGTCCAGTGTCGGCGTGCTTTAAATCACTGCATCCTAATCTTTGCTCTTGGTGATGGAAGGCTTGGATGCAGCTGCTCAGCCATGGAAACCCATTGCATGAAGCTCTCTAAGCTGGTTCTGAGCTGATCTGAAGGCCACATGAAATTTGGAGGTCTGCAGCTGTTGACTCTGCAGAACATTGGACCTCTGTGCTCCTCAGCATCCTCTGAGCCCGCTCTGTGGTTTTATGTGGCCGAGTTTTGTCATTTCAAATTGCTTCCACTTGGTTCTAAAACCACTAACAACTGACTGTGGAATATTTAGTGGTGAGGAAATTTATTGACTGGACTCATGGCACAGGTGGCATCCTATCACAGTATCACCCTGGAGCTCACTTAGTTCCTGAGAGCGACCCATTCTTTTACAAATGGTTGTAGAAGCAGTCTGCATGCCTAGGTGCACACCTGTGACCATGAGAGTGACTGGAACACCTGAATTCAACGATTTCGATGGCTGAGTGAATACTTTTGGCAACACAGCACACGCATTGGTGAATGACAGCCAGAGGAACATGTCTCACACGTAGGGATCCACCAGCTCCTCTGTGACGTAGTTGAGGAAATTCCAGCCTCCGTAGGCGAAGGAGCCTTGCAGGAACGCCAGCGCTATCAAGCCCACATCGTAGTCCTGGAAGGGCTCGAAGGCGTTGGATGGCTCCAACCAGTAGTAGTTTCCTGAAAGGCGGGGGGATTCAGAACAAGAGAGAGCGTCTTTAGATCGGAGCAGAAGTTACATAATTATTATTATTTGCAGACACACTGGCCCTTCTCTCAGTGTGACTGTCTCCAGGTAACTGGGTCTGCCGCGGACGGTGTACCCGAGCTTACGTAAAGCCTGTCTCGCTGGCGGCGTAAACACGGACTGTTTCGGATTAAAGTTTGGGCTCGCTGCGAGAAAAAGCCCAGCTGAAAACCATTATCTAACGGGATCGGCGTGTTTAAATGAAGTTACGCAACAATTCTTACTGTGTCCTCGTAAAAACGTTACATACATTGGGAAATAACTCAACACTCTTGTTGTGTTAAGACACCTACAAACGTTTACGGAGGATCGTGTTTTGTTGCCAAAACGTGTTCCTAAAAAATAATATCTGTCTCTTTGTCTCCTCACCTTTTCATTAAGTTAATTATTATATTCTATTCTTATTGCCAGCAGATGTTCTCAGTTGTCCCTTTTTCCAGCTCCACGCTCACCTGCCTCCTGTTAGTAATCAGCACACCTGTTGCCATTTATTCACCACCCCTCCCTCTTTCGCACACACTCTCTGGTCCACTCTGCATCCCCAGAACCAGAACCAGAACCAAACATGGAGAAGCAGCATTCAGCTTCTATGCACCACAAATCTGGAGCAAACTTCTAGAAAACAGCTGAAACACTGAGTTCCTTTAAATCAAGGTTAGAAACCCACCTGTTTAGAGTTACTTTTGAACCCTAATAAATGGATGTGAACTGGTATCATTTGGTGACTGTATGTTGTTGTTTTTATGACTTTTTAATTTTGCGTTTTTATGATGTAAAGGACTTTGAACTGCCTCGTGCTGAAATGTGCTACACAAATAATCTTGATTGATTGATTGATTGGTATTCAGCCTCTGGAGTCCTTGGTTTTAGGCCTTTTGAAGTTTGCCCCCCTGACAGTTCGGCCCCTGGGTGCCTGCTTTCACGTCCCTGGCTATGACCAGCACGCACCGTCCATAATGCACTAAAGCCTCCCGTCAAATCACCCAATGGACCGTTCATTATCTGCAAACCCTTCGAGCACTGAAATGTCCGTTTTGTTGTTTCAGGGGGCCTATCTCCGTGGGCCCCCCTAAAAGGAAA
The DNA here is from genome assembly GCF_001649575.2 of Kryptolebias marmoratus. Classification (NCBI taxonomy): domain Eukaryota; kingdom Metazoa; phylum Chordata; class Actinopteri; order Cyprinodontiformes; family Rivulidae; genus Kryptolebias; species Kryptolebias marmoratus. Next base: position 13,402,196 of record NC_051436.1, read on the forward strand.
AAGGAAAAAAAAAACCCCTGTCCCTCAGCCATGTTTGCATTGTAAACCCCCCCAGCAGTCGTGCTGACATTAGCGGCGTGAGTTCGAACCCTAAAGGGTCCCAGCAACTCGCTGACCCCCCTGCGGCGGCAGCGCCGGGTCACTGAGGACGTCCCCGCTGACCGCAAATGTATGCGTGTTTGGGAGTTTTCACGTCTTCAAACACCTCCTCACCCTCGCAGAAACCGTCGGCTGAGCTGTGCCGCGGGCATACGCTCCGACGGCAGCGGGAAAGCTTACCTTTGCAGATCTGCACGATGCCCATGATGATGATGAGGCCGAGGGCGAAGAGCTTGCCGGCGGTGAAGATGTCCTGGACTCTGGTGGCCCACCTCACACTGGAGCAGTTCACCCATGTCAGCAGCACTAAACAGAAACACAGAAGACACCTTTTTTCCCATCATTTCACCCACATTTAGTTAGATTTATGTAGTCGGTGTTGCACATAGGTAGCAGAATACACTTACAGTACATTTCGGATGCATAATCTGCTACAGGTTTTTAAAATATCAGCTTAAAATGTTGACCTTAGAAAGCTTTCGGCTGCTAATGTTCAGCTGCAGTAAGTGAATCTAGAAGGACTGTGTGGATAAGCTGGAACACAATGTCTTTTTAAGACGCAGGAGAGTGTAACATTTGTTGTTCGTTAACAATAAAGTTAAAAATAGAAGCCGCTTGACAAGACTTTTACCGGATCACGAATCACTGGTTTCACTGAATTGTAGGAGAAGATTACTCCTCAAGACCACAGACGTTGTTGTAACGGACACTGACGCTGTCAGAGGCTCTAAATTTAAATGTAGCCTTAGTCCCACAGCTTAAATATATATCCTCGACGGTTAGGGGATGTTCGGATGCACAGCAGGTTCTTTAACGGTCTGTATAGAGATCCTTTGGTACATGGGTGTTACATGCTGTTTGATCATTCGGGTGTCAAATGTTTGTGGATTGACAGGTAATTGTTGGCTGGTGTATTCTGCGTTGACTTACAGAACTCATCCGTCGTCAAATTCAACAGGCAACAGGCAGGGATTAAAAAATAAATAAAAATAACCCTGAAAATATCGGAACGTTTTCCAGCTCGCTTCCGTTACATATTTCCATATTTCCATATTTCTAAAACCTCCAAGAGAAAAGTTCGGATCTTTTAAACAGTATCTTACCTGTTGGAGATCGCTCTGAACAACCTCAGTTTGTCTATTTGTTTTTTACCTTATAAAGTACTATTCTGAAAGCTGTGCTTGCTTCTTCGTGTGTGCTGCCCAAAACTTTAGATTCACTCTTTACTGAAGGGCACAGCGAGGCGACGGGGTGTCGTTAAACAAGAGGTTTGTCCGACTCTGCTGGAGTTCATTTCTCACGTTAGGCACCTCCGAGCTGCCGCTACGTGGAACAAAGACAGCGGACGTGCACGGGTCTGTGCTCGTTCGAGAGCGTGCAAAACGCACGATGTGAGGTTGGGGCGCGTTCGCAGCTGCGTGCGGAGCAGTCTGCAGGTTGGTGGGTGGAAAAGGGGGCACCGAGGAGAAAGGCTTAAATAAAGTGCCTTTTTTTTCATTTTTTTGGCCTTAAATAAAATTCCACCTATGGTCAACAAATGAGAGACTGTGCCGACAGATTAGCCCAGGGATAAGCAACCCTGGTCCTGCAGAGCCACTATCCTGCATGTTTTCCTTGTTTCTCTGCTCCAACACACCTGATTCAGTGGTTAAATCACCTCTTCATGTTCGGCAGAAGCCTGTTAATGACACACTGATTCAAATCAGGTGTGTTGGAGCAGAGAAACAAGTAAAACATGCAGGATGGTGGCCCTTGAGAACCAGGGTTGCCTACCCCTGGATTAGCCTCTGAGTTGATTTCTCCTCGCTGTGCAGGCAGGCAGAGTGAGGCAGACTCTCGAGCAGCCATCGGCGCAGGCCATTACACGTTAAACCTTTATAATCCATCTGCCGGCAAACAGAGTTGCTGACGTTTTGTCACGACGCTGGAGATTACGCGACCGCACACGTCCCTCCCGCTTGCTCTCACTGTTTGGCAGACTGAGTAAACCCTTGAGGGCACAGACTCCTAATCACAGGTCTGTTTGTCGGTTCAAGTTAAAAAACAAAACGGCGCACACGTTAGCATGTACTGTATGAGGAGATCTTTGCTCAGTTAACTCTGAACTTGCAGGAAAGAACTCCGGCGTGCCGACTTCCTAAGGAACATTGGAACCGCAGGGACAATCTCTTCGTAGGTGTTCTGAAATGAAACGCAAAAACCACAAATCTGGGAACTCATGACGTCCCCCTGAGTCTTTGTTTTTGGTTTGGATTGGAGAGTAAACATGCGAGGATGTGCCTTATAGGTAACTCAGTCATTTTGCAAGTTGCTAAAATGTAATGCAAAGAGACAAATTAGGATAAATCCCACCTATATTTACATAAAAAAACAACCATAGATAAACGTTCACGTGCTGCAGCCTAAAAACAAACACAGCCGACAGCTAGCCTCTCCCTCATCGATCTTCTGAAGAACAACAGCAGACGAACTCAGATACATCATCATCCAAAGCTTTTTTTTTTCTTTCTTTTTCTAAAAGCCACCTGGCAACATCTGTCCAATCAGCTTTAAGAGAGGAGCTGTAAACACGCCGGTCGGGCTGTAAAATGACTGCAGGCAGTTTGTTTCAAAACGCACTTCTTTGCAGGTGAAGAGGTTCACGAAAATAGGATGACGAAGTCAAGTAAATGTAGATCGATGTGCAAAGTGTTCAGACAGCGCTAACTCCCACTGGGCTGCCAGCCTCGTCAAACTGACTGTTTTTTTTGTTTGTTTGTGTTGTTTCCTATCAGCAGGCTGAACTCTGCACTAAAAGTTGGACTACATATAAATGTACATATAGTTGTGCGCAAAGTGTAAACTCCTGGATGTTCTGCAAATGCAGTCATATGATCAGACTAAAAGCACATACTAACCGCTGTTTTCTAGTTTTGTAGGTGCCTCTTCTTTTGCGTTTCTGCGTCGCATCACGAGTATTTTCTCTTAAGATGACGCACTGTCCCTCGTTGTGCAGGTAACCAGAGCGAACAGCTAGTCAGTGCGAGCATATGGTGCTAATGATTACTCAGCACTAGTCAAACCAAACAGCTAGTCTGAGCTAATGGTTAGTCAGTACTGTAAGCAATTTATGTTCTGTGTAAGTGTTATAAGACCCTCGGTTACAGTACTAATGGCTAGTAAGACCAAACAGCTGGTCAGAGCTAACAGCTAGCCTGGTCACTGGGTACAAAAATAAACAAATCCTAATGTTGTTTTTTATTTTTTATTTTTAACTTGAGTAGAGTTGAACATGATACCCAGATCTGAGTTCCCAGATAAACGCAACACTCTTTTTTTTATTTTTGCTAAATGCTAACGGTGAAGGTAAATGTGGTTTGCATGCAGTTTTGGATATGGCCTAGAATAACCTGCTGCTTTTTAATTTTTTTTTTGTGCTTTAGCAATAAACTGATAGCAGAGCAGCACGGCTTTCAGTCCGCCGAGTTTCATGGTGTCAGAGTATGTTGCTGTACAAGCTTTTAAAAAGAGCTATTTCCAGTTTTTTAAGCCAATCAGGACAGCCAACTATCCATCAGTGAAAAACATTCTTGGTGTTCTCCAAGAATTCTTGGTGCTCTAAGAGAAAGGCTGTTAGGAGAACTGTTGCAGGGGCATAAAAAAAACCTACCTGTTAGTGCAGAGTTTGAGCTGATAAACTGAGAGACATCAGGAATCTGAACAGTGCCAATGCGAGTGTGACAGCTCTGGTTTTTCCAGTTGCAAAAGCGCTTGTTTTTCTGTCAACCGTACTCATTAAACTCTCAGAGAAATATCTGCGATCCAGACTCCTATTTACCTGCAGTAAAAAAGAACTAATATCTGCACTTGTTATTCCTCTTTAAATCTGATTAGAGCTGCAGGAGCCGGGCCAAGGGTCCAGCTTAAACCAGTGTTTATGGAACACTGTTGGAAACTTTACCAAGGGCAGTTCAGGTCGGGTATTAAAGTTTTATAAAGAGCGTATAAACATACAATACACTCGTCTGCCCGTCTCTTTGTGTATGAAGGCTGCCTGCAGTATTCACCTCCTGTGTGAAGTGCTGAGAGGCTGCTACGCTGTATCCCTTGACATTTCATTATGTCTGTTTAGGTGAATTTCAGTTATTTGCTTCATATTTAAAAAACAAAAAAGAATAAACTTTAGCCACACACACATATTTGGGCTTTATTTTTTTCTAAATTCCTTGTTTTCTTTCCCCAACAAACAAAGGTTAAGCTGTTCTGTACACATGCCGGTTTACAAAAAATCCCTGTCAAAGTGCAGCCCTTGGTTTGAGCTTTTTCATTAGATTTTTAAATATCTTGCACAACCTGACGTTAAATGGATCATTAAGACCTTATTTATTGGGGTTCTGGTTAATTGTTACGAACAGTCAGCCTCTTACCTGCAGCAGACAGCAGTCAGAACAATCTTACTTTAGAGAATCAGGGAAAAATGCTCATGTGGGAGATGGGCTAAGAGCTTGTCAGAACTAATAACTTATCAGAGTGCAAAGTTAGTCAGAGCTAACAGCTACTCACAGCTATTTATAGCTATTGAACCAAACTCGTTGTTGTTCATTTTACACCTCCTTATTTGCATTACAAATAGCTACAGCTAACTTGCAAATGTTTGTTTTGCCATGTTTTAATCTGGTCCTGAGTGTAAACAACCATCTGTTGTAAACCTGATGCAGAGGAAAACAAAGGATTCACTTGAACTGCTACTGGCCCACCTGACTATCCCATAGCTTGACTCCTCAAAGAGTAGTTTTCAACTTCTTCAAACTGAAACTTTTCTGACTGCCGATTGCCCCGCTTCAAAAGAGCCAAACTGTCCCTTTACCATAGTAAGAATGGGAACAGTAACCCATTCAGCGTGTGCAACAACAGTTCCAGATAACTTGCAGCGAAGTGTCCCTCTGCTGTTTTAGTTTGGAACAAAGACAAAGGTCCTTGTGAGCGCAGGTGCGTTTACGTGCGGCTAACGAGCTACTCACAGAGACAGACGGCGGCGAGCAGCCTGAGGCCGTTTTCTGGCGGGAAGCAGGTGGGAAACAGAGGCTGGAGGACGTAGTTGGAGAACGTCAGGGCGATCACAGCTTGGTTTGTTGGGTAGATGACCAACACAGCGATCCACAGTCGCAGAAACCTGAGGCAAAAAAAAAAAACATGTTTACATCACATTTAAATCGGTCACTTCTGCAACTGAAGGTTTTACGTTGACCTATGTTATTTTCCATATGCTTGACCTCTAATCAGATTACCGCTCGATTTAATTTGGACTCAGCACTTTGGAGCTTCCTTTTAACTGAACTAACTAATTAAACGGATTCAGAGAATTTGAAACGCATGCTGACATTATCGATCATTTTGCTCATTTGTCAAAATCTAAAATCTAAAACGAGCCGAATGTTTTATACAAACACAATTAAAAACTTGTTATCACTGAAATAAATACTAGCTCCTTGCAGCACAACGAGGAAATCCTGCGCCGTAAGTCTGTAACTTCTCTGTTTCTGACCTATTTTGATGTTAACCCACAGTCAGCTACGACCTCCTTTCATTTCCCCATCTGTTTTTTTTTTCCTATATCCAGTCAGGTGCAACAGATCCAACTTTAACCCTCTCTACCCCTCCAGTAAAGATAATTAAATTCAGCATTCACATCAGAAACCATTTGATTAAATTTAGCGTCGTCTCCTAAATTGAAACAACGCAATTCAGGAAGGACGAACAACGTTCACTCTGCCCCTGAAAAACTGATATGTAATAGAGGCTGAGAGCTGGATGTTGACGTCGGCCCCGAGGGAGCACACGAGACAGGAACCAAAAGAAGAACGTGCAGATCAATGCAGCACGAAGAAAGCGAGCGCTGAGGTCACCGGGTGACTCAGAAACTGATTCATATTGCGGTGCTGAGATGAGCGGAACGCCGAGGAAGAGCCTTAGTTTACTGTGGGACAAACTGGGCGTTTCTATATTTGTGCCGTGGAGCAGCGGTTAGAGCAGTTGTCTCTCTGCTGAGGGAGTCAGAGGTTTGATTCCGAGCAGCTAGTCGAATGTGGAAGTGACTCTGCGCAGGAACCCTGACTGCCTCCGATCTAAAGCTCTGATTAGCCTCCATAGGATGATTTATTCAGGTTAGCTTTGTAGAGATGTAGCAGAGTTGGTGCGTGGATGTGTATGTGGATGGGTAAATGAGAACACGGGCTGTGTTGTAAATCACTTTCAGCAGCCTGGTTGGCTGGGAAGGTGCTACATAATCCAGTCCATTTATAGACAGCTTTTTGAGTGGACTCAGTTTGGATCAGGGTTTAGGCCTGACAGCTGCTCCAAACATGACTAAGACCAAAGTGGATTTCTGCCGTGGCTCCAGATTTTCACCGTTGCCAGTATGAATGTTATCGGTGTCGTGTGTCAAACCTTTACACGGCCCTCCGTTCTGCATAACGCAGTTAATTACACGGGGAATGTAGGACAGCAGCAGCCAGCTCTAGCACTTACCGTAAGCAGGAACGTTATAACATTTCTGCCGTTCTGACCGGCGACGTAAGGCACCTGACTGAACCACTGTCATGTTTTGAAACGTTTTACGGCTAATCCGAGCGAGCCCACTTCCAAAGGGGGGATTGTTGCCGTCTTAAAACAGAAACATTACATTTAGCTGACGCTGCCACTCGCTGCACTAGCAAATAGCCTTTAAAGTTCCACGGAAATAACCCACAGGTCAAAAATAGCGTTCGTACAAACCACTATAAAAACTTTACGATTCGAAGGGTTTCCTTTGGACTTTGGCTCTGCTTGGATTAGCCAGCAAAAATTAAACTGCGTTCCTAAAAATGGAGGTCATTTAATAAAGAAAAAAAAAAGCTATCTACAACAGGTAAGATACTACATGTTTAGTTTTCTCCCCTTGTGCGAATCTAGCCCAAACCTGCTGTCCTCGCCCAGTGAACGGTCACCGTTACACAATCTTCATCGAGTCTGAAATAACAGCGGCTCTTTGTGTTGGAACCACCGTCTCACCGTTTGTTTCACATTCGGGACCTTTCAGTGACTGGCTTACAAAAAAAAAACAACACGCAAACACAACTTCACCCCCGCGCCGCCGCACTTGTACGCTCTTGTGGGGACAAAAGCCGCAGGACAACAAAAGCAAACAGTCCCTCGAACCGGATTTATTTATGCACTTCAAACAGAGCCACGCGGTCCCCGGAGGTTAAAAATCATTGATGTGTATTGATAGTCGCACTACAAAGAGACCAGAAAAAAAACAACAGTCTGTTATGTCTGGTTGAATTCCTCTCCAGAAATACCCTGATAATATGCATCCTTGTGATAGTTTAAAAAAAAAAAACAATGCTCCGCTCTGTGTTTACAGTCTGAACAAAGGCTCACGGTGTGTGAAATCTCGGCTCGTACACAATGCTGTCTTGCGATGTTGTTTGTTTTTGTTATTTTGCGTGGTTCCCAAGCTTTCATTTGAAGCAGCTTAGCGCTAAGTATAGATGAATGAATGGAGACAGGCTCGGGCCTAATAATGCATATAGGCTACTCTTTTTTTTTTTTTAAATCACTTGGTTTTACAGCACTGTGCTGTAATCTTGTGATATGGTCTTGGTCATTCTTTCTTCAGGCCATCTTAAGATCCTTTAAAGTTTGCTTCTTTTTTTCTGGCTGCTTTCTTGCTCTTTTTCTGTGCAATCCCTGATCATTTTAAGAAGAAAGTTTTCTTTGTTTCTTTGTTAAGCCACTTAACTTTCACCTAAGACTCACAAAAGTTTCCTAAATTCAAGTGATAAAACGGCTATCTTTAAAAACAAAACTTCAGCTAGTTTAATAACAGTTTGTAAACTGACTTTACACCTAATGTTACACTGCAATCTTTCTTGACAGATTCATTAAATAGGTTATATATATATATATATATATATATATATATATATGAGAGAATATAGTTTTAAGATTCCACTAAGGGTACAACTAAGGGTGTTTTAGGCTTGTGGTTAAAAATAAATACATATCTTCTCAATATTCATGTAATTTGCAAAGAAAAGCATATTTTTCACTAAGAACAATGCCCTAGTTGGCATTTAAAAAAAAACAACTTTTCTATGACCTTTGTTTCAACTTCTTTATAAAGCTTATAGATTTGTTTTGGTAGTGTTTTGGCACAATACTGCTATCATGTGCACAATAATTATAAATTCAGTCGATCCTAAAATCTTGTTTTGCAACAAGTTTGGCGGTGGAGCCAGGCCAACAGATATCTTCCTCTCTTGTTTTCTGTCTATATAGATTATGTATAATACCGTCAGCTGTTACACGTGCCGTAAATGTGCCTGAACATGAAACGCCGCTGGGTGGGCAGAACGGGCGCACTCACCCAGCCAGTCCTCCAAAGATGTCCTTCACGTAGGAGTAGTCTCCTCCCGACTTGGGGATGGTGACGCCCAGCTCGGCGTAACACAGCGCTCCGATGGCGGTGATGACCCCCGTGATGATCCAGACGATCAAAGCCACGCCCACAGAGCTGGCGTTTTCCAAGACCCCCTTTGGACTGACGAAGATGCCCGAGCCGATGATGTTACCTGGTGGATATTGGGGAGAGAAGGGCAAAGACATGGGCGTCAGGCATGTCCACAAAGTAAAAAAAAATGGGCCAACATACAATTCAGAGAACAAACCCGTAAAATCTTATCGTCAACCCCCACCCCTGAACATAATCCCTCATTAATCGACAGAACGACGAGCTGTTAAATAAATAAAGTACAAAAAAAACAGCCGCCACTCCGGTAGTTGTCAGTTTAGCGTCAAAACCAATAATATTTTGGCACAGAGGAGCAGAAAGCCTGGCTGTCAGACCTTAGACTCAGTGGATCATGGTTTGTAGGGCTTTGTGTTCGATTTTGTTTTTTTTTGCTCATTAGTTTTCAGCCCAGTATCACCTGGACAATGTTAGTAATCACCACACCTACTCTTTGAGTTTACGGTTATCCCTCCCTATGTACTGCAGATTTCAGTTCACTCTCTCGTGCGTCAGCTTGTGTCTTGACTTATTCACAGTTTCAGTTCCTGTATTCTTTTTTTTTTTTCCAGCCATGGCGTTTAGAGTTTAGTCTGGGTTTAGTTATCTCAGTGTTGTTGTTGTGTTGAGACTTTCTGTGTGACTTATCTAGAGATGCTCAGCAATATGTCATTGATGAATGTTCTAAAAGCTTTCTTTGTGTTGTAAAGGTAGCTACCACTGTTCATTAAGTGCTTGTCCTGATAGACAAAAAAAGGAGAAATAAAACCTCAGCTGGGGACTATAAATTAGCCGTCTCAGGAAGGAGGGAGTGAACAAAACGAGCTGTAATATGCTGACTTAGCCGCGAAGAGATGGAGCGGGGCAGAAAGCAGGGTGAGCGGGTGGAAAGAGGGAGGCGGGCGTGGGCGGGTGGAGGGACTAATGTCCTGACAGACTCGATGAGCATCAGAGCGGGGTTTACACGGGAGCAACAAGGTGAAGAGACGGCTGATTAGACCAGATGAAAGAACATATTCCTTTGATGCAGCTGAGAATCAGAGTTCAGGAACATCCTGTCACGTTCAGGGTTACTGGGATTAGCTGGAAGCCATAAGAAGGCGTCGGGTACAAAGGCTGCGGCTTTCAATCGCAACGAGCCGGAGGAAAGTCCAAAAGTCCAAGAGTCATGAACGATGCAGTCACGCCGCGCCACAGACCCACAAACGTTTGGTTTGTGTGGATTCTGTAGAGCTGCTGTTACTGCCAACGGCGTGCACTCTCAACACACATTTAGCTGCTGCAGCCGATCAGTGAGAAAGCTGGAAAACGGACGCGTTTGCCGCAATTTCATACAGGAATAAAAAAACAGTATGGCTGTGTGTGTCTCGTGAGTGAACAGGAAGTGACAGCTGCAGCAACCCGCCCTCCCGTTGCTGCTGCTGCTAAACTCAACAGTAGCTTCACAGTAGTAGCAGCAGCAGCAAAAAACAACTAAAAACATCCTCCTTGTAAGTGGAGACTCTAACACAAACACTGTTAACCGTAGCGCTCTTATAGAGGAGGACAGAAGTTACAATAATGTTTAAAAACCCGGCAGAAACCAAATTTCCACTGGTTGCTTCTGTTCACAAGCTAGCGTTAGCTTAGCACGCACAGGTAGCTGCTGCACAGGAAGTTGTGCTGCGCGCCATTTTCTTCAGAAATCATAGCTCGGCTGTGGGAATGACGGAAAGTTAGAAGTCAGAAAACCAAAAAGATTTGCTGTTCTGCTAGCTAGCTTTAGCTAGCCTGCTTACAGGCTAGCAAAATTAGCATCACAAGCTGAAAACAAAGTATTTTCTCTTCGTTTTATGCTTTGGAGCTCTGTAGCAACATGTTCCCTAACAGATGGAGCACAGCAATATGTCTGTGGCTGATTTAATTACACAAAAGTGAATATTTCCAGGCGCAACTGCTTTTTAATGCGCTAGGCGGCCATATTGGATGTTACATTTGGCACTGGTTTGGAATCTCTGACTTTTTGAACAGAATTCCGACTTCGCGGCTCGTTAAAGTTCACTTTTCCGACTTCGAACTGAGAAACTCTGACCTCTGAGCACGAACAAAATGCACTGTTAGAAAAGCAAATGTCTAAAACTAAAAAATAAGCCACAGCTGACTCTCTTGTTGATGCATTTATCGACTTTTGCGACTCGGCGACTCGTTAGGCAGACAGTTGTTGTAGAATATGTTATGTCGTTTCAGTGTTGGTGGTTGTGAGAAGGTGGCTTTAATAATGACAAACGCTCCCCAGGCGATGAGGGATCTTCTGCCAGTATGGCAGTTGGTGAATAGTTACGAGCAGTTTCATTCTGTTGTTGACATGTAATGATAGTGTTACAGTATGTTAGTGTTTGGATGGTGGAGGATCAGTTCTGACTTGCGTTCTTCCATTGAACTTGAAGAAATCCAAACTTAAATGAAAGCAACGTTTATTTTCACGCCCTAATGGACAACGCCGTGTCTTGAAGAACTACAGATTCAATAAAAAAATCATACCATTTCTCAGCTGAAAACTTTTGGACTTGGTGTGAATTATGTGCGAGGGGTGAGGACAGCTGCAGGTGAGGGGGTGTGAAAGGCGACAACCAAACCCTCCTGACCTTAAACCCTCTGACAGCTTTACAGCGATGCACGACCTTTGACATCTGATGAAGAAGGGGGGAAAAAACAGTGATGAAAGTGCTGACTGAGAACGACCGTTTCTCCCTGAAAGCTGGACGTCTGCCTCCTCTGAGTGAGATCCTGGGAAGGGGTCGCGGAATCAGCACGTCGAGCCCTCGCGTCACGTGCGCCGCTCTGCATGTGTGTCTGCGAGGCCGCTGACTCTCGGGGAACAGTGACGTTTCCTGTTTTTCTTTTCAAGTTTGTTCCAGGGAGCTCCTTCGACTGCTCTCCGTGAAATCAGGCTGTTTCTGGACCTGAGGCCACCTGAGAGTCGCGTTCGTCTCCAGAAGCGGGGAATTAAAAACAAACATCGACTCTCCCCTTTGCATAAATCTCAGCAGGCTTGTTTTCACACAGGATATATTTTGATATCCTCTTTTTTTTAAAAATGACTGGACTGCTGTTTCGTAAAGGAAGGGCACACTTCTGCTCCTCTACTTTTTTCTTCATTTCGTATGAATGCGACAAGTCAGTCCCTGCACCTTTTTTCTTACGGTTTCACGCTTGTTTTCCAACCACATTTAAAAGCCTTTAATTTACTGTAATTAACAAAATAATCAGGATTAAGACTTAAATAAATTAGAGGATGTGGGAAAAATAAAACATTACCTAACAGATAATTGAAAAATGACTTGAATTGTACATGATATTTGCAAATGGCAGATTTTTTGGCTGGTTTGCAGATTCAGTTTTAATGCATAGAGTGCGTAAAATGAAGCTTTTATGTGCAGGTGTGTTTTGTGAAGCTAAAAAACCCCCTCATATATTGTTTATTGTCAGTAGGGATTACGAGCCTACTGTAGTAAAAAGACTCAGCGACATCATTTCATTGTCAGGATCTCTCTGCAACTCGGCCAATCACCTCTCCCTTTAGCAGTAAATACTATCGAGCATCAGTGTTTGTGCGGCGTTAACAACCTAATCCTTGTAAACCTCCGTAAAGCCCGGACGGATTAGTTCCTGCAGGGTTTTCTTTTCCCCTTTCACTTTTGAGTCCGACTTCAGACAGGAGCCGCAGGTCGGTCTGTACGAGCACAAGTGTTTCATCACCGCACAGGAGAAAGTTAGGGCTCAGACATAAAACTTATGTTTGGAGACGTCATGGGAGGTAAGGAGGAAGCCAAGAGACAAGAAAGTGTACGTCAGTACTGAAACGGCTAAGAGGCTCTGCAGCATAAATCAGCCTAAAGATAAAATACAAGGTGTTAAAGGACAATTTAGTCCAAGAAGCAGCTCCATCTAGGAACGCACAAGTTTATCTCAGGTAGAACTAAGTCAGGCCAGCATTATCAGGGCGGGGGCCTTCTAAAAGAGCCCAAAAGGTCACTTCCGATTCAAAACCAGGGCTTTTAGCCATGAACAAGCGACAGAAGTGTGCGCTGTACAACGGGCGGTGGAAGCCCAGCTCCGACCTCAAGGACTCTGGTCGGCTGTAAAAAAAAAAAAATTCCTCTGAGATGAAAAGGCTGACGCAACACTGCCGACTCGTTTCTTAGTAATCGGCAGATGAACAGAGAGCGATAAATGAGATGGTCCCGTTATCTAAATGGCTGAGCGGGAGGAGGAGGGGGGACACAATCAAGGGTGGGGCAGTAGTGAAAAGCAGGGATGTCTTGTGTGTGTGATTGAAGCAGCCATGATGCTCGTAAACTCTCAGAGGCATGATTGATGGCGTGGAACACAATCACAGTACGTAATCCCAACAAACTGAGTGTAAATTGAACTCAGAGGTGATTTGTTCTTTGTCTTTAAGCTTAAAGCAAGAAAGCCGATCTTTGGATCGATTGTGTGGAAGGAATATCTTACCTGTTGTAGATGGGTCTTTGAACGACCACATGCTGATCCGACTGACGGGCTAATGGCTCGCTTAAGCACACTCACCCAGAGTTTCCCGGCAGTTAGGGTTAGCGCACGTCGCTTTAGGAAGCCTTTCCCAGGGCGGGCCTAGGTCAAAGCTAAGAGTAGCACTAGGCTAGCTAAAAGTAACAAAAAGACAGCTAGAAGCTAAAAGTATCAAAAGACTAGCCTCAACCTAAAAGTAGCATAAGAAGAAGAAGCATTAAGTAAGTAGATTTCAAACCGAGATGTGTAACAGTCACATACTGCTAAAGAGTTCAGCACAACCAGTCAGGTTTGTTAATCAGGCCAGATATCAGCAAATAAATCAGTCCAACAGAACTGAATCCGTTCTTTCTCTTCCTCTCCAACCAGTAACATCAAGACTGGAGATGATCATCAAGGAACTGTTCCCGACACAAAGACACCCATCAGCGTCGGTGGAACAAGGTGCAAAACAACACGAGAACCAGGCCGAGGCTTAATGTCAGCCAGGCGTTAATGTTAAACGACTCAGACTGATATCGATGTTCTCTGTAGGAACATTCCTTCTGGGAAAAACAAGGATTGAGGGGGGGAAAAAACAACTAAACCGGGGGTGGGGGAAAAAAAACCTACACTACACTTCCAATGCAAAAACAACACCCTCAAATTCTATGGTTACGTGGTCATCTTTGTTAAACGGCTTCCCCTGAAGCATTCTGGGAACAGGACCCCGTAAGGCTGACGGGGTTGGGGACCGTAATGAGCAACGTGTAATCAGAGGGAAAACAAAAATCACCACAACGGCTTCACTGTGCAGACGGAGGCAGATGGGAGCAATTCACCGACAGCCTCTCTGTCTCTGCCTCTCTTTGACTTTTAGCAAAGCCCTCAGGGGAAACAGCGGTAACGCAGCATTGCCTCCACTCCCCGTTGCCTTGGAAACGTGCGAGAGAGTCACCTCATCTCCTGGTGGTCAAACCAAGGACCTCGCCGAGCAGCTGTTGTGTTACCGAGGCGACAAGGACAACGACAGAGGGGGTTGGGGTTTTTGTTTTTTTTAGCAGGGAATAGGCGCTGGACCGAGCGCTCTGACGACAGGGAATTTGGACGTTCTCGCAAAACGCAAACACCTCGTTGGAGGAATGCATGTCGCCCGCCGCCGGAGTTTGAAACTAAGGCTCATCTTATGACTAGAGGGGACGGAGTCGAAGCGATTTATTGAGCCTCGTTGTTGACGTCATGAGCAATCCCGTCAGCACTCAGAGGGTGCGTTGCTAACGACGCAGAGCTACGACCACGCCTCGGCAACATCCCTACAAACGGCTGAGGCTGCTTAGGCGCGGCGGCCATCTTGAACTAGCTTGAGCCATAAACGTCCAGTGGTTACTTCATAAAAAGTTGCTAACAATCGTGGTTTACGTCGAGAGCTCCAGGCAAAGGTCTTGTGCAACGTCTAGCATGTGTCAGCTACTACCACACCAAAGTTTAGCTCGATGTCGGCGAGTCGGACTGCGTTGAAGCCATTTTCCTGCTTGCTAAGGTGGCACGGCTGTGGCGGCCATCTTGAATGTGGCTGACTCCAAACGTTTTGTGGCTGTACATCCGGGGATTACTTTGTGAAGGTTTCGCTGAAATCTACCCCAGAGCTCATGAGATATTTTGCTAAAACAACAAACAAACAAACGCACACACACAGGCAAATACATTATCGCCCTCAGCAGACACACGTCCATCTGTCCTCTCTGCCTCCTGAAGCCTTATTCTCAGTACGTGATGTGTGCTCGGGCCTGACAGAGACAAACTGGACGTTCCATGAAAAGAGTAATCAGTGAAGTGCTGAATTCAGCAGAGCACTGTTCTCATGTCCACGGCAGATAAGAGGGAACGTGTTTCGTCGCAGGGCCACCTCACAAAGCCGATCATGTGAGCCGCCCAGCCGAGCAGATAAAATCCTCTGAGGAGAGGAGTGAGGGTGACGACACAGAGAGGTGATGAAAGGTTCCCTGATAAAAGGAAAAAAAGAACAGCTACAGCAGAGAGCGGGACGTTCTTTTACAGAGCCAGGACTTCTTAGAAGGAAATCAGTGTGTGTCTGTAGGTGTGTGTGTGTGTGACCTCTTATGGGATACACCGTCACATGTACCACAGCTTAGTTAAGTCTTTACTTTGGACTTGACGAGTTTTAAAGCAAACAAAGACTGATTTTGTGTGTGGACGCACGTCAGGAGCAGATTACCTTTTGGACTCATTCAAGATGGCTGCTCCGGCCAGGTGACCTTAGCGAACACAAGACTGGCTCCAACTCAGCCATGAGTACAGCTACTGAGCTGAGATTCTGGTGTGGTAGTAGCTGGGAGTCCTCCCCGACTTGTACTCTGAGCACTAAGTGATCAGGAAGGACTCAACTCTGTCTGTCTGTTAGCAAAATATCTCATGAACCACTGGTTGGATTTTAATGAAACTTTCAGGAAATAATCACAGAGTGCAAGTCTATGACTGAATACATTTCGGAGTCAACCTCATTCAAGATGGCTGCCACAGCCAAGTGGCATTAGGACGCACAAAAACAGCTGCAACTCAGCTAATTTAACAGGCAATGAGCTAACATATGGTGTGGTAGTAGCTGAGCTTCACCTGCAGCACATACTACGAGCGCGGCACATGTTTTGGCTTAAAACTTTGAGAGTCAACCCTGTCTGTCTTGTCTGTTAGCAAAATATGGCACGAACCACTGGACTGATTTTAATGAAACTCTCAGAGAGTCATGGCTGGATGCAAGTCTACACCTGATTACATTTTGCGAGTCAATCCGGCTTAAGATGGCCGCCACAGCCGATCGATCGTAGGAAACACAAACATAGCTATAACACAGCCAACGGTACGGGTATCGAGCTAAGATTTGGGGTGGTAGTAGCTGGGAGTCATCCCCGACACGTGCTCTGAGCGCTGAGAGACGTCACCAGATCTAACGTTTGTAAAGTTCGACCAAAAGTTCGCAGCTCTGTCCCTGGTTTTGTCCTTCAAAACCACAGCGGGCGATATGCATTTCTTCGAGGAATGCTGTGCCCTTCAGCTAACTCTGTTAATCCCAGGTGATCATGTCAGCCTTCTGCTGAAAGCCACTAAAGGCGCCGAAGCGCGTCAACTTACCGACTATGATGCCGCAGGCGCTCACGAGCCCGATCTCCTTCTTGAGCGCAACTCCGCCGGACTTCTGCTTCTCGCCGGCAGCATCCTTGGCAGAGCCCGCCGTGCTGCTCCGTTGTCGTGCTCCGTCCGTCATCTCGTCTTTTCTTTCTTTTCTTTACGGTTTTGAAGTGTTTTTTTTTTTCTTTTCTTTCCTGCCTCACAGCACCTGGCGCTGGCCGTGCGCTCCCGTCGCCTTGTGCGTAATCGTCCTGTGCGCCTCGGCAGGACAATGTCCAAACGTGCTGCTGTGCTTATCTGATGAGGAAGGCTGCCTCCTGTTGCGCTGTCAGCAACTTTTCAGAACGGCTTATATGGGACAAATAATAAATAATAATAAAAAAGAAAGAAAAAGCCCAAAGAGAGGCAGCAAACAAAGGCGCAACGATATGTTTTTTAGGAAACTTGGCGCACTTATGGCTCTGATGTTTTCTTCCTCTTGTTGCGACAAAACAAAAAGCGCACCATCCAACTGAGCAGTCCTTAAGAGACCTTAAAGATCATTTATTCGTGCTTTGGGTGCAACAAGAAAGCAGCTTTTGAAAACAGCAAAAAAACAAAAACAAAAAGTTCTCACAGTTTTCTGGCTGCAGATAAAAGCATCCTCTCTGCCGGCAGCAGCAGTCAGAGCAGACAGAGCCTCCAGTTCAACATCCTACCTCTGCAGGCACATCTTAGCCGCGGGAGCGCGTGTTTATGTACATATGTCCTTATTAAGACCAGAGCGCCGCCTCCCTGCCTCCCTCAGTTTGTCGTCCCCCCTCTCCGGATCCTCCCATCATCTTGGTTTCCTCCCCCTCAGCCATCAGCCGGTCCTCTGAAGTGCTCCAGCTGCACAGAACACAGAAACCCCACAAACATGCACTGTAAAAACGGATTCTGACAGCCGGTGACGACAACTTATTGCCCTGTCAATAAGTTCGGGCAGCCTGTTTTAGAAGCTGCTGTGACTAAATGAGACTCTGGAAATTAATTTGATCATCTGTATGCACCCCCCCCCCCCAGATCCGGAGAAGAGGAGAGGGTAAAAGAAAATGGATGGATGTTCAAACCGACCCACTATGCATCAATAAATAATGAGAGAAATTGCTTTTTTTTTCTGTAAAAATGTAGAGTGCTGAGTGACTGTGAGGACATTTGCTGAATAAGCTGAAACTGAATTGTTAAAAACAAAAAAGAAACAAACAAAAAAAGCTAAATTCTGGCTCAGAAATCAAAAGCAGCAAAAAGTCAGCTAAAGTAGCAAAAAGCTAAGGTTTCCTATAAGTAACAGAGCCGTAACTAGAAGCAGCAAAAGGATAATGAACCACTAAATGTAGCAAAAGGCTAGCTAAAAGCTTAAGTAGCAAAAGCCTAGCTAAAAGCAGTAAAAGCCAGACTAGCTAGAAGCTAAAAGTAACAAAAAGCCAGCTAAAAGTAGCAAAAGCGTAGCTAAAAGTTTGAAAAAGCAGTCTGGCTAGAAGCTAAAAGTAACAAAAGGCTGACATAAAGTTAAAACTTAAAGTAGCAGAAGAAGACAAAAGAGAACAATGTTTTTGAAGAAGTTGAGGAGATCTTAATGTATCTCTGTGAGGAATTTTGTTTTATTTGTAAATAAAGTTAAATCTTTTGAAAAGTATGAAAGTTACAAAACCCAAACGCCACAGCAGCCATCTCCTCGAAAAGCTGAACGACACTGAGTTGACAACGAGTTAAAATGACACAAAGGATGAAAACAAACGCATGAAAAAAAAACAAAAAACGAAACACAACGAGGGCCCTTTTCTGTTGAACCGTCAGGAGCTTCATTTTCAGCACTATATGCTCCAGTTAAAGCAACGCCTCAGAGTTTTAGAGTGTGCTCCTTCAGCTTCCTGGTTGCAGTCACTCTCCACATGTTCCAGGTTTTGCCTCAAGCGAGCAGACCTGCAACTCATCTCCACTTATTATTCAGAGGCGGAGATGGGGGACGGGGACGGGTACGAGGGGGATGGTGGACAGCAGGAGACAGTCTAAATTTGGCCCTTTCAGACAGACGGACGTCTCGGCTCACTTTACGCCCTGCTGTGCTGCCAGGACTAGTTTTTATCTCGTCCGCTCACGTTGCAGGTCATGGCGCCCGTGTCCTCAGGTCCGACTCGATGCGGCCTCGCGAGGAGGGCTTATTAGTTAAAAAACTAAATAAATAAATAAAAAAGAAGTGGTCGTGATCAAATATTATCTGACTTTAGGGCCATAAAGCAAGAGACTCAAGTTAATATAAAGGAACAGAAGATAATCTCCTCTGAGTAGATTGGTCAACCTGTTGTTTGTCTCTTTAAAGGGGACCTATTCTGCTTCCTGGAACAAGTCAGGATAGGTCTGTGGGCTGTACAAACATCTTCATTACATTTAATACACAAAATCATTCTCAGATATTGAGATTTCACCTGATCAGTTCTGCCTGTTTTGAGCGGTCTTGGAGCTACGTCTCTTTTATGCAAATAAGCTGCTGTTGGCCACGCCCCCTAACTCAGTGTCCCGCCTTGAAACATAAAAACTCTCTGAAGGATTAAACACTGCAGATCTGACCCACATTTATATCGTTATTAATTCAAACTATGAGGGTTCTGACTCTGGGACAGGGGCAATTAGTGGTTCTGAACCAACATTTGTCGAGTCGGACAGCAACAATCAGCGGTCTGAAACCCGACTGGTAGCGGGTCGGGACACTGGCAGTCGACAACAGAACACTTTCCTTTTCCAACAGACATCATTCAGCAGTAAAACCAGCAGAACAAACATGACGGTCTTCTTGTAATGAAGTGGATGGAGCTCCACTTGGGTTGCTAGGTGAGGGGCTGGGCTCAGCTTTGGGTTGCTAGGTAACAGGGATTGTGATGCAACAATCCCAAGGTTTTTGAAACAGACACCAGAAAACATGTATTTATTGTCACAAATCGGCTGAGTGTTTGTTTTTTTTGCGCTTGGACTGTTTCTAGAAGCAGTAGATCCCCAAATGGAAGTACAAACACATGCATAATAGGTCCCCTTTAAAGGTGATATCAGTGCACCATCTTGAATTTGCCCTTAATTCTTGGTATTTTCCTGGGATTTCTCCTTCTTCTTGAAGAAATCAGGGTGCAGGTGGACTGCGGAGTCCTCGGAGGTGAAAGGGACTCGTTGTTTGGGTCGAGGACACTCCAGCAGCAGCAGCCCTTTTACTCTAAAAGGCTTCTGCTGTGATCGGATAAAAAAACAAAGAACAATCCACCTGAGGAATCTGAGCACTTCCTGTCCAGCTGCAGCACACAAAGGCAGAAAGAAAAGAAAAAAAAAGAGGGCAGGTGTTATAAAACCTCAGCGACTGAAGAGCCTGCAGATCTGCTTCAGCCACTCAGCGGACTGTTTCCTGCCCGTCTCTCTGCTTACTGCAGGTTTTCTTTATCTTTGAGGGAAAAAAAAGACATTTCTGATGTGTCCAAATGCACCAAAGCTGTTTAATGAAGCCACTGAAACATCTCTGTCTTCGGCAGCACCTTTTTGGGGGGGGGGGGGGGGG
>NC_051436.1:13422073-13430332 GCF_001649575.2 Kryptolebias marmoratus
GGGGGGGGGGGGGGGGGAACAAAACAATTAATTTAATTAATATATAAAAACAGAACAATATAAAGCCGTATACTAACTGTTTTACTCATGTTTCATATAATAACTCTTTGGTTCACTAACACAAGTTCTAACTAAATTTAGATGAAATGGAATCCCCCCCTTTTTTAAGTTAGATTGGCATTTTGCTGTTATATAAACAATAAAACTAGCATCCCATGACTCTCAGCTGCTACCACGCCGAGTTTCAGCTCAACTTCTGCTAAGGGGACGGATGTCCCGATATGAGCCGAGATTTTTTTGATATTTGAGAGTCATTTACAAAAAGAGCAGAAACTTTTTTAATTACTGGGAGCTCAAACGATCTGGCAGATTCAACTGAGACAGTTTTGCTCCACTTTCATTCAGATATAGCAGACTTTCAGATTCAAAGAGTCACCCGAAGGAGTTTGTTCGGTCATCGAAGTACCTTTTAATTAAGATTACTCAAAAAAAATGTAACTGGAACAAAGTGTTTCAGTTTATTTTGAATTTTAAGGTCATACGTTTAAGTTAAAATAATTAAAATGGGGGGAAAAAAGTCAGATATTAAAGGTCGCAGGTAATCAGTCGTAGATGAACGTCTGGTGATTACGTTCTACGAGTTTAATGATTACATTACTTCGAAGTCACAGTCAGAATTCACAAAATGACCACAAAGAAGGACCAAACAAGCAACAAATGATCCCATCAAATTACTCCAACAGGACGATAAAGGACTCAGATAAGATGTGCGTCGTTGATCAGCGGCTTTTTCAGACTCACTGTCCCTGTTTGAGTGGAAGGAATTGTTTTTTTTTGTTTCTTTTTAAACACCTTTGTGCCCATTGTTTCATGAATTTATCAGAATCAGTTGCAGCTCATTGAGGAGGGTGTCCGTGTTAACGCTACGAACAGCGCTGACGAGAAGAGTCAGGTCAAAGGAGTTCAGCATGTCTGCGTTTGTTTCCTCTCTGGCCCGGTGATGAGTGGGGACGCAGAGATTATCTTCTTCCCTCACCGACACAAACCAGACGAGCTCCAAACGAAGCAGACCACACGCTGGTTGGACACGCTGGTTTCTGTTCGAGCAGGAAGAGATGAGATTGGGTGCAGAGATGGTGAAACAGGCCCAGGTCACGAGTCCAGGTTTTAAGCCTCTGATATCGTCAAGCAGAGGTTGGTAAATGTTTCAATTAGCTCATTTCATTTGTTTCTTAAAGGTTCCTTCTGTGAAGACTCGATGATTTGTTTGCTTACCCACCCAAAATAAATACACTACAAATAAATGAAAGGCCTATCATCTTTTAGGCTAAATTCAGCTTATGTTAAGAAATGACTGAATAAAACTTTGAAAATAATGTTATATGTGATGTTGTGAATAAATCTCAGCTGCTACCACATCAAATTTCAGCTCAATATCTGTAAAACCGACTGACTTACAGCCATTTTTGAGTTGGATAATGTTGATTAGCTGTGGCGGCTATCTTGAAATGGACTGACTCCAAAAGTTAAACAGCTGTAGACGTGCATCCAGTGGTTGTCTGTGGCAAGTTTCATTAAAATATGTCCTGTGGTTCATGACATATTTTGCTAACAGACAGACAGCATTGACTCCCAACAGTTATTGCTAAATGTTTGGGCAAAGATCTTGAGCAAAGTTTAGCACGTAAAGTATGTGTTATGAATGACTCTCAGCTATTACCACTAACCCTAACCTTAACCCTAACCCTAAAACTGGTTGAATTGTAGCCATTTTTGTAGTTTTTCAGGTCAGGCGGCTGTGGCAGCCGTCTTGATTCGGATCGTCTCCAAAAGCTCATCGGTTGGAGACGTACATCTGATAATTACCATCTGCAAGTTTCACTAAAGGTTGTCCAGTGGTTCATGAAGTATTTAGCGAACAGACAGGCAGATCAACATTATCCTTCGCAATCAGATTTTCTCCTAAGAGTTTAATAAAAACGACCACAGCAACAATAAAACAATCAAAAAACCAACCAAACAAACAAATTCAGGACAGCTTTGTTTGGGGAATATTCAAGCTTTGCACTCAGAAATAAACAGCAGAAAATGCCTCAGCTTTTATTTATCCAGTGTGTGTTTGCAGAGGTCAAAGGTCGCCGTATCAGTGAGTTTGTTCACACTTGATTAGCTCACTGGAACAGATAAGAGTGGAGGGAGGGGAGAAGAACGAGACGGCAGAGACGGGAAAACAGAGGCGTAAAGAAGAGGCTAAAGCCCAAATCAGAACTATCTGTGTTTCCAGCACACAACCTGCTGCCGGGGTGTTGGGACAGGAAGTGATGACCTAACCTGAGCTTCAGCTCGTGCTCCCGTTCCAGTCGGACAGACAGGAAGTAACCGTACCGTCAGGATGGCCACTCAAACTGTCCCAGCGACTCTCCTGTGACTCAATAAAAGCAGTCCACACAAACCTGCATGTTGCCTCGTCTCTAACCCCGACCCCAAACGTTCGCCAGGTGTAGCATCGAAGGACTTCCTGGAGGTTTTGATTAGGATCTGCCGAGCGGTACTCCAGAGCGGTTGCTGCAAATGACTCTCAGCTGCACCGAGTTCTTTCTCAATATCTGTGGCGGCCATCTTGAATGTGGGTGACTCTAAATGTTAACCAGCCGTCGATATTTATCCAATAATTACTTTCTGTGAGTTTCATCAAAACCCATCCAGTGGTTCAGGAGGTGTTTCGCTAACAGGCACATAAACGTACACACACGGACACAGGTAAAAACATGACTCCCCGCCTTTTGGCAGCAGGCGATGATAACTCCAGGGTTTTCATGTTAAAGCATCCGATCTGTGCATCTGTAGAAGGTCTGTGATCGTTGTTCTGCTACATTATCCAAATATTTCACAGCTGCGCCTAAAGGAACAGTTCATATCTTTTTTTCAGTTTATGAACAATAAATATCTTACCTGTTGCAGATGGCTTCTTGAACCTCAGTGTGGAGAAACAGATGCTTTATTCCAAACCTAGTAAACACATATATATAAGAAAATCAAACCGAAATCTCTCTGGAAGACCCCACGGTAGTCACTGTGCACGTTTCAGAGAGAGGTTTGATGTCTTGAGATGGACAGAATTTCGTAATTTTTGTTTTTTAAAAAAACAAACCAAAACAAATTCTGATGAATAAGAGACAGTAAAGGAGCTGTGTTGTTTAAACTTTAGCGGCACAGCCTGAGTCAGCTGTTAGTGGGAGTTTATCACTCCTCTAAAGCTGACCCGGGCCCTTTTTTTTCCCTCTGATAGCACAACTCCCTTACACACAGCTGTGAGCAGGGGATTCACACACACACACACACACACACACACACACACACACACACACACACACACACCAAATACAGGAACTTAGAGGACCATTTGTGGCGCAAAGCTTTCCAGAACTTTGAAAAAAAAAACAACAAAAAAAACCATTGAACAAATCTGTTACTATTTGAATTTTTTTCCCAGTAAGCTAACCGTACAACCAGAACGCCACGTAACCGTTCCACCTTTCCTCCACGAAAACACCTGGAACATCTTTGCGTCAGGGAACACGTCCGAGCAAATGAGGCAGACGGGCGACAGACCCGACGGTGGAAGGAGCGGAGATCCTGTTAATCGTTAACCCCTCGGCTTCAGGCCGTTTGCTGCTCAGTGGCTGGAAAACGGGGACAATAACATGCAAACAGGGGAGGTAATGACTGTGATTAAAAACATAAAAACAACACACTTGTAACAAGGCTGCTTCAGCTTTTTAAAGCTTTAAAACATCCCATACAGCTAAAGACATGTTGTGTCAGTCCAAAACTCTTTGTTCGGAGCTGGAGCTCAGATTGTTTAGCTGTGGCAGCCATCTTGAATTGGGCTGACTCAAAAACGTCATTATTTGTAAATTTACATCTAGTGATTGCTTTCTGAGTGTTTCTAGTGGTTGATGAGATAGGCGAAAACATGACTGCATTTGTTCCTTCATGGCGGGTAGTAAAAAGGCTTCCCGGTTTCCGTTTTAACCCACATCTGATTTTCTGACCACTCTATTAATGCTGGTCCAGTTGTTAAGCCTTCTGAAATAACCCTTGTTTATCGCTGATATGACGACCAACGTTTATTTACTGCCATCTCAGATTTGCTCTATTAATAACGCGCCACAAAAATAATTGCAAAAACAAAGAAATCGTTTGATTCAGACGCTGCACGTCTGTCATTAGAAGCTGACGGGCAGGTCAGAGCTTACTGTAGACTTAAACAGCATCAGACAAACTGGGTCGTGTTTTCATGTCTGATTGAGGCGTTACGACGTGTTGCGATTTGCTCTGTTCTCAGCAGCTGCTGACTGATTCTGTTTTCCTCCAAACTCGACTTGCGTGAGTCTATTCTAGTTCTTAAAAAAAAAGAAAAGAAGGAGGAGGAGGAGGAAAGCAATGCACAAGGAAACAAGTTTCTGAACTCTGTGCAAAACAAAAACGTTCCTGCCTGTTCTTTGACTGCATTCAAATTGTGGCAAGAAGACAAAGAGCGTTTTAGCCCGAAGCTCTGAGTGCCTCTATCAGCTGATCAGGAGGAGGACCGAGGTAAAACCAGGGATTAAAGGGGAGGACAGACAGGGAAGGAGTTTGAGCAGTTAACTTATAAATAAATAAATAGAAAACAAGTATTGTTTCTTAAACAGAAAATTACTGTCAAGAAACCAACGTGTGACATTTCTAAAGACAGACAGATTTGTATCTCCAACAATATTTTAATTTAAGGATACAGTCCAGAAGTTTTAAACGGCCTATTCTTTCTTTATGCTCACCTTCTAAGGAACTAGTTAGTTCTGTAAAAGTCAGTGAGTCATCAGTTCTTCGGGCTTCTCAAAGATCTTTGGACTTTTCATGTTTCAGCACATTTCAGAGCGTGCGCGTATAAAATGAGGACAAAAGAAGAAGCGTCATGGCTGAAAAAGACTGTCTGCGGCAGATGAACTGTATCTGAAGGTCACGTCTTCAGGAACAACAACCAAAAAAATCTAGTAAAGACTTCAGACAGAGCCTAAAAAAACGTGTCCTCCTTCAGCTACTGAATAACAAGTTTCCAGCTGATACTGTGACTCTTTGAATCCCCTTGTTGGTGCCAAAAATGCAATTTTATGTGTCAAACTGTTATTACTTCTGCCAAGGACGTTATGTTTTTGGTAGCAGTGGTTTATTTGTTTGTTCGTCTGTTAGCAAGGTCAAAGGTCAAGGTCACAGGTGACCCTGTGTTTAACTCTGCGAATACCAAACTGCTAACTGAGATCCAACTTGGTAGCTAGCGTATTACTAATTAGTAAGCTGGCTGGAATATTTTATTAGCTTTGTTTGTTACAAGCTGTTAAATTGGGAAAACATATTCTAACCTTTAGTGACAGATTAGCTATCAGAGTCACTAGCTAGCTAATACTTTTGCTTGCTACTAGCTGTTAAATGAGGAAATAAATTGTGGCCTTTTGTGAGGAGTTGCTAATTATCAAAATTACTAACTAGCTAGTTGATTTTAGACGGTGGGATTATAATGAAAGTTATGAAAGATGCTTGGCTCTCCCTTTAAATGTCTTAGTACAAATGAAAAAAATACTGAATTAAAGTGTAAGTACCGGAGAACTTAAGTATTGGGGAACATAGAGGGATCTGGGAAAATTAGGGGGTATTGGGGAACGTAGGCACTGGGGAACATAGGGATGACCCCGTTAATAGACATCAAATGGTGACCGTTTGAGACAGACTAACTTTCAGAGCTATTAGTTAGCAAGTTATCTAGCAAGTTAGTACTTTTGCTTGTTACCAGCAAAAGTACTAAGTACTTGCTGAGTTGTTTGTCATGTTTACACAAAATACCGTCTCATTGCTTGAGTTCAGAGCCTTTTTGTGCCTGAATTAATTCTAGGTCAGAGTTAAGTAACAAAAACATAAATAAATAAATTTACAAATCTGACTACTTGGGAGCTAAATATAAATAAATGAAAACTGAGTCAAGACTCGTGGAAAACTGTCCTTTTTGGGTCAAGGCTGTTTTGTTTACATGAGAACAGAGATGACATTTTTAAAAACATGTTTTATTTTTTGTTGAATACGCGTGCTTTGTCAAGACTATTTTTATCCTTCACCGCTGAGGCTCGTTTGCTTTGCCGGATAAATTTATTTATCTCATTTATTTCTGGGGGTAATGCTGCCCTCACACTTCCCAGAAAGAGCAGCTGAGGTCATCCAGAGACATGTGGGTTAGTAATACAACATAGAGCTTATTCAAGTCTGTTTACCCATCAAGACGTCTGCTGAAACTTAAGATGGAGTTGCACAACAGACGTAGGGGGGGGGTGACTGAAACAGAGGGAGGTGTCTGAGGAGGAGTCCGGCATGAGGAAAATGTCTGGAAAGCAAAGAAACTTTCTGCGAGACGGAGAGGAATGTGTGAACGGAGGAAAATCACGGTGGAGGATAAAGAGGAGAGGAGGAGGAAGAGGAGGAAGAGGAGGAGGAGGAGGTGTGTGAGAATAGGATGGGTGATGGTAATCTGAGCCGTGTGTTTACCCTGTCCCGAGAAAGATGTGAGTTTTCCGGGACAGCGTGTTCGAAAACACATCCTGAGATCATGATACAAACAAGTGGATTCAATATGGCACATGGTTTCAGGTGGAACAGAGAACCTGTACACACAAGAAATTTAAAAAAAGCTCTTTTTACTGGATGACTTAACTCCTGTTCTTATTTTATACAAATGTAATGACTGAAAACATCCTTATTTGAAGTTTGGAGGCTAAGCAGGACAATTTCAATGTCGTTTTTAATTCAGGGTACCCACGAATCACCTAACAAATATAAAAAAAACAAAGAAAAGAACAAATAAAAAAAGCATTCATAATGAAAAAAATGAAAATATCTGTGTATTTATCATCTTATGCAGCTATTCTTCTTTTATACTTTCAATATTATCTTTAAATATATATTTGACATAAAAAAACAAAAGATGAATGTGTAAAAAAAATCAACCATAAATCCAAGAACTTAAAAAGAATTACTTTATCTTGGAATATTTTCATGGAAGAGGTTTTTTGAAAGGATGGACCAGGACTGAAACAGAGAAGATGAACTCTTGAGGTCATGTTTTTGTGTTTGTGTCACTCTTTATTTACTGAGAAACTTGACTAATTACGAAGACAACGATTCAAATCCAGAGTGTGAAGAATATGCAGAAGGAATACAGTCGGAGACTAAATTTGGATAAAAGTAAAAATGAAAATAAAACAGTTTCCGATTCTGAACATCATTAACGGGACATCAGCTCACAAGGTTTAAGAAAGATTTTTGGATTTGTAATGTAGAGGTTATAGATGTTTACCTCCACCAAGGAGGTTCTGTTTTCAGTAGCATCTGTCTGTCTGTGTACGCAATTACTCAGAAAGTTAAGAATAGATTTTCAGGAATTTTTCAGGAAACGTCAAACAGTACAAGGAACAAGTGATGCTGATCAGGTCAAAGGTCAAAGTCACAGATCAGCTCATGCTCCAACTCTGCAGCTGGATAACAGGAACGTTAAACTCCACAGCGGGACACCTCATGAGTCAAGGGTGATCGTGACTGATTTCAAGGCCGTGGGGTCAAAGGTCAACATCACAGCTGACCTACTGCTCTAATGGTGCGTTCCATTTACATCAGAACACGAACCTGGGAAGTCGGAGTGGCGTATTTTCCCACTTTAACGCGTTCCAGTTGTCCCCCCATGGTGAAAGTCGGAAACAAGATGGACGCCCGCAGCAAAGCCTTTATTTTTCTCACAGTTTCTGATCATAAAATCTTACTAAATGGTGCGCTCCACTCGTGGAACAAGTTTCAATACTTGCGATGTACACATTTAAAAGTACTAGTTGCACGAGTGATAACGTGAAAAAAAAACAACTTAAAAAACGAATATTAACAGTAAAAGTTGATTACTAAAGTTGTGAGTAGCAGCCATCTTGAAATCCTAACCGGGGATAGTTTGTGTTGCTCCCACCTTCCGAGTGGGATGTCCCGCTTGAGGGGGCAACTAGGAACTCGGAAATTCCCATTTCCCAGTACTACTGAACTACTGAATTTTTACTGAATCGACTGGAGAGTTGGGTTGGACTCTCCGGTCCAGTGCTCAACTGGTTTGAATCTTACATAAAGAACAGGGATTTCTTTGTTTCAATCGGAAACTTCTCATCAGAGAGGTCAAAGGTCACATGTGGGGTACCC
>NC_051436.1:13431147-13432640 GCF_001649575.2 Kryptolebias marmoratus
TGCCTTTAAATCTCAACTTAAAACCCACCTGTTTAGAGTTGCTTATGGCTAAATTAGGGTTAGAGTGCGGGTTTTTGATGTCTTCGATGTTTTTTTCTCTCTTACTGTTTATTCATTGTCACATGCTGTTTTTATTTTGTTTTTTAATTATGTAAAGCACCTTGAAATGCCTTGCTGCTGAAATGTGCTATACAAATAAAATTTGATTGATTGATTGATACTGGAACGCACCATAACTCTGTAACAGTGTAATGTAGAAATGTCAAACTGCACAGCTGGATGGTAACCCCTTAGTAAAAAACTTGTCACTGCTCCTACATGTGATCCTTTTGTTTCCTCCAAGGAGGTTCTGCTTCTGGTTGTGTTCGTTGGTTTGTTTGTCTGTCTGTCAGCAAAGATCAGCTAAAAACTAAAGAACAGATTTGGTGTAAATGTTCAGAAAATGTTGGAAGTTTTCACAAAAAAGACTGGATTAAATGTTGGTGCTGATCCAGATTATGATCCGGATCAAACTATTTTTTATTCACGCTGTGGTCTTGGAGGAGGTTTGTTCTCTCTGAGTGCTTCTAGTGGTAAATGGTCTGCATTTATAAAGCATTTTTCATCTTACTGACCACTCAAAGCACCTTTATACTACAAATCACATTCACCTATTCACACAAACACTCACACACCAAACCAGGGACAGCCTGGATTTGGTGTCTTGCCCAAGGACACTTTGGCAGGTGGTGGAGGAGGCCAGGATCCAACCGCCAACTCTCTGATTGGCAGCCAGCATCTCAGAATAATACAGAAAGATTTTTAAAAAGCAGCAATTCTTCACATATATGTGATATTTTTTCCACATTAGTGAGGTTTGCGCTGTCTGAGTGCTTCTAGTTGTGAATTTTAATCTTTATTTTATTCTTCTTATTGGACTTGTTGAACCTTTTTGATCACAATTGACTTTAGTCAGTGTCACTTTATTTACAGATGTAGTTAGAGTACACCAAGTGCTTGCTTTCTAAAAGTTTCATTAAAGATTTGCTCGGAGTGACTCAGCAGTCAAGCAAAAACACACACACACACAGAAATGGACGATAACTAGCTCCAGTTTTCTTCATCTCTTTTATTTTGTGCTTGTTTTTTTGCGTGTTAGGCCAGTGTTACATAACAGAGTGTGAGTGGCGGGGATAAATTAAAAAAAGAAAAACAAAAAATCAACCTGAGCAGAAAGAAGACATCAGAGAAAGAAGATAGCTCAAAGAGGAAGGAAAAATGTGAGGAGGTCATGTTTTTTTGAGGCAGTGTGAACTGGATTCAGCCAGACTTCCATAAAAAACTCCCCCGCCCATACAGGCGGTGCTGACTGAGGGGGAGGTGGGGGTGGAGGAGCCGCGCAAACTCACAGGGAAGAAGAAGAAGATACTACTGCTGCATCAAACAAAACAATCAGTTTTTTTTTTTTTCTGGGCCTCGTCCCGAAACAGGAAGTGCATGTTCCCCCCCCCCCC
>NC_051436.1:13432781-13457986 GCF_001649575.2 Kryptolebias marmoratus
TCCCCCCCCCCCCAAGCAAAGCAGGCCGAGCTGCGGCTGCTGCTGGCTCAGCAGGTCAGCGTCACTTACAGTCAGGAAGCATGTCTCTCCTCAGACCTGGAGCTGGAGAGAGACAACTCGGCAGCTAAACCCGGGCCTGACACTTTTCAGGGCCAGGTCGTGGCAGGTGCCGGCTGTTCGAGGAGCAACGATCCGATGGCTCGTTTGTGCTGCAATGGGAGCTCTGCTTCCAAAAGGATCTGAGCAAACAGGAGCTGCGACGTGAATCACAGAACGTGTCGAACTGTGAGTCCACGAAAAAGAAGAAGAACAAAACAAGAAACAGAAGTTCCCACCAGTTTTGCTTTGACCAGATGTTAAAACACACAAAGATCGATGACATCTTTGTGGATTTTTGCTTCATCTTTTCCTCATCGTGCTTTATAATCATTCTTTTAGCTGTATTTTCCTACAGTCTGAGGCAGCCATCCAGTGGTAGTTCATGTGATGTAACAGACAGATGTGATCATAAAACCAGAGCTCTTGGATCAAGTGTTGGGGATGAATCTCAGCTACTACCACACAGAGTTTTACACCAATATCTGCAGGTTTGACTAAGTTACAGCCAGTTATCTGTGGACTTTAAAAGTTAACCAGTTGTAAACGTGTCCAATAACTACTTCTGAAAGTTTCTTTCCAATCCATCCAGCGGTTCATGAGATATTTTGCTAACAGACGCAGCTGACTCCAATAGTTAACGGCACAGCTTGCGCTACATTAGCGCTCAAAGCATGCGCTGCAGATGACCCTCAGCTTACCACTGCATCAAATCTTAGCTCAGCATCCGGAAATCAGAGCGAGTTAATGCCTGCAGGGATTGATCAGCAGGGGCGGCCATCTTGCATTGCCTTGACTGTGAAAGTTAATCAAGGTGTAGAGGGATAGCCAACGTGTCTGTCCAGTTGTTTGTGAGATATTGTGCTAACAGACAGACACACACACACAGACATAAACACATTACTGCCTGCTTTTCACCTTCTCGTGACAGGTGATAAATAAAGATTAGAGCTCTGCACCTGTTCACCTGTTCAAAGAAAAAAAAAAGGTTAAACTCTGTAAACGTACAAGTGACAGTTTGTTCTGAACATTTTAACAGAAAGTTCACTTTTGTTTCTCTAAATCTGTGTGCTTGCGTTTGTTTTTTTGTTTTTTTTCCTTTCTAGGACCATTTCTTCTACATACACCAACTTGTCAGGACCCACAGCTTCTTTTGGGCACCAAAGCCCGCTCCTCATATAGTGGGGTCCTTATTTTGGGGTTAGGGGTTCGGATCGGGGCTAAGGTGTGAAGTGTGTTTAGGGTGAGGGTCAGGGTTAGGCTACGGAAAGGTATGGAAGTCAAACACAATCCTCATAAGGATAGGAAAACAAACTCGTGTGTGTGTGTGTGTAATGTATTCCTCAAGTGAAAGTGTTGAATCTGACACCTTCTTCTTTGTGGATTTTTCCCACGATGATGCTTCGTTGCCTCGCTCCTGCTCTCCTGTGGGACTCCTGTGTGCGTTCGTGGACCTTAGGAATGATCGCAGGCTTTGGGGTCAAAAAGGTCACGATTGGAGCTCTGAGCAAGTTAAGGTAAAAAACAACAACAGCAACAAAGAAGACAAATCAGTGGCCACATAGAGACACGACATGGCTGAACCCAAGCACAAAGGAGGAAAAGAGGAACGATGATGTGCAAAATCATCACAGAAGAGGTTCAGCTAGACGTGCATCTACCTGAAAGATGTGAATTCAACACACCTGGACGGAAAAAAAAGAAAAGCAGGAAGACAAACAGATACATGAAACTACTGAAAAACAGACTATTTGCTCAGGAAACCAACCTGCAGAGTTAATGGAGGTGATTTGTCTGTCCAAACATCACTAATCGATCTACACCGGTTGCTACGGCAACAGCCTAGTCATCGTCAGTATCTGTGTAGCTATTGTCCAGTTGTCAGGATTTGGATTGTTCTTTGAGTTTTTGTATTTGGGTTTATTGTTTCTTTTATTTTGTTATTTAATTGCCTTTATGTTTAGTCTTTGTTTCATGTCATTATTCACTTGTCCTCTGTCTTCACTTGTTTACCTGCCACGCCCATCTCCATCTGCTCCTCATTAGTTATTACCCACCTCTGCCCACTTCCCCTAATTACCCTCAGCTTTTAAAACCTGGTCATTCCCTCCTTGTACTCGCTTTTCCATTGTTGTGTTTCTCTCGCCGTCTTGGTTTCCTCATGTTTGTCTCTGGTTATAGATTTAGTTTGTTTTGTATTTAGTTTCCTTGTGCTGCCTTGCCAGTTGTCTTTGTTTATGTTTTTGTTTTTTTATTCCTGGAGCTAAGATGAGTCTGCACATTGGGTTCGCCACAACCTCCACCCAACCTGACACCACACCACCATTGGTGTCAGGTTGGGTGGCTTTTGCTTGTTTGCTTGTGCGTGTGAAAGCTTTGGAGTTAAGATGGTTAGGGTCTTAGATTGCACATTCCTGGATAACTTTATATCACCACTGATGTTTCTCCACTGCAAAAGCATGAGAACGTTACACAGTTAAAGGCACGTCCTCCTTGAAGGCCCGCCGCCTTTTTAACGTCTTAAACTAAGATCATCTCATGACGAGAAGGGATGGAGTTAGAGCCGTTTTGCTCAGACCTTGATAATGAACTTCATCTCCATATTTGTAAAACTGACTGAGTTATAGCCACCTTTGTTCGCTCACAGTAATCAGCTGCAACAGACGCCTTGAGCTGGAGTTGACTCCGAAAAGTCACCGAGGTCAGAACAGCAATCGCGTTCTGAAAGGTTCCTTTTCCCGCTCGGGTCACCGAGTGTGCAGAGGTTCCTGCAAGCCTGAAGGATTCAGCTAAAAAACAACAAAAAAGGTCTTTTTTTTTTTTAAAGGAAGAGCTCAGCTGGATAAGATTTTTCCTTCATCTGACGTGCATCCAGACCAGAATCAGCATTGTTGTGGTTTTCCAGAGGCAGGAGAAGAGGTGAGGTTCTGCTCTCAGTGTTGGACCTGAGGATCTGCAGCTGCAGTGCGACACCAAGAGGACTTCTCAGGTCTTACGCCTCAGAGTTCAGAGTATCCGTGACTACCCTGTGCATTTTACTCAGAGCTTGTTTGCTCTGATCCACGTACAGATCAGCTCATGATCGATCGCTCTCATAATTGTAAAATTATTGCTTCTTTGTGGACTTCAGAGATTCACCCGGATCTGTTTACACCCCACAGTGATTTCTGCATTTGCCTTTATTAGAAACTGAACTTGTCTAAAAAAAACCAACAACGTTTGGGTAATGTTTTATTCTGGAGGCTCTAACCCAGATGTGAGCAACATTTTGTTTCCAGACAAACACAGAGATCCTTGAATCAGTCAAACAGCTGCAAACTGACCTGGAAAAGAGAAATGATATAAAACAGACAATTTGGAACCATTTCCAGCCACTTTCCTCCACTTCCTATTTGGAAAAGCTGCAGTATATGACATGCTTTGTTGCATGTCTTAACATTTTGAGATGGATACATCCAAGATGTTTATTCTAGAGTTTGTTTTCAGCTTCATTAAAAAAAAGCTAATTTTCATCTACTTATTGAAAGTAGTTTCATATTAATTTAAAAGACATTGGTAACCAGATGGTGATCGTCCAGGGGCCACTTCTGGCCCTCAGGCCATGTTGTTGCCTATTTGTGCTCTAACTTATCTAAAATCTTACGAAAAAATACTGTATTTGAAAAATTACCGTATATCATCTAGTTTGCCTCGTGCGTTTCATCACTTTGCGAGTTTTATTATAAAAAGGATTGTAAAAATATGTAAAAACGGAACTATTTTCTTATCAGGATTCGTAGTTAAGGAGATAATAAAGGAATCAGTGACGCTCCTTTACTTAACAGTTCAACAAATTCCTCGTTTTGTTGCCAGTTTGCCTTCTGGATTGTTGTACACGTTTGGGAACTTTCCTCAGCAAGATTATTCAGCTCGACCATTTACTTAGCAGTAGAGGCCACAGCCACAGTCAGATTTGAGGCTGTCCTGCTTCCAACTTTAACTCACGATGACTACAAGTCGTCACAGAAACGTGTACATGAGATTTTTAGAGACCTACATCTCATTCACACCCGTTTCTTTACTGAAAATCGTCTATTTATTTTTCTCATTTGGTGAACAACTTTGGGGAAAGTCAAAGAAAGACTTGAGGGGAGAGGTAGATGCAATAAAGCTTAGTTCTTAGATTTGAAATCTAAAAATGAGTATTGCCTAAAAAGGAAAATGATGCAACAGTTATCATTTCCATTTTTTTCCTCCTAATTGTCAAACCATAGCCACAATTACAGTCTTAAAGTGTTTTAGATACAGTGTTATTTTAACAATACAAACACTGAACCTAACTGAATTAAAAACGAGTTTATGGAATTTCTCTCCTGTGTTTATTTCCGGACAGCTCCCTCTGGCGGCCACATGGTGTCACAGCACCTTGTGCGTTGTAGTAACACACGGCGGCCAGCAGAGGTCGGTGTAGCCCCGCATCACACAGGAACACCGGCTCCCAGTTACCTCCTTTGGAGGCTTTACTTTTCTTCTATTCGGTTAATTTAGATAAAAACTAAAACATCCTGTGGTTTCTTCGGTAAGTTTCCCTTTAAACCCTGTTTTTGGCTTCCGCCGTAAAAAGTCTCTGTGGCGCTGACGTCATCCGGGAAGTGCTAATTAACTCAGGCTAATAAAGCTAGCTAAAACCGGGCGAATAGCTTGTTTTGGAGTTACAGCGCTGCCCTTAATAGTTTCTGGTGGTTCCTTTCGCTGTTTTAGAAGTCGTAAAACATTTCTAATGGATGACATTAGGCTTGAAAAGACCAAAAGAGCATTTTGCCCTAACCCCAGACTGAACCCTTCAAAGGCCCTCGTAGTTTTATGAGATACAAGAAGAAAGTTAAAAACTGCACCTCCTCCTTTGGTGGAGGAAAGGAGCAACACTGGTGGTTTTCTACTAAAATGAATGAACTAAAGATATAAATAAAGACACACGTAAAGGAACGTAAACTTAGGTTAGTGCTTTAAAAGCAGCTGAAGTTGACTAAAATGCTCTATGTGACACTAGTTAAAGGTGCTCATTGCAAAGTGTTGAATTAAACATAAAAAAGCTCATCCTGAACTATATGGAATGGTGCAGTTTGAAAGAGTTTGCTCACTTCGTTTTCCAGATATATTGAATGCAACGTGGAAATGCGGGTCTGCGGTCAATGTAAACACTCACTTTAACCAGAAGGTTTGATTCTTTTTCTTATTTTCACATGTGTGACGCAGTTTTTCTCTGTCGTTGCAATCACTTTTCTCTAAATTGTTTCCGTTCTTTTCTTCTTTTTTCCCCCCCTGTCAGACCGAGGAGGAGGCATGGTTCTCCCCCCCTGACCCCTGACCCCCTCCGGGCCGAGCCGAAGGGACACGGGGAACGTGGCGCCGCTCGCAGCCGCTCTACCTGCTGCCGTCAGGAGGGACAGCCAGGTGTGTTGATTGGAAAACTCCGTCTGTCCTCTACGTCTGCCTGTTTAGCTTGCTGCGTAGGAGCGAGGCTGGCCTTGTTTGGATCCACATGTGACACGTTTTGGAGCATGTCTCCTGCTCAGAGCAGATCGGACCGTCTCAACCTTTTCGTTTAGGCCCGTCAAAACTCAGCAGCTGCTCCCTCAGACCTCCTCTGGCTGCGCCGTCGATTCAATGGCTTTAAGAAGAAAAGCGCCCTGCAGTTTTCACCATGAACACCTTCTCTTTTCATTCACTCTGCAGCATGTTTTTTATCTTTGTGAAGTAAAACATGGATGAAGCATTTCAGCCATTTTGCCAGCAGCCATAAAGTAAACCTGAAGCCCAAACTCAGATTCTGGGCCTTAAAGCCGTAGTTCAGATCTTCTGATTTGGGGCTTTGTAGACATGGTTATAAAGAGATAATATCTTACCTGCTGTAGATCACTCCTTGATCGACCTCAGTTTAGAGTTTATTTCTGACAGGACCGACAAGCTAACGGGTGGTCTGCGCCAAAGCCACATGGACTGTCTGTCTCTGTCTGTTAGCAAAATATCTCACAAGCCACTCGACGAACTTGAATGAAACTCTCAGGAAGTAATCAGTGGGTGTACATCTGCAACTGATTAAACATGGGAGCCAACCCAATTCAAGATGGCTGCCACAGCCAGCTAATTGGTCCGCGCAGAAATAATAATTAACTTACAGTATTTCCATTTTTTATTTTTTTATTTTCAGAGTCTGAAGGACATTTATTTAGAAAACTGACCGGATTCTCTCCACTACATCCGTCTTTGACTCCCTCTTAATGCTGTCAAAACGCTTATCGAGGTCACGTGATCCGTTACCGCTAAAAACAAACCCACAAGCAGCAAAACGAGTAAAAACCAAACGTCTCTGGAAGCCCTGGATGGGACCGTCTGGTTACTGAGAAACAGGCTCAGGGCTCCACTGATTCAGCGTTATGGTGAGTTGTATTCTTTGTGCACTTTATATTTGTGGTGTCTCTTATTTTGAAGGGCACATTTAAACACAGAGGACATCAGGGGGAGGAGAGGCTGTTATTCATGTTGATAACACAGCTAACAAAGCTGCGAGGACACGTTGGATTTACGTTTATTATGTTTTTAAAAAATACCCCAGTTTTCATGCCGGTCATATCGTTTTATTTTGTTGTATTTATCTGCCACACCTTTAAAGGCCGGTCCATGAAAATACTGTCTGATAATGAACCGGTCCGTGGAGCTGAAAAGGTTGGGGACCGCTGCTGTAAAGCATAAAATTAGATGTAATTCAGTCAGTTTTACAGATGTTGAGCTAAAATTTGGCATAATTGTGGCTGAGAGTCTTTCACACACTCTATGTACTCCAGGTGCCGTTTATGGAGCGAAATGCAAAACTGACAGCGACGTTAAAGTTTACAAAGCAGAGTTTACATGAAGTGCTCTGAAAACATAAAGACTGAAGTGATTTAAGATGGCATCAATCCACTTTGGACTGATCCCAGATCAGACCTCAACAAACATGCCAGAATTAACCTCTGTTTCTCCAAACGCAGGTCGTTCAAAGAGCTATCTACAACAGGTAAGATAGTAGTTGTTCATAGGCTTCCCACAGCACCCCACTTTAAAGGATCATGACCTTATTTAGAGTTCTGCTCAGTAGGTTTTTGAATCAACGCTGCACACATCCAGTCTTCAGAATTTGTAGGTTTTTTGTGATCGTTGCTTCTTTCTGACTTTCACAAGTTTGGATCTTTTAAAACGGTGCTCTAAAAACAAACTGATGTTAGTAATTCTAGGACTTTTGTCTCATAAGCAAATATCCCCCTCTCTCACACACACACACACACACACACACCTCCCCATCTCGTCTCTCCAGGGAACCCCCCCCGCTAAAAGTCTGGTTCGGGGTCTCCGGTGCCAAAACGCAGGAAATCACAGCTGCGCTCTCTCTCTCTCCCCCCTCCCTCAGCGTGTTTGAAACCCAGAGTGTGTGTCTTTGTGTCTGTGTGGATTTAGGTTGGGGTGTGTGTTTGTGTCTCAACCCCCCCCTTCATGCCGCTGCTCGGCTTCTTCTTCTCCGCACACGTTTCCAGCGCAGCTAAAGCTCGGCTTATACAGCCTAATAAACACCCTGTTCGCCTGAGCTGTGTGTCCCTAGGGGCAAACACACACACACACACACACACACCACATGCTGGTTCATAGCCTCTTGCTTTTTATACACAATTTGGACAACTTTTATGCCCAAATATGTGTTTGCTTTGTTCAGATTGTTCATTTAAAAATGGCTGTGACCTTAAAATAAAGATTTTTGCTGACTTTGTGTCTCTCATTCAAATGCAAATGATGCAGTTTAGAGAGTTTTTACAAAATTCTTTACAAAGTGAAGAGTAAATTCAAGTAAATAAATATTAATAATAATATATTTGTGTGTGTAGCTGTATATGATTGGCAAACTGAGATGGAGTTTTATATTTTGTTTCTGCTCTAAAACCACAACAACGATGGACTGTTTTTGTTGTTACAGATTTTTCTGCACCTGGCAGGCTTTGCCGTGGCTCGCTCGTGCGCCGGAAAGCGTTAATTATGGAGAGAAAAAGGTAAGCAATGTTAAAAGAAAACAAGTTTCAGGTGAAAGACTCTGCGTTCCCTTTGTATTTGAACCTGTTGATAAATCTGTCGATATCGCCACCTACTGGCCTGAGTATATCAGTGTTTAAGGAAATTTCCACTCTTTTTTTTTTTTTTTTTCTTTTCACTTAAGGCAAAAATTTAATTAAAAATTTAAACCAATTCTGGCTCAGACCTCACTTTTGGATTTCTTGGTTAGATAATATAAGACCCTGGAAGATATTGTTCCGTTAATTGTTCCTGGTATAATTAGTCATAGCTCATATTTTCAAGTTCTTTTTTAACACGTTATCACGGGAAACTAAGAGAACGTCTCTAACGTGCGTTAGTCTAATTAAACAACAGCAGCTCTCTTTCCCCACCCTTCGTCCCACCCACAGATCCCTTCCTTTGGAAGAGGATCTCAGAAGTTAGAGGCTAGATAAACATAAAAACACCTGATGACTCTAAATAAAACACTTATTTAGGTCCCAATTTGAATGGCTCTCTGATTTAGATTTAGACAAAAAGCCCTTAAATGAATAAATAAATAAATAAAAATACGCTCGAGCCGGGCTTTAGACTCCTTTGTTTTGTTGTCCCTTGTCGCAACGTAAAGGGGGGACTTAGAAATACCCTCCATCCATCCATCCATCCATCCATCCATCCGGTTCAACTTGTGAGTTGGATAACTTGAAAAATAAGTTAGGTACAGCTATCATTTTGGTCTGTGGATGTGTCTAGGCATGAGTAAGGTCACTATCGAAAATCGAGTTGCCACGTCAAAATCCAAGATGGCCACCGCCATATATATTTATATGTATGTAAACATTTTGAGCTGGATAGCTTGAAAAAGAAACGACGGACACGTGTCGAAAACTAAAAACATTCACTATTCAAGACCCTCGACAGGTAACATCGGTATATTGTAGTTTATAAAAGGAGTCATGCCGCTGCTGTTATGCCTTGGAGCCTCCAAGGAAGGTAGTCACAGAGCTGTAAGAATCAGCATATGTGTAATGTAATGATGGCAGATGGCCTGACCACCTGACTGTGGGATCCACAGACGACGTCTAAATCCCATTTTACGCAAAGCGCCACCCATCAGCGCTTGCTGAGTTGAAGCCAACGCCCCCTGCGGTTTCACGGTGTCGGCTTCATTCAGGAAACCTCCGATTGCCTCGGGACGTCAGCGGCTCCACGGCCATTCAGAGGCAGCTTTATCGTGCCGTATTGTGAAACTGTGACAGTGCCCGAAAGTGCACTGCACTTGTTTGGGCCTCTCCTGCATTTTACTCTGATTCTTCCTTCTTCGCTGACCTCCCCAGCTTCACAAAAAGCAGCTTTTTTGTTGCTTTTTGCAGTAAAAAACAGGCTTTTTGCTCTTAACAGGCGCAGCGTGCTTCGACGACACCGTCTGCAGAGGAAAACGAAGGAGAGGAAGGGGCAGAGAGAGGCTGAGGAGCTGTCGGGGGGTGAAAATGAAAGCACACATGTGTTTGTGTGTGTGTGTATTAGTTCCCAGACACATCCAAAGTGCAGGAAGGTTTGTCTGTCGCCTTCTTGTCATGTCTGGAAGAAGATACACGCTGAGATAAAGGGTGGGAAGAGGAGGAGATAGTGAAAAAACAAAGAAGGAGTGATGATTTGACAAAGCAGAGCAGAAGCAAGGCTGAACTCTCCCCCCTAAACACGCACAGATAACAGATAGCACAAATCAGATCGGCTGCTTCTCAACTCTGCCCAACTCTGCATCTGTCTGGGAGAGAGGCTCGATCCAACTCCCCCCCCCCTCCTCCCACCTTCGCCGTGTTTGATCTCGACCCCGCGCCGGCGAGCCTTCCTGCTTCTGGTGCGCGATCGGCGCGCGGGCACGCGCGGTGGATGATCGCGGCGACCTTCCTGCTGATAGCTGACAACCTGACGGGCAGCCTGTCTGGATGGGAGGCGGACAAACGCAGGGAGGGAGAAGTGGAGGGGGGGAGGCAGAGAGAG
This sequence comes from Kryptolebias marmoratus, assembly GCF_001649575.2. Lineage (NCBI taxonomy): Eukaryota > Metazoa > Chordata > Actinopteri > Cyprinodontiformes > Rivulidae > Kryptolebias > Kryptolebias marmoratus. The sequence goes on from NC_051436.1 coordinate 13,442,940, forward strand.
AGAGATAGGGATATAGGGGGAGGTGAGAGGAAAAGAGGAGGAGAGATGAAGGGGGGAGAAAAGAAAAAAAATGACTTCACGCCACAACTGGACTGCCCCCTTTTTCCCCCTCAACCTCTCTCAACTTTTTCCTCCCTCCTCCTCCTCCTCCTCCTCCCGTGTGTGTGTGTCTGTGTGAGTGTGTGTGTTTTAAATGATTTGGGGAGAAGAGAGGGACAAGCATTCAGAGTTTGGCTGAGGGAGTAGGCAGGAGCGTCACATATAGACAAACAGGAGCCCGAGGGGCTGCAGACTGAGGACAGAAGAAGCATTTGGTTGAGGGGGGAGAGCTTTGGATCTGATATAGAGTAACTAGGTGACTGACAGGCAGGCAGAAGGAGAGATAAAGCAGTGTAGATTGTACAGACTCTTCGAAAAAAGCCTAAAATAGCCCGAACAGCCTGCAACAGGGAGCACGGGCTGAGCCAGATGTACAAATTTGTGTCAGCAGGAAAAGTCAGGGAGAAAAGAAAACACTTTCAGAGCAGATTTTCTTCCTTCGGAGACAGAAAGAAGCAGATGGAGTCAAGTAGTTTCTGAAAAGGACAGTCTTCAGCTACATTTAGCAATGCTTTTCAGGAACTCTGAACTGACGTACGCTCAGGACGTGGATGAAAGCTTAGGATACTTTTATAATCACTGAGTTTCTTCAAAGAAGTTTTCTAATTTTAATTTTTAATTTTGATTTTTAATCTTCATAGTCACTCAGCAGAGGTGCTGTGCTGCCCGTGCCACCATGTTTCCTCCAAAGAACTCGTTAACAGCGTTATGGACTACTTGTCTTCAGGTTTTGTGCATCCTGGACGTATGGACCTCAGCCCTGCCGGCCGGCCAGCAGTCCAAGCCTCAGCTGCAGCCGCGTCGGTCCAGACAGATGCTGCCCCTCTCGTCCCTGTCGCCGCCGGGCAACCTGTCGGAGAGCGCCGAGAGCAAGGTGGAGCGCCTCGGCCAGGCGTTCAAGCGCAACGTCCGCGAGCTGCGCGAGAAGAGCTCCTGCCTGGACCTGGTCTTCCTGGTGGACGAGTCGTCCAGCGTTGGCGCCAACAACTTCCAGAGCGAGCTGCGCTTCATACGCAAGATGCTGTCCGACTTCCCCGTGGCGCCGGAGAACACCAGGGTGGCGCTGGTGACCTTCTCGTCCAAGACGCACGTGGTGACGAGGGTGGACCACATCTCGGCGCCCAAGTCCCATCAGCACAAGTGCTCGCTGTTCAGCCAGGAGATCCCGTCCATCAGCTACAGAGGGGGAGGCACCTACACCAAAGGAGCGTTCCAGAGGGCAGCGGTGAGTCAGACGCCTGAGTGATAGGGATGTTGGGAGATGCCTGCGGGATCTCTTCCTGTGTGCGTCAGTCTGGAGGCCGCTGTGTGTGCGTGGAGTCTGTAGCTACAGAGGGTAGATGTTAATGAGGCCCTGTGTGCTGCTTCCTCTGAATTACACGGCGGCAGACGATGAGGGGAAGCTGCATGCTGGGTAATTTGTCCAGGGATGAAAAAGACCCCGACAGAAATCTTAACAGCTACGCAGAAAAAGAAATGTTTGGAAAATTGGAAAAGGCGATTTAAACGCACGCTAGGTCCGCAGTTAATAATTCACCTGATTTCCTTTTCAACAAAGGTGTTTGAGAAGTTTTTGCTGCAGAGGCAGGGGTCGGGTCACCGAGGGGCGCTTTGTGCCGCTCCACACTCACCGGACGCTCACTCAGGCTGGACATATGGTCCGGTTCATCTGTCAAGTCCAAACAGCACAGCTGTGAAAGCTGTGCTGGTGGTAGAGGGGCCGATCCTGTATAAACACACACACACACACACACACACACACACACACACACACATGGACTGCAGCTCATGTCTCAGATTTTTATCGAGTTACTGTCAACTTTCCTCTCAACGCTGACATAACCGGTGATTTCCGACTCCGTACCGTGAGCCTTCTGAGACGTGTTTCTAATTTGCATTTAGATGAAAGGAGAGTTGGCTGTTTGATCACGGGGCAGAACAACTCTGCTGTCTGGAAATGCATTCAGACGTTTAAAACGAAAGCTAAAAAGCTGTTCAGCGGTGTCATCACCCAGAGCGTCTCTCCAGTCCCGCAGACTGCGGACGTAGTTTTTTGCGGGGTTTTCTGTCCAGCTGATAACCTCGGGCTCAGTCCTCCAGTCAAACACTGAAACCTTGGCCCTGGGGACAAGTTTTCAGTGGATTCTTCTTTGCTAAAAGTGGATAAGCACGCCACTGGCTGCCTCCCAGCTACTAAAGACCACAACATTACCAAGAAAAAGCTTTTTGGGAAAACATCAGTCCCTTATCATTACTAAGAAACACTTAAGTTTTTTTTTTTCTTTTTTCGTAGTTTATCAAGTTTTGTATTGGCAGTCTGAACATGGCTTTTTAAGAAATCAGGCTGTTTTCTCTTCAGACACTTCAGTTGGTTTTGCTAACTCTAAGAATAAAGTAAAAGGTTTAATATTTCTCTGTTTCTCACATGTCTTAGCTGTTAAACACTTGCAGTTGTTTCATTTAGGGTTGAGCAGTATCCTCTTCAGGATACTGTTAGGTATATGGTAGAAGTGTAACGATACACCGAAGGCACGGTTTGGTATGTATCACAGTATACATACCAATCCACCCCCCAATTAAAACAAAACAAAACAACCAAGGAGTGTTTGCTTCAGGTAATTTGATCCACACTTGATGCAACATAAGGCAATGCAGAACTGAGGCCTAGTTCACACGTAGCTGGGTAAACTGAATAGTTTTTTAAAAAAATCCGATTTGGCCTTTTTTTAACCTCCGTTTAAAAACACTAAAAACCATTGATAATGAAACCTCCGGCCAAAGTGAGGATTTGTGAATTCATTTGAATCTGTTTTTGTGTTTGCATGAGGACGTCGGTAACCGGAGATTTAAAGGTCTGCGATTGTTACCGTTTGACCGCTCAGTGAAGGGAAAATGTCTGCTATCAGAGAGGGGCTGATTTTTACCTTGTTTTGAAGCTTTTTGCCTGTTGGTTTTCACAAACCCAACTGCTGTGATACGTCGAACTGCGAAGGAGAAGGAGCGCTCGGAGGGTAGCGGTTTTACACCAGCTGTCCCTCCCGATACGGAGGCACAACGGCGCCGCCATTCAATGTCGCCGACGTCAGTTTTGGTTCAGCGATCAGAAATGATGATGATTTAAACGTGCCCCCCTGTGGGTTTGACATGTTTAAAACAATGCTCAGTGGTGAAATTCAGCAGGTTCGTGTGGATGAACACTTCTTTAAACGGATCCCATGTGGATGGGATCATTTCTTCAAATGATATGGCAGAGATATTTGGTTTTATAAAGACCCAGCTACGGTGTGGACTAGGCCTCAATGACTCCTGATGTCAAATAAATACACAGATGGCCTGCCATAGGTTCTTTCTAAGTGCGCGTTATGTAACAAAACTGCCTGCCATACGGCTCTCCGCTGCTGCTGCTGCGGATCATGACCTGGAGACTTTCCCACGCCGCTGGTTTGAAACAAACAGGCGGGTCTTCAAACCTCTGCGTCTTATTCTGAACGAGCCATTCATGCTTTGTTTGGTGTGGAGTTTAGTCATCTTCTGCTTCTTTTCTTTTGTTGCTGTCGGCAAGATGCAGTAAAATATAACGTGCACATGCTTCTAGATGGGAGCAGTGATCACCTGTGGCTCATGTATTTGTCCTGTACTTCCATGTACCAGTGTCTGCACTGTGATGGTTGGATATGAATATATGTACAGTATATACATTTTGTTCCATTATTTCATGTAATTTTAGGACATTTTTAGGGATTTTTCTAGGAGATTTCCAACACTATTGCTATAGCAAAGTGAACAAAATTGATTTACCAATAAATATATTAATAAATTATATGAATAAAACACAGCTTAAACCAAACAGTGACAGAATCAAGATGTCACAAGTATGCCTACCAGCATACCATATTTTTCGGACTACAAGCCGCATTTAAAAGCCTTCAGTTTTCTCCAAAAACGACAGAGCGCCTTATAACCCGGAGCGCCTTATATATGTAAGAAGTCGTGATGTTTTAGTATGTCTTTGGTTAAACTACAAAGCTGCACCGCTTGCAGCATTAAGGCTCAGTCAGAGTCGCGCAGGGCTCGGCGAGCGGTGTAGGCTTTTATACTTGACGCTTACGTCGGTGCAGTATCCTTCTGTGAGTTTTGAACCGTTTGATTATCTGTGTGATCTCTCATAGAGGGATCATATAAATGCTGATACAGAACCAGCTCACGGCGCACACGGTCCGAGCAAAGTTACAAGAATTGGGAGGTGCACGACGATGCGCCTTATAGTCCGGTGCGCTTTATATATGACAAAAGTTAGAAGGAGTTAGGAGTTAGGAGTGCTCTCTCCAGGTCGGGGAAGATGTCCTGCCTCAAGTGGAGGAGTTTAAGTATCTCGGGGTCTTGTTCACGAATGAGGGAAAAATGGAGCGGGAGATCGACGGGAGATCGACAGGCGGATTGGTGCAGCGTCTGCAGTGAAGCGGGTGCTGTACCGATCTGTCGTGGTGAAGAGAGAGCTGAGTCAAAAGGAGAAGCTCTCGATTTACTGGTCGGTCTACGTTCCTACCCTCATCTATGGTCACGAGCTTTGGGTAGTGACCGAAAGAACGAGATCGCGAATACAGTCTGGGTCTCTCTGCTTAGGCTGCTACCCCCGCCACCTGACCCCGAATAAGCGGAAGAAAATGAATGGATGGATGGAAAAGTTAGAAAATGGACCATTCATTGACAGCGCCTTATAATCCAGTGCGCCCTATAGTGCGGAAAATATGGTATTGGTCTTATCAGGTCTGAACGGAGACCTGCCACCTCGCACCCAAACGTAACTATTTCTTCTCAGAGTTTTTATTGACAGGAAACACAGTGATGCAGCTTCTGTTTAGGATTAGATTTAGTATCACCACCATACTGCCCAGTGACAGCACAGGTGTGTCTTTAGGCTGACTGAAGCATTCTGATGAACAGAAGAGCTTTACACCTTTTTTGGGGGGGCGGGGTGGTTCAGAGATGGATGAACTTAGCACATCCAGACCTAAATCCATCACACTAGAAACCCCTCTGCAGCCGGTAGATCCAGCCTGACATTTACTGCACGTCTTCGCATGATCGGTGAAGTGAGGGGGGAAAAAAAACAGCAGCACTCTTTGTGATTTATTACCCAAGCTCAGAGTAGTTTTTTTTTGTTTTTAATTACCTGTCTAAATCTGACTGGGTAAAGGCTTGTTTTTCTTTTTCATTAGCCAGATGAAAGATGGGTCAGCTAACGCTGATCAACAGAGCACATAACTCGCACCAGCTGAACTGCACGGCACTGATGCGAGACCTGAACAGTACGGGAACTTTGTCATGTGTTGAGGGCGCTGTAATTATTATTATTTTGTGTGTGTGCTTTCGCCCAAACGTGTCATTGTGTATCCATTTCAGGGGAATTTTTCAGGGTGCGTGAGTAAATTAGTTAGAAGCGTGAGCATCCGTGTAGAAAGAAATGGTGAAAGTGCGGGAGGGGATAATTGATAATTGCAGTGTAATAATTTTAATAATAAGGGCATATTTTAGTCCCTCGGTGGGTCTTGGCCATCCTGAGTGCTGTAGAGAGCTGGGATCCATTAAGAGAGACATTTTTCCACCAGCCGTGCATGTAGAGACAGGGCTGTCCTCCAGCTCTCCTCATCTCCGTCTCTCTTAGTCTCACCCGTCTGTCTGGCTGCTGTCTCTCTCCTCACCAAACACATCAGTCAGTGGGTTTAAAGCATCAACGGTTGTAGTTTCCACTGTTATTCCTGACTGATTTAATAGTTGACGTTTTTATTTTTTATTTTTGGGTCGGGTGGAGGGGCTTAGTTTATGACAAGTTTGAATGTAATATTCAGTGGTTTTCTGTGATTTTAGTTGTTAGACATGCAGTATGCAGCAGAGGAAAAGTACAGCTCTGGTTAGAGTCACGATGTGCAGCTTTTTCTTTTGGGGAAAAACGTGAAACAGGCACTAAACATGGAGTTTGGTGCATATACTGCACGGGACATCTGAAAAGAGGCATTTCAGAGGAATGTGCTTCTAACACTGTTGTTGTTTCTTAGATCAGGGGTGTCAAACCCAGTGATGCAAGGGGACCAAAATTAAATATTTGGTCCTAGCCAAGGGCCAATCACGATCAATATTTATTAAAAATGACATAAATTAACTTTGGTTTTAGATGTATTATGTCATATCATTTATATAGAAAAATCAATGACCTTTTCCCAGTTACAGATTATACAAAATTTAGAGCAAATATACTTTAATGAACATAGACAAACAGATCAAACTTCAAAAAGCACATCATTAGCAGTTATTTCTTACGCCTCACTCAGCGTTTAAATGAATTTCTTAACTTTAAAACAGATTTTTAAAAAAGCCATCAACAAAAACCTGATCATACAGAAATTAAAACTATATATTGTTGGCTTCTAAGTCTCTGTCAAGAGAAAACTTCACTAATTGGGCTCAGTTTTTTTTAAGCAAAATAAGAATCAGAGACTCTATCTGAACCAGACTGGAGGGCCAGATGAAATGTTACAGAGGGCCGGATCTGGTCCGGGGGCCTTGAGTTTGACACGTGTGTCTTAGAGGATGACTCAGCTAATCCAGGAAAATGATGTTTTCATGTTTTCCTGCCAATAACCACCTACGGCAGTGCCGCAGGAGATAAGGGTTCGACCTGCAACTGGAGGGTTGTTGGTTTGAGCCCCGCCCCATCAGTCTCAGCCGTTGTGTCCTTGGGGAGGACACTTCACCTGCCTTGCCTGCTGGTGGTGGTCAAAAGGCTCGGTGGTGCTGGTGTGAAGACAACTTAACTTCTGCCAGCTGCCCCAGGACAGCTGTGGCTCCAATGTAGTTTACCACCATCAGTGTGTGAATGAATGGATGAATGATTGTAGTGTGAAGCGCTTTGGGGTCCTCGGACTAGATAAAGCGCTATACAAGTGCAGACCATTTACCATTTACTTAACCTCAAAGCCTATAGAGACAACCGTTCACTCTCACTTTACATTTAGTCACAGTTTAGTTGTCAGTTATGCTAACGTGCATGTTTTCGGTCTGTGGGAGGAAACCGGAGCACTCACGCCTCCACGGGGAGAACATGCTACCTCCACAGAGGGGTTCAATAGATTTACTCATTCTGATATCAGTTGTCAAATAATTCAGAACCGTATCTTTGCACATTAATCGTGAGTTAAACAGCACAGTGTTGCCCCTCTATGCATAAAAACAGCAGTAATAAAATGAGAACAAAAGCTTGACATGAAGAACTTAGTGGAACAAGTTAGATTCCGCCTGAAATTTAATTCTGATCTTTTTTCAATACTTCGTACGTCTGCCCTTCAGTCCTGATGACAGGCTTGGTCCTGCTGAGTTTTAGGGGAATACCGGTTGCTCTGAAGAAACATTTGGCCCGCCGCTCTTTGCTTGACGTGTTGCGTCGCTCTGCCTTTTCTTTTTTTCTCCTACACCCCAAAGGTGTTTCGTTGGATTAAGACGAGGCTTGGCCGGGTCGTAGTTTTTCCCTTTTTTTTTGTTCTTAAGAAATGTTGGCCGGGTTCTGCAGTTGTTATCGCAGGGGGATTATTCAGCTCCCGACAAGCTTCAGGAGACTTGGATTCCTCTTATCAGCCCGGATTTTTGCACATTCACAGATGTTCATTGTGCCATCTTTAAATATCTCCCGCAAACCCTTTGAACTTATGCAAGAAGGTGCTTTCGTGCTCTTTAGAAAAGTTAAATATATTGCAGTTTTTATCTTGAAGACGAGGCTCTGTAGAAGTTTTGGAGCTGTTTTAAATATCAGCACCCCTGGCTCAGATAGAAGTCTGTAAATAAAGCTCCATAAAGTGGTGAAAAATTGCCATTTTTGGCTTGAATACATTCTTTACTTGTTTGTATACTTATAAAATAAAAGCAATGGTGGAACAAATTAAAATCCAAAATTTTGAAGTGTTATCTGTCACATACATTGGAACAACTGCTGTGTTTCACATCAGTACGGCCTTCCTCATTGAAAGCTTTCATTTTTTGTAATTGACAGTTTACTGCATTTCACTCTCTCCATCGAACTAACATGTCTCAGATGAAAACATTGAGGTTCCACACTTTTTTTTACCGACATATACAAACATATAATTCTGCATCTGCGTATTTGAAGAATGCAGTCGGAAGAAAAGCGTAACCTTCTTGTTTATTGTATCCCTTTGTCATGTTGAGTCACATAATTACTCGTGCAAACGTCAGGTGCATTTCCTGTTCTCTAACCTCTGGTTTGATTTATTTTCCGCTCATTTGAGCGAACGTCTTCGGGGCAAGTTTTTCATTCATTTCATTGGCTGCTGGTAATCTTGTTTATGCACAATTTATGCCTTTTTCCATTGGTGCTTTTATTATTGCTTGGTTTGGAGAAGAGTTTCCGCTATAAAAAAATATGGTGGAAAAAAAACCAACTATCTGTTCCAGCTTGTTGAAAAAACCCCCCACCATCACTTGTAATTGCTCTCATGGTTTGTCTTTGCGGTGAAGATCCACCTCTGGGTTGGCTTGAGCTGCCAGGTAACCCTTCACTCCTCCTGCCTGTGGCAACGAAACGCTGGCTGCTGAACTCTGTGTCAGCTTCGCAGCTACAGAAGACAGACGGGCAGAGAGTGAAAAGTGTCGTTGAAAGAAAGATGGACGAATAAACGGAGAAAAAAAAACAGCTACAAGTGGTTATTTATTGTCATATTTTTAACCCCGTGAGCTTTAACGCTGCTTCGGTTTGACGTTGGAGTCGTCCATCGATCGTAGCCACTAAATGTTTGGAACTGAAATCTCTTTCAGGAGGATTTCCAGGTGAATTATGTTGTTCCAACTATGTCCCGATCACTGTGAATAAAAGCCATTTTCATGTTTGTTGTTAAAACAAGTCGGAGCGGTCATGTAAGAGACTGTAAGCTGCTGCAGAAGGTTTGTTCTGTTAGTTAAAGACAGGCTGTATGTCTGAGATAGTCAGCTGTAGCTTCTGTTTCCTAGCTGGGCTTTTTTTCTGGCAGCAAACACACAAAAAAACGAAATATTTTAAAGCCACTGCGATTACAAAGTGATGTTTTAGATTTTACTCTTAATTAGGTTCTTTGGTTCAGTAGTCATAAATGTAAAATAAAGAGCGGTCTCACATTATTTTAAAGTGAATCTTTCTTCTTAAATCAAGAGTAGAAAATAGAGTTTAATTCTGACCAAACTGACGAGCTAACGGCTAATCAGATCAGGACAAAAACCAGAGCGGTCTGTGCCGTCCTAAAATAAATTCATTAAAAAATGTCACAGTGGTTCGTGCAAACGCTGCTTTATAAACTTTTACCTAATCAACAAGTTTATATCAGGCAGATATTTACATACAATTCTGTGAGAGTTGTTTTAAAACCTCATTAGTCCAGTCTTGGCCTTGCTCAGACTAGCCATTAGCTAATAAATACTTTTCCACAAAACCCCACTACACAAGGACTGATACATTCCTTAAATATGGGGTTTTTTAAGCTCCATAAGCCAAGTTTTGTGAATGAAAGTCAGTTTATCTTGTGTGTACCTAGAGGGCATTATAATGTAAACATTATATGTTACATCTCATAGAGTTCATTAGGTTTGCTGAGTTATGCCAGAAAACACCAACATAAACAAATACTAGACACTAACAAATACTAACACTAATCTGTGCTCCTGAAAGGAAGGTTGCAGGATCTCTTCCCAACCTGGGGCCTTTCTGGGTGGAGTTTACATGTTCTCCCTGTGTTCACGTGAGTTTACTCCGGTCTCCTCCCACAGACCAAAAACATGCATGTTAGGTTCATTGGTAACTCTAAAAATGTCCCTAGTGTGTGAGTGAGAGCGTGAATGGTTGTTTGTCTCTATGTGTCCCTGTGATGGACTGGAGACCTGTCCAGGGTGTCCCCCGCCTCTCGCCCAGTGACTGCTGGAGACAGACACCAGCTCCCCGAGTCCAGGAAGGAGAAGCGGGTAAAGAAAATGGATTTATGGGTAGAAGTTTGATGAAACTCACATCCATCACAGCCAAAACCTGCTGTACTGTTTTCAGAACATTATTCATTAAACCAAATGAGGCTTGGTCTGTAGGGTTCCTGTACATTCTCTGCCTGTCACCAAAACTAGCAAGAATACTCCCATGTTTGATGACTTTGTGTCAGAGGCTGAGGTTTTGTTTTTAATTTCTGTAGCTTTGAAACGTAATGTTGTGTACAGCAAGTTAATAAGAGAAACGTTGAGCTGATTGCCGGAGATTTTTTGTCTTATAACAAGTGACTTCAGGGGCAATTTGTTGCTGAAAAAACACATTTGGTGAAGGTTTTTTAAATAAAACAGGAAGGTTTTCCCAGTTCATAAACTTTCACATGTACTTTCAGTCAAATAGCAGATTATTTACTCATCTAAGATAAAATAACAAGATGATATCCAACAAATAAGAGAAATTTCAGTGACAGAGGTGATTCATAGAAAGTCTTCTTTGATCCATTTCCTCCGGCTAGACGTGACAACGATAAGGTTTCCAGTCTGTGAATCTACCAGTTCCCGCCATCACACTCTTAATCATTTCCTCTCCCTCAGCCAGTCTGCTCCTTTGCTCTTTTTATCCCTCCCGCCTCCTCCTCCTCCTCCTCCTCCTCATCCTCCTCATCCTCCGAATCAGAAGGTCTCCGGGAAGACAGGGTGAGATAGAGAGCACCTCCGAGCCAGAAACGTCCTGATAAGTCAGAGACCAGAGAAGAGCGTCAACGGACGCTCGGAGAGATGAAGACATGCACAATCTGCAGATCAATGTGGGCTACTGTACGCAATACCACAGGAATTTATCATCACTTTATTCAGGACTTAAAAGTCAGGATTTTAATACGATCTATAATGCTTTTTCACAGTTTTGAAGGTGTTCTACATTACAAATATAACTGTTTTTTTTTTTTTCAAAAAAACCTCACTTTTTTTAGTGAAGTTTTGAAAAATAGGATTCAAATTTATGGTCGGTTGTGTTTCCAGCATGAATTTTATAGTTATTTGGGTTTTTTATCCATCAATAGATAAATATTAGCTTTATAAATCTTTGATTGGACTTAAGGTCCCTTTCAGATGAGAGTAGGGACTTTGTTGGTGTAGATTCTCAGTCATTCAGGAGGTGGTATCTCCTAAGAAGATTTTGAGAAGCAATTAAAAACAGAAAAAAAATCCAGTTGCCTTTCATTCAGCTTGAGGGGGATTTCAAGGATATATCCTATTTTATTTTGGATTTGAGTTATGAAAGCGATAGTCTAAGCATTTCCAAATGGAGAGGATTTTGTCCTCAAATGTAATTTAATTACTTGTTCTTAGCAATTAACTGTTTTGACCTTAACACCGTAAGCATGAACCTCTTAAAAATAAACAAAGATGAAGTCTATAACGCGACGCCTTAAAAACGTACTGACTGTGGTTCATAACTGGCCTGTGTGCCGAGGACGGTGTTTGGAAAGCCGCTCAGACGCCGTCACGGTGATTGACGCTGTAGACTCAACACGACTTTAGGGTCTGGGTGTTTTGTGTTTGAAAGGAAGAAATGCTTCAGTCTCAGGGTTTAGCTTCGCTGGGCTTCTTCACGCTGAATCACTCTGGCAGAAACGGCCTCCCTTCTCCTCTTTCTTAACTTTGCTCATCGACCTCAAATGTGTCTGTCTGAGAAGCCCCGCCGGGCTGTTTTATATCTGCACTGTCACCCTGCTTGGCTTGGAGCTGGAGGGTATCGTCTGATTTCAGCTTCAGCATTTTAGGGAATTAGTTGTTTTAGTGGCTCAATGTTTGACTATTTGGAATAAATTTGTAGTAAATTGGTTTACTGCTTTTACAACTTCATCCATTTGTTAATACCATTGATTTAGAAAGATACATACATACTGTACTTTTATTGATCCCAGAGGGAGTTTCATAAAATACGTTGGCTAGCCGCTATTATTTCTGCTTGTTATTAGTTTAAATATTTGTCTATTCTAATAAATAATAACTAAAATGCCCATCCAGTCATCCATTGACTTCTGCTTATCAGTGGTCAGGTCACAGAGACTACAGGTCTGAAAGGGAAACCCAGCTTCTATTCCCAGCACTCCCAGCTCTCCTTTGGGAATGCCAAGGTGTTCAAACCGCCAACTCTCGGATTGGCAGCCAGCAATACAGAAACATTTTTAAAAAGCAGCAATTCTTCACATATATGTGACGTTATTTCCACATTGTTGCTTGTAAATTAAGGATTATTATTTATTCCCTGTAGGCATCACAGTAAAACTTGGTTATCCATTGTGTATTAAGATGGTTAGTTATGAGCCACCTGTTTTCTAAAACATTCTTTAATTTACCCATGAATCAGTGCTTTGCTTTCTGATTCCTCGGGGATGTGGGAAATGAAGACAGTCCTGCTTCATTTTTTCCCAGAAACCTGCAGCCGATCAGCTGAGAGCCTTGCTCCTCTCCTTAACTAGGAGTTCACAATATGTTGCCTCAAACCAGATGAAACGACTGTGAAGCTGATGATGTACTTTAACCACAAAGGGGGGCGTTTGTTATAACGTCGACCGTGACTCGCACAGAAGTCCAACAACAGCTCACCACTCAGGTTCAGAGGAGGCAGGAAAGTACAGATTCCTCAGTGACAGTCATTGAAGTTTCTCCCTCTTTCGACCCCCCTTTTAACATGTTTTAAGAAGTTTGAGTTTTCTACTTTGCTGTGGGGCAGTTATGCACACGCGATAATGATTTCTTTTTTTTTTCTCGTTTTCTCCATCTTCTGCCACCCATGATCACATTGAGACAACTTCGTCGAGGCGAATTCCAGGCGTGCAGCAGCCGATCGTGGCCTCGTGAGCGTACCCAGACCTGCTTGGCTCTGTTCACCCCGGGCGGCTCCACTGACACTAAACTCAGTTGACACGGCTAATTTTCTAGCTGAGAGAGATTTTTGTCAGCATTACTTAGAAGGCTAAACACATTAGCGACTCGATGAAGTCAGAAAGGCCGCAGTTCGCCCCCCCCCCACGTCGGGTAAACGGTGTCATCTTCCTGTATGTAATTGGACAAACAGTGTCACTCCTTGTGAGTTGAAAGAAGCCTGCACACAAGTGTTTATTCTGTCATCGCACTCCAATCACCCCTGCCCTCTTTCTGAAATGGATACCTTTTTTTTTTTTTCCTAAAAACAAGAGCCTACTTTTCCAACTTCTAAATGTCAAGAGGAGCTCAAAAGCCACTTTGAACTGACAGACACACCAAATAATCCAGTCCGAGACCACATACATAAATGGGAAAAAGCAAAAATAAAACCTTATAAATGCCGCTTCACTCTGTTATTATTAAGCTGATGTAGGCGTAGGAAACAATAATGTGAACGTAACTAATGGAAGAAGTAAAAAGATTTGATTTGAGTGATTTTAAACTGCTGCACCGTCTTGTTCAGTTCCTTTCAGCAGCGTAGTAAACATTTGTCTTAACTGATCCATTCTCTGCATCGATAACTTTGGATTTGTTGAGTTTCCTGTTGCATATCGATGGGAAGGAGCTGACAGACGTTCAGGTGGGGCGGATTCATCTTCACCGATAGGTCGGCCGAGTTCATCGGTCCTGCAGCCGGTTTATCTGCAGCTGGCCGAGGTGCAGAAAGGCTCACGAAAGGCTGAGCCCGGCCCGGACCCGTGCGCCACGATCGGTCACTGAAGGCTCACAGAGGCCTCTTTGAGACCGAGCCAGCCCTGAGGGACGCCACGCATTCTCGCCGTCTTTCTGCGGAGACACAGTTTTCCAGCTGAAGTCATTAGACGGTCCTGAAAATGGACACGGAAACAGCATCGTTTTTCCAACGATGAGTTTGGAGTCAGTGAATTATTCCTCCAAAAAAATAAATAAAGGTTGTTCGGTCATTTTGTTTCGGACTATTTGGCAATGAATTCTGCAACGTCACATCTTCATTTACTTGAATAGTTACTGTGACTATTTGCCTTTTGACTTTTTAATTCAGTTACAATTTGACAATAAATATATAGAGAGGCTCAGAAAAAAGCAGAACTCCGAACCTACGGCTGTGTCACTGACAAACGTTTTTATCTTCTGTTTGGGAGACAAATTCAGTTTTTAAAACACATTTTTTTAAGGTTTACAAAATGCAGTCAATCAACAAGTGTACATTTAAATATATTTATAATCAAAGTGAGTTGTTGAGCTTGACGTTTCTGTGGGTTTCGTGATTCGTTGGGTGTTTCGGCTGAAAATGTAAATATTACTGCACCTATGCAGATTTGTAGCTGCGTGACCAAGCTTTAAGCCCCACAAGTTCTTCACACTAACAAATATTCATCCTATAGTTTAACCTTTTACTTGATTTAAGCAGCTTTTTTAATCTACAAAGATGGTGCACCACCTCTTTGGAACTCACTGTTGTTGTTTTTGGCAGAAACTGAAGTTTTTCTCGCCTGAAAGGGGAAGCATTTGTGCTCTAATCGACTTCTTTATAGTTTTTTTTTTTTTCTCCACAAGATTCAGGCTTGAAGTTGTGGATTTATTTTCACAGCAACTGTGCTTACAGGTTGAAATTGAAACCATCATCCCAGCCTTTAATTTTGAACTTTAGGGAGTCGGGCTTTTGCTGATTGTTTCAGATGTTCTGCCTTTAGAGTTATTTTTTTGTTCTCGTTCACTCAGTTCGGCAGCCGAATCCCCCCCAAAAAAATCCATTGAAGGATTTAAGCCTTTTCGACTTTAGAGCGACGAAGGCAGCTGTGCACACATTTTACTGTATATTTGCTCCGACCGGTGCTTTGACTGATGTGGAGTGAAAAATAATTGAATCCATTTGAAAAGGACTCTGAAAGGTATCAAAATGTGGAAAACTTGAAATGCTCTGAAACTGAATCTCTCTCTTTCATTTCTGTACCCCCCCCCCCACC
>NC_051436.1:13458009-13470560 GCF_001649575.2 Kryptolebias marmoratus
CCCCCACCCCCCCCACCGCCTCTCTTTGTGCGTCATGCCTAATTTTCCTGCCTCAACGTTTCGCTCCAGTGTTTTTCAGTAGACGTCAGTGTATACAGCGCGCGGTGGTTTTGGATGGGTTAGTGTCCCACTTGGCCATAGGGCCGAAGCTTCTGTGGTCAACCAACTGGGCTTTGCTTTGGCTAACACAAGCGGCTCCAGGAAGAGAGGGAATCGAAATGATTTGCGGTGATTAAGGCCATTGGAAACAACAGGAAATATGTGTACGTTTCTGCTCCAGCGAATGAATTCATCAGTACGGCTCTTTTTTCCCCTCAGCGTCTGAGCTTGTACTGAAACATCCAACAGTGATCTTGGACACAGTTGTGTCTCTCTTCTCAGTGGAGGAAGAGAAAACTTTAAAAACTCTTAAGATCCAAAGATAATAACATAAAACGCTATTGACTGAAAGCTGTTCTCCATTCACGTCTTCCAAATTCATCCCTCAGTCAGTCACACCAGATAAAGAAATACTATTCTCTGTTTTTATCTGTCAGCTTAGCATTAAGAGAAACAAGTTATTCTATGTTCCTTGTTGTCTCTCAGTGTAGAAAAATACACATTTTAATGAGCTTCTCAGGCTTCATGGGTCTGTAAACCAAGACGCTAGTAAATCCCCTTAAAAGACACTCGTGCAATTTTAAATATTTCTACAACAGCCTTTTGTAATTGATACCTTTCCATGTCTCCACTGAGAAAACCAAAAACTGGCAACATGGTGGCACAGTGCACGTGGAGGTTTTCTACTCTGGTATCTTCCCACAATCCAAAAACACGGCTGTTTGGTTGATTGGTGGGACTAAATTGACTTTAGGGGCGTCTCTGTGTGACGGACTGGAGACCTGTCCATGGTGTAGCCTGCCTCTTGCCCAGCGTCTTACGGTTTAGGCACCAATTTATCAACAAACTAAATAGGGTTAGTAAAGAAAATGGCATGAAGGAGCAAAGTATTTCAGTTTACTGACTCCTGGTCCTAAAACATGATCTATGACTGTGGAGTGGAGGAGCTTAGGTCAACTCTGAAGTTTGGATTTCACCGCTGAAGCCACCTGTTATACAAACATAAACCACACAAAGGCTCCCTCCCACAAACACGAGTTCCTGCCTTATTATGCTTAAACTGACGTCCATAAAACAAAGGAACTCTGCTTTTCAAGCTGAATCAAGGTTTTTCGGTGACACATTTACTCTTTAAGTTGTGTGCAAATGCATGGAGTTTAGCGTAGGTTTGTATTCAGTGAAAATTTACCCTGACGTGTGTCTCTGTGGTCACACAGTCCTCAGCATTGAGATTTAAAGCTTAAATCTCCCAAATTCTCTAAGCGTTTCGATTCGTTTTGCCGTCTCGAAGTCAGAATTTACCAAAGGCGTCACGCACTGGCACCTGAAGAAACCAAAAGTATCTGAAATGGCCAGTAGTGGCAAACTAAAAACGGTGGTTTTAAGAGCTAAGACGTGCAGGTCCATTAGTAAACCACTTGCTGTGTTGAGGTTAGAGAGTGCCGAATTCCAATGGGTTGTTTTTCTTTGGTGAGTGAGCTCGTGTTTGTCTGTCTCTGTTTGTGTAAATGACTAAAAGTAGATTACCGCTGCCTGCGAGTGAACCCACGGCTACTCAACCCAAATAAGTTTTGGGCCTTGTTTTCTTCATTTGTGAAAGCTTTTACGTGAACTGTTTTAACATTCCTCGGGGCTGACTGTGAGATTTCAAGTTTAGAGACCATTTGTTGCGTTTCCAAACCTTAAAGTCTTGTTGTGGCTTGTTGTCCAAATATAGAGGTAAAAGTACATTTTGGCCTCGATTTTGAATAACACTGTGCAAGTTGAAAAGGTTACACAAAAATACCTGTTTTTTTTAAACTAATCATTCTCAGCACACTAAGCATTTAATACAATGTTTCTCAGCAAGATAATATTTGTAATATTATTTTTATTTCTTTTCTTTAAAAGCAGATATGTGCAACATTAAAAAAAGCTACTGTTGAAGTCCGCTGCAACTCAGACTGAATTCCAGATAATCCCAGAATAGCAACAGGCAAATTGTGTTTGCATCCTTAATAAACCTCCCAGGCCGTATTCCCTGTTTATATCACAAGGTCAAGTATAATTTAATCTAGCAACAAAAGTGGAATTCAGCACAAACAATAGGATCAATGAACCGTAACCTTTCCATAAACACGTTGTGCAATCGCTGATGTCTTCACTCTGCAGTTCAGTGAGGAGTAATTTCTACCTGCAGCTGATGCCAAGTCAAGCAAATCCCAAAGATGAGAACGAAATGCTCGGACGCCTAAAGACAAACAGGAGGAATAAATTCAGACCTCAGCAGCAACAGTCAGAGCAACTTGGTGTGTGGTGTGGTCTGAACTACATCATGGATACATTAAATCAGTTAATACCCTCTAATAATTCCCTCAACACAAGCACTCCCAACACGCCAGTTTGAAGTCAAGACAATGCGGCGCTTCAGCACCCCAATGCTGTTGTTTGTCTCGAGCTCAAAGTTCAGCCAGGGAGACGGTGCGTTGGCTGCTGTGTGCTCCAGTGTTGAGTCAAAGGTCTCTTTGTTGCAAATGTTACATAACTCATAGGATTTATTCCAACGCTGAGCATAGTTTTGTTGAATATCCCCTCATAAAAGGAAGTGTTTATGCTTTAACGTTTGTCAGATTTTGGTGCACATAGAGAGCAGTAGCCGGAAAAAAACAAAACAAACAAACTCGCTTTCAACCCGTAAAATGAATCGCACAACAAAAACCAGAGGCTCTGGTCCTGCTCGGATCCCATCTGCAAATTAATACTGTTGATTAGGTTTGACTCTCTAGACCCTTGCATGGTTATTAGAGGTTTGTTAGCTGTATTTTTTTAGGCTAACAAGCAAACAAACAGATCATTTTGTGAATGTGCAACATCTAAACTCATATGAACATGTAGGATCTGTAGGTAGACCATACGAAAAAATGTTCCTAAGTTTCTTAATTGTGAAGTCAATTTCTAGTCCTTGGGAGATTGAAGACCACGTTTTAGCAGGCTTTTTTTTGTAAATACAATAAACAAATAACAATTTTTATTGACAAAACATAGAGGAAACCAGTAAGTCTAAAAACTTGCCTTTGTAGCTAAAGGTTATAATACATTTTTGGTTGTACAGCAGCTGAAATACAGCCTCAGAACCATTGGTTATTGTCCAGTTCAACTCTTAATTAGCTATTTTTGAGGATCATCTGCATTCAAGCAAAGGCTGGAACATCAATGCCGGGCCTGGATATATTTTACCCAGACATACAGTGGAAACAGTAACACTGGCCAGTTTGCTTAGAGGTTAAGTCATTGCATCAAAACTGGATGAGCTTTGGGTTTTGGTTAGCTCGGACAACTGTATTTTCTGTCTCTGGCAGCCTTTTTCAGAACAAAATGGGGAATGAAATGGTAAAACAACACCCAGTCGAAATAAGCAGACCAACAGAGTAAGAACAGAAGTGAAAAAATGATCCTAAAACTCTCCTTGCAAGACAGATCTGCTAATTAATAGCTCAGCATCTAAACTATCAGCCGTAGAAGAGTTTTCTTAAATCATCCCCATCAACCTCAGTGAAAAAATGTCATTTTAAAATAAAGCTGCTGCTCGACTTCTGGACTGTACGATGAGAAGACGCATCGAGAATAGAAAGAAAACAAATCTGATTGACAAAAATCTGTGCCTGAATGAATCCACATATTTGTATTTTCTATGTATTTGTCTCATTTGTCTCTAAATGTGCTATAATACTTGTGGTGTATTTCAAAGGCATTTGTCGTCACCTAATGAAAACATAACCACATAGAGATAATGTAAAGCTGGCCAGTAATGCCAACTTTTCCATCGCGGGTCAAAAATTGTACAAGAACACGACCAGATGCCGTCATCATACTGATATAACACGCCTCCATGTTGGCTCCTCTTGCCTGTACTGAAAATGTTAATCAGAGGCCATAAACAATGGATTAAATCTGAAAACTGGAGATATGTGACACCAGGTGGACGGACGAGTCTGATCTAACAATCACTCTGTATTTTTCATCCAATTACCCAGCAGGCAGCAAGTGATTTGATCGCTTCCCCTCCTAAAAGTGTTTCTTTCATGCTTGTTCTACTTGCGCAGGACTGACGCTGGTGGTGGGATAATTGAATGAGCTTTTCATCTGCCAGGCAGGCTAGCTTTTATCCCTGGCATCGCATTTTGGAATTAGCTTCTCTCCATTTTGCTTTTGGCACGTCTTCCTCACTTGTCGCTTCTTGTCGAGTCGTTGCGTTTGATGAATGGTGTTGTGACAGGAGCTGTCAGGGTAATACACACAGTTTTCCAGCCATTTCCTCTCCGGTAACGAACTGATTGTACGTCCTCTCTCCCGCAACACTGTTTGACGACATCACACTTGAGCCTTTTTACAAATTCCCCAAAGCACAAGAAAACTTCAGTAAAAAGCTTTAAATTATTAGGTACCGGTGAGTAACTCGCGGGTTGCCAAATTTGAAGCAATTTCCTGCAATGCCTCCTTTGTTCTAGAAACCATTTTCTTATCCTACAAAAATGCCAACTACACCTCAGACAGGTTACCAATTATCTATGCATTGCCTGTGTAACTTCAAAAACATCTTTTGTGGTTTTGGAAACCTTAAGTTAAAGCACAGGGATTGATGAGTGATCTTTTCTTAAAGTTGAACTGAGGTATACTGTTTAGGTTTTTTTTTTTTTTTCTCCCATATTAGTCCGCTGCACTGGACACATCTGCTCTGTTCATCACTAGTCCTGTGTTCTCCTTTGAGAAAAAAAAATCTGAAACCTTTAGTGAGTCTGCCCACAACGGTGCCGGTCTGTTTAGTGTCCCTTGGTGTAATACTGACATTTTGCCAACCTTCCAGCTGCTGTCAATCACATGCAGACAATGACACACTGCTGAAAACATCTGAGAGCGAAAGGATGTACCGTTTTCTTCTTTAATGACATTTTCCTACTTCTTCTTGTTGGACAAACAGAATTAAACTAAATAAATCAGCCATCCCATTACCAAAAAACCCCACCAAAACAATAGAAAATGTGAACTTAGACATCTCCGAGCACTTTAGGGCACTAATAAGGATTACAATATGTAAGCATGTAAAAAACTGAGGCTGATAAAAAGCTGGTTTAACAATAGTAAAAGGTACAGATGACCAGGTTATACAGTATTAAAGATGGATACAAAAATAAGCAATACATTTTGTTCCCAGTATAGAAAACCTCATCTGTGGACACTGTTTTCATTAGGTAAACTCTATAATCTTAAACTGAGCATTGACCTTTTTGATTGATGCTAAAGACGAGAATGAAGAAAACCAGTGTACTGTAGGAAAGTCCAGACCCATCTGAGCAACATCTAGAGTTTGCTAGACATCTAAAACCAGGTTTAGACATCGAATATATGTCAATAAAATGTATGAAGTTATACTCGTATGTACCACTATTTCCTTTTTTAAGTCTCCACTGAATGGACAGATTGTGTGTTTTGACACATTGATGTTATAACATTCTTAGATGTTCATACAAAAAAAACCCTTTTCAAACAATTTTAAAATACCATCTTGTGTTTTTTTCTTAGTAATTTTGCACAATTCTTAGACTTGTGTTGTGTGTCTTACATATTTTTCAATTTATTTCCATTCAGTTTATTGATATAGCACCAAGTCACAACAAAAGTCGTCTTAAGACGCTGTACAACAACATTCACATACATTATAAAGAGCCAATTAGTAAGAGTTATCTATCTAAGGAAGCCAGCGGATTGCATTAAATCTTCACTTTGTCACAGTCTCCCATCCTGAGCCTGTTGGTAACAGTGGAAAGAAATGACTCCCTATTAATGGGAAGAAACCTCAAGCTGAACCAGAACCAGAACTAGGCTCAGAATGGGCGGCCATCTGCTTTGACCTGCTGGGGTTAGAGAGGACAGGGAAGAGACAGACAAACAAAGATGGACTGGAATGACTGACAGAAAGACAAAAGAAGATTTTTCACTCTTTGTGTTGTTAAAAAAAGCAAGTAATTGTTATTAGTATTCATTCGATGTAGAAGTTTTGGTCAGTGGAAATTTAGACGTTGACTAAAGTGAGGACTTGTTATCATCCACCATGTTTTCTAGGGCAGCAGTTCCCAAATATAGGTCAAAACCAACAGTGGGTCTCACACCATCAACCTCAGGGCCTTGAGATGATTTCTAAAAACAAAATGTCTTCTGACATATCATTTTGCTATAATTAGTATTTACAAGACATGACAAGCGTAGTTATAAAGAGATTACAACCTTTAGACCACCTTTATGATCATGCCTCTGTTGTTCTGTCCTAACAGCAGTGTTTGCACGCTTCAGCCAAATGTAGTTTAGTTCACATGTTGTTTTCTGGGTCCGAAGCTGAAGCGTTTGGGAATGAATGTTCTCGGAAAAGCTGTGTTGTAAGCAACGCTGTCTTTAAATGTAATGTTCATGTTTAGCTCACAAATCGTTGTTTTTGGAATAGCTGCACATTTTCTGACAGGCGTTTAATTTCTGTTTTTTTTTCTTAACACGTGACTTTATTTTAGACTGCATAATGAACAAGTACTTAGAAATGTGGTTCTCTACGATTTCATTGAATGAAATAAAAATCTGTGTTGGGGTTGATGCACGTCTAAGAATTTCCTTCAACAAAATGAAATAGGTCGTACACCTACGGAAAGATATATGGAGCTCTGCTCCAACTAACCACCCCGAGGAAGTTTCTTTCCTCTACTAATTATAGAATAAAATATTACACCATCCTTGCTGGCTGAAACACCAAACAGGTCCTCTCATGACACTTTTAGGACTAAAAACTGGGTCATAGGCCAGATTAGTATTTGCAGTGTGTGTCTGTAAAGCACAGGATCACACACATTTCACCTCTACAGCTTGTTTCTGATTATAACACAAGACACAATCATTTAGCAGCTTGAATATGCCGTTTGAAAATACTTGAAACGTGATTTGGGGTTTGAACAAGCAGTCTGTAGTGTAACAATGGTAGATGGAGCTTACAGGCACAGTGCAGGATGGTTTACCTTTACTGTCATTCTTGTAACTGGTAATAAAAGACATTCAGTGTATGGCTGCTACTTTGTAACTCTACGTACACTTTGAGTGGAACAACAGAAACAGGCAGTTTACCCGTCTTTGCTTTCAGCAAACACATAGGTTGCAGTAAAGAGACATCTTAAATAATGGTTTTGCTTGCGTTAGTGAGATGATGCCAAACTCTGCATGCATGGTCATCTTTTAAAACCAATCATTAACGACAAGCCAGAATGTTTATCAAAACAAAAGCATAGACAGTCAGAAGTTGTCTGCATTCGTAACCTAAATACACCAAATTAGCTTTTAGCGTTGCCTCTGAAAATAGTCTCTTTGTAAACATCCAATTAAAAGGTGTAATGATCTAAAGATGCCAAAATGTGATTTAACCGATGCAAGTTTATTCCTGTATGTAAAAAAAAAAAAAGTTGAAAACCAGTCACTTCAACAACCTTTCAGAGTTGTTTGTTATAAAGCACACTCAATTTGGATTACTTAGAATAAAACATACAAGACCACCTCCATGACCAGCTGGGTGGCCTGCTGTGTGTGGAAACCAATCTATTCGCCCTCACTGTGTCTGTCTGTCTGTCTGTCTGTCTCGGGGCCACATACCGAGGAGAACAAGAGCATGGAAAGTTTTTGAAATTAACTCAGTTTGAGAATAGCATGGAACAAATGAAATTTAAAGCTTGAAGGGAACTTTTTAGCAAAGAAAAGGGAAATATGTGCACTGTCTAGCCAAAAGACGTCGAAGAGCTAAAGCTTAAGAATCGTTTTAGTTTGAATTTTCTTCTTTGGGCTCAAAAAGCTGAATGTGTCTTTGAGGAATAAATTATGTGGGGAAAGGTAACTAGATTTTTTGTGGTAGGAAAGACTTCAAGAAATCTCTGAGAGAACCAGGAACTAAATTCTTTGAAAAACTCCATAAATATCTAAAATATTCTTAATGTTTGCCTCTAAATATGTGTTGCAAAGGAATACCCAAGCTAAATTGTAGCTGTAGGTAAGTGTGTGTGCATGTTGTTCTGTTGGGCCCCTGCAGAGTTATTGTTGTTATTCTTACCACCCAAGCCAAGAGCAGATAGCCTGTCAAAACAAGCGGTCGAACTTCCGACTGACGGGGAAGGGAGCTTTCCGAACAGATGCACTCGAGTCGCTCTGTTTCATCCTCTGTGGGATCCCTGTAATCGAGTTTTTTGTTTTTGTAAGGTGGATGTCAGGGAAGTGAAAAAAAACCCATACAAGATAATAACATGAAAGACTTGCCTGTCCCGTTAGGGTTCATCCATCATCGCACACGATGCAGAGAGAAGCGGTCCGACGTTTCTGATCGTGCGCCTTTCAAAGAGCTCTCCGACAATTTATGTGTTTAACTTTTTACTCTTACATATTTTGAGGATGCATCAAATTTATTGTTTAGAATTTACTGCCAAGGAAAACCTTTTTAGCTGCTTAACATGTATATAAAAAAAACCAATGTAGACTTTGTTCAGTATGTCTTTCTTTTTTTTCCTTTTCAAATTTTGCATCCATAAAAAGAGGTAAATCACCAACCAGCATTGATCAAAGTTGTAGCAGCAGCTGAAGGGAGGACCTCGGCTTCATTCAGATTAGCTGTCATGCATATAGGCTCCTTTGGTTAACAGCTGGGGTACCTTGGCATCCTCTCTAGACCTTGAAGTTGTTGAAAGGTTTGTAATTTCTTCTGCCAAATGGCATGAGGTGCCTGCTTTTGAAGTTCTAATTATACAACCATCTGTTTGGAGTTGATTAGAATAAAATTCAATTTTTCATTAGATTATATTTGCTGGATTCTTTTTTAAGACTTAAGGTAACAAAGACTAATAATTAATGTTCTCAATCATCTCTTATGTCCTAGTGAAAGGGTGTGGTGTATTAATTGACAGAAACAGAAATTGACATTTGCCACTGCTTGTATTTTCTTGTAACTCTTTAAAATTTGGGGGTTAACTCAACTTTAAGCACCATTTACATACACTTGTAACCTTATTTGACTGGTCAACTACCAAACACCACCAATTTCCACTGAAATACTTCACTATTTATCAGAATGATTACCACTGTTTAAACAGTCATTAAGCCATTAAAGGAGGTAGTCATAGAGCCAAGTTGGCAAGTAAGTGTGAAGTGGGTAGGGGCACAAGCTACTCTGTCACAAACAAGTGACACCAACTTTGCTGGTGTCACTTGTTTGTTCCATCCATCCATCCATCCATCCATCCATCCATCCATCCATCCATCCATCCATCCATCCATCCATCCATCCATCCATCCATCCATCCATCCCCCCTTATCTGTGGTCGGGTCAACAGGTTCAGGAGAGAAACCCAAACATCCTTCTCCCCAGCGACCCTCTCCATCTCCTCCTGGGGGATCCCAAAGCATTCATGGGCCAGAGAGGATACATAATTCCTCCAGCGAGTTCTGAGTCTGCCCCGAGGTCTCTTCCCAGTGGGACATGCCTGGAAAAGCCCAAACAAGAGGCATCTAGGAGAGGCATCCCAATCAGATGCTTGAACCATCTCAGCTGAGTCCTTTCGATGTGAAGGATGTGTTTTGCAATAGTGTAAGCGCATCTTGATTTGGGATGTGACCGGTTTGATTGATACGTTTGTGAATGATCAGAGGCAGCTTTATGAGGGGCTCGTCTGTTGTAGCCACATCACAGGATCATTTTGTAAAAAGATATGCAACGTTAAAATGTCTTAAGGTAATAAATCACTGGGCTGAGACTAGATAGCAAACAGCATTTGCGAGAGTCTCTCATTTTCCTTGTGAGTTGCAGAGGCTCTCAGTCTTGCCACTTGAGTTTTGAACATGTTCAAAATATTTGTGTGACAAACATTTCTCTCAAAAGAGTCTTTGCTGGTGTCTCAAACCTGTCTCAGTTTTGTTGCGAGTGTCTCCATCTCATTTAGCTACATCTGTATTTTGACACCTGTATGAGAACTCTTCTCTGACAGAAAACATCAGAGGCTACAGCAATGAATATCTTTGCTTAAACAAAAACATACCGGTGATTAATAATAATTATTGAAAAACTGATCCAAATTTACCTGTTTTCACTTCAGAGATGTTCCCTGTTAGATCAAATCCTAAATGTGAGGGTGGCAGCCAAGGTGGCTACAAAGCCAGCTGAGGTAGGCAGGCAGCTGAATAATATGCACAGCCTACAGAGACAGCAAGCCACGCCCACAACAAGCCATTATTATCAGAAATTGGCCAATGAATACAGCACTCTGGGTTGGTTGCTAACACTCAGATATCAGTGAGACTGCAACAGAAAATTCACCTATTTTCCTGCAATTTTGAGTTGCCGGCAAGTCAAGTCAAGTCTAGTCTAGTCACAGCGCAGTGAGATACTACCTTTAGAGATGACTTCAACAGGTACAGTACATGTTTTCACTAGTTTATCAAAATCGTGAATAAAAATGTATCTTCATGAAACATGGCTGTTACACACAGAGCTGCCTTTTACAAGCTGTTGGGTGTTTTTTTTTTGTGCATGACACGTCAACAACTTTGATCGAGAGCCAGGAAGAAAAGAAAATGAGTATTATTAAGTTTTGAGTACTACCGAGGACAAATAAAACCCGGACTTGCACATCTTCGTTTCTTCTCAGCCTTTCATGTTTCACATCGTTACCTGGCTGCTTTATATATAGTTTGTTGTGAATTTGATGCAATTTTAAGAAGTTTCAAATATCTGATTAAGCAAACTAGCATAATTATGTAATAGAATACCACTGGGTACAAAAAGCTTCAATAGTTTAATGACCAGAGGAGAAAAAAGTCTGGCGTTTTATTGAGACAAAGTGGGGAGTCCTCCACTAAGTAGGGACCATCCTCTTCGCAGGAGTTATCCAAACTGACAGAATCTGTTAGCCGGTCTTTCTGCATGTCTGTATGAGTGTGGGTCTGTGACAGTATGGTTTTCCTGTGCAGTATATTAAAGAAATCACCGGCTCCACATATGGTTTGCTCATCTATCTGCCGCTTCCTGCCAAAGTTTGATGCGAGTCGGAAAAGAGGCATAGATCCGCTTACCAGTATTCCCTCTAGGCCTGTTGGTTCCTACTCTGTAACCACTTTTTTTTTTTTGATCGATACCATTGGCCCCGAACCAGAGAAACTTAAACTGTTGCCGTCTGATGATTATGTCATCTTCGTGCGTAACTCAAGAAATGCATTTACGAATAACCTACTGAAAAGCTTTAAGTTGACGTGTAGATATGTTGGGTGTCTCAAAAGTATGTGAAGCATGATATAAGTAGTTTCAGTAGAGACTATGCATGACCTACAGTACATTTATTTGCAATGTCTGGAAGATCGTTGAGCATCTTATTTTTTAGATAAGATAAAGGAAATATCCCCCATTTGTTTTATGTTTGTTTTAACTCAGTTTAGGAGGAATTAGACCATTTTAAAAAAATGAGACAAGACGATAAATTACTTTTATTTAAAATTTTTGAAGCTCAAAATTTAGTTTGCTTTTTTGTAACCTCATTCCATCTTGACCCACTCCTTGTTTATGGTCAAACTAATTTATTTCATCCTGTTTCATCTTCGCGCTGTAACGGGAAAATTCTCTATGAGCCAAAACAGCTGCAGGGGAGATGTGTTTGATGAATATTTACCTATTAGGAACTTGTTTTTGTGTTATTATCATCTGCTGTGAGTAACAATGAAATTGCCTGTGTGTGTGTTATACTGTCTGTTAGCAAAATATCTCATCAACCACTGGACGGATATGAATGAAACTCTCAGAGCAAACTTTTAAAGTCAATCCAATTTAAGATGGCCGCCACAGCTTTTCAACCTTAGCGAGCAGAAAATGGTTATAACTTAATCAGTTTTACAGATAATGAGCTAAAAATTGCTGTGGTAGTAGCCGAGGGTCATCTACAACACATTTTCAGAGCGTGATTAGATCATGCAAGGTTCTTGTGTTTGCAAGGCAGTGGGGAATGTCCTTTTTTAAGGAATGCTTGTTTTATTTTGTTTCTGAGGAAACCATGAATACTGTACGTTTTTGCGCAAAATCAGAACCCGTTTCTTGCAGCTGTCACCATTAGAAACCATGCCGATTTGCCGCCCTGCCGTTAATACGCCATGAATGATAAGATGCGTGCCGAGAATTTCAGTAAAGGGCAGCTCCTTCCCACACGCTGGTATCTGTGGTCTCCTTTATGGTAATACTCTGACCTAAAATATGCGGAGGCTATTCAGGAGGCTATTATTAGTGGGAATACATGCGTATGCTCCATTTGGTGGCATCTCCACAGTCTCTCACAGCAGCCAACGGCAAGGTTAACACAGAAACCACCGTGACCCAACACCAGGGGTGGAAATTAAAAATTTTGTCCACCAGCCATAGTGGCTGG
>NC_051436.1:13471450-13485904 GCF_001649575.2 Kryptolebias marmoratus
GACGTAACAGCAGCAACTCGAGCACATTGCTGCCCCCTATATGTCAAGAGGACAAATAACACCTTTTCTGTTCAAATTGCCAACCCGCCACAGTGGCGTGTGTGTTGATCAAATTCACCCGCCACTTCAAATATTTACCCGCATTTGGCGGGTGGCGGGTGCTAATTTCCACCCCTGCCCAACACCACTCTGAGGGGATGCCTAATAAAAAAAAACTAGAAAGAAATCTAGCAAGGCATGCCAATTCATTAAATTTTTTTAAGTTCTGATATGGAAATGTCCATAATGTTAACAGGTCGACAGAGCTGAGAGTGGGCGTCGTCAGGCTTCTCATCTTGAGAACCAGAGCGGAACTCTGGAGCTTTGAAATTCAGATAAGCTAGTGTCTCCTTCTTGTCTACCCTCTCTCCATCCTCCCCTTCTTTCCTTGCTCCTTTGTAATTACGTTGCTCGTGCCAAATCTGCGAGAAGTTTAGCCAATTAGACAATAAAGACCAGAGCTTTCTCTGCTCTGGGGTCGCACCCTTCCACGTCTTCCCCTTTCTCCACCTTTTAAATTCCATCACGAAGAGCAATTATATCCATCTTGGATTGGGAATAAAGAGAAAGCTCCTCCCTGTCACACATTTTTTGTTTCTGTTTGATTTTTTTTTATGGTATGCCATGACCTTTGTGGCTTTAAGCAAGCCAGTAAGTGGATATCTATCATTGACTTCATCTTGGCTCCTTGTGCTTCTTCAGTCTTTTTCTCTCAGCCTTAGTGCTTTAACTTTCTCTTTTGATCCATTGTTCCCGGGGTTTTCTCTTTATGTCATCTTAACCTCATTTAAAACACCATTAACGCAAACCAAGACCCTTTTAACTCGGTCTCTGGGGTAGAGCGAGCAGATGGCCATGCTGGATATTTTCTTGACTTTAGAGGAAAATAAAGACATGTTTCTGAGACTTTAATGTTCTTTCTAATTGTATGTGGTGGATTGTAAACGCTGGCTAAAGATAGTTTGAGAACTGTAGCTGGTGTCTGGGGCGGACGCAGCAGCTTTCGCTGGTGGTTTTAGACCACTGGCAAGCAGCTGCATAGTCTGTAGAAGAAATAATTACAATTGTTGAGCTTTCTTCCCTTTTTCTGTCCCTTCCTCCCAGCCTGCACTTGTTTTCTGCCATGCTGATGTAGGGTTTGTAGGAACCCTAGAAATATGGGCTGTTGTTAGTGGTCTTGTGTGACGTTTTTCGCTTTTCAACTGAATCATGTCACTAAAGCTGAGGGCTGAGTTGGTAGCATGCTGGCATGCACAGTGATGTTTGGGACGTGTGTTTGAATGGTCAAACTTTACAACATATATGGTGACAGCATGACTACATAAACCAAGACATAACTTTGACACACTTGTCAAATAAAATTGTTACATCTATTAAAAATTGTACTTTTTCCAAAAAATAGATTTGTTTTTAGATTGAAAGAAAGGCTTATTTGGTTGTTTAATGTATGATATAGGTTTGTTTTGTTTAGCAAGAAAACTAGTGGCAGTTGGATGCTGGTAGTAACATTTATGTGTTAGCACCTCTGAAGCTTTCTTACCAACACAATAAGCCCTTTCTTCATGGGCTCGACTCTGTCCTACTTGGGTCGACCCGGCATGGGTTCAAAGGATTCCAGCTCGGTTTTTAGGACCTACTTGGTCGAGGTTCCAGCCTAGCCGATGGCTTCACATCAGCAGACTACGGGCCATTGATTGGCAAGGGAGCCACATCATTGGATGAGTCACGACTGTGATTGCTTCAAAACCTCCATTTCAATCCTCCATTTTCTACAGCCTCACTGACATGCTTTTATCCAATTATTTTGTAACGTAAGCCTTCTCTGGCTCATTTTTAACTTGTGTATGACTAAACATAGACCGATCACCAGGCATATCATGACAACAATGGTTTTATGCTTGTTAAGAAGGATTCTTATTAATACCAAGTGCAATCTGTTAAAATACATGAAGCTAGACATTACAGTGGTTGTTGTGACTGTAAATCTTTTCTTACTAGCACAGCTCGTATGTCTTTGTTTGAAGAGATTCTGCCATTAAATATACCACACGTGTTTTTTTTTTAATATCAGATGATGACAAATAAAGTAAACTGATTTAAAACTGCTGCATAGACACTAAATGACAACAAAAACTCAGGTCCATCAGCCATGAAGAGTTAAAATTGATCAGAAATTTAAAGGGAAACTAAAGCAGTATCTTTTAAACAAGAGTTGCAAAACAACTAAAACAGGGCATAAAATATTTCATTAAAGGACCTAAAAAGTAAATAAATAATTGGCACAGACATTCAAAATGTCCTAAATATGACTGAAAATGAGCAAACAAAAGTCAGATAAACATATCACACATCGAAAACATAACATAAAAAGATGCTAAATGAACACATAAAGATGAAACTTATACAAAACAGAGTTTCAAGATTATCCTTGTTTGGTTAAAACACTCACAAGTTGCTGTCAAACATAAAGTAACATTAAACAAATCTGCTAAAAATGTAAAATACTTTATTTGCTTAATTAATAAAAGTAACAGCAAGTTAATGTTAATGACTGAATATCTCTCTTCTCTTACAGCAAATTCTTCGTCAGTCCCGTGGTAATGCCACTAAAGTAATTTTCCTCATCACCGATGGTTACTCTAATGGTGGGGACCCTCGGCCAGTGGCGGCAGCTCTGAGGGAGCGAGGTGTTGAGATCTTCACTCTGGGCATCTGGCAGGGGAACATCAGGGAGCTCCATGACATGGCCTCCCACCCCAAAGACCAACACTGCTACCTGGTGCACAACTTTGTTGAGTTTGAGGCTCTGGCTCGTCACGCCTTGCATGAAGGTAAGAACAAGTGAGGAAGAATACTGAAAATGTGCGATTTATTGGTGTGTGATGGTTTCATTTCACACTTATTTCACAAGACAGTCTCAGCTTTCTTAGATGGTGTTTACACAATTGTAATAAACATCTGTGATATTTTTTTCTTTCAAAGGAGTTACACTCCAAATCGCAAGTGAAAGCAGAAAAAGCATAAATAACTGTTGGAAGTAATCACTCTGCCAGATTATGATTAAATGCAGCTGAAACATTCTTCATCCTTTCTCTGCTCCGTGTACTTTTGTCAGCCTTTCACCCCGACACTGCAGTGAGAGGAGGCGTTGATTATTCAAATTTATTGGACCAATTATCCATCCATCCATCCATCCATCCATCCATCCATCCATCCATCCATCCATCCATCCATCCATCCATCCATCCATCCATCCATCCATCCATCCATTATCTGCCGCTTGTTCCTGAGTTGTGTCAGGAGGGCAGCAGCTTGAGCAGGGAGGCCCAGACACCTCTTTTCCACAGCCACCTCTTCGAGCCCTTTTGTGAGGATTCCAAGGCATTCCCAGGGCAGCCAAGAGACATAGCCTCTCTAGCATGTCCTGGGTCCCCCCCCCCCAGTTGGACATGCCTGGAACACCTCCCTAGGGAGGCTTCCACGGTGCATCCTTACCAGATGCCCGAACCACCTCAGCTGACTCCTCTTCACGTGGTGGAGGTGACAGGCCAGACAAAGAGCTATTTACTACATTTGTATGGAAAGAAGAAAACAAGGAACTCAATGTCCCTTGCCCAGACATGGTTTACTGGAGTCCCTCCCTGGAGACATTCCTGGGGGGGGGGCTTATTGACAAGCACCTGGTGACCAGGCCTCTAGCCATGGAACCCAGTCAAGCTCAGCTTGAATGAGCTACATGGGTTAGCCTTCCTGTGGGCTCACCACCTGCAGGAGGGGCCAAACGGGTCAAGTGCCTTGGTGGCACAAGGCAGGGGCCTTAGCGCTCTGACCCCAGCCTACCAAAGCTGGCTCTTGAGACCAATTTGCCTATTCTTTGCAATATTGTGGATCTTAGTAGAGATTAACTAAAACCTTGTTTGATGTAATCTTCTGGTTCCTTGTGAAATATTTGCAGCTTAGCAAACAATGTTATCTGTAGTCAAAATGCAGCTAATGGTTTTGCAAATAGAAGTTAAGGCTAATATGTCTTTTGACTGGGTCTTTGAAGTCCCAATTCTCCCATCAACATTTGACCTGAAGCAATACTTTTTTAATTCAACACACCTTTGACCCCTTTAAGATTTAGTGTTTACTTAAAAGGAATAAAAGGAATATTTCACATAAAATCTGACAACATATATTTCACATGCTCGCTACTGATTGTGCTGCCAACAGTCCTGAGACTTTACTTCCATACTTCATAAAAGTTAAGCCATTTTCTCACAGTAGACAAAGACTTCCCTAAATTTATTTGAAAGGGGGAGTCCTTTACGGTTTTAAACCTTGAAATATCAGAATAAAGCACCACAGTTAATGCAGTGTTAAGTCTGTGGTAGGCTATAAATTATCCACATGATCTCGGAGTTACTGGATGTGTATGTTCACATATACAGTGTCTGAAATTTTAGATGTAGCGGCACTCCAAGTCAAATTTGTGAAAATGAAAGCCAGTCCACGCCATTCTATCAACTCAGTCTCCAGTCTTTTAAAGCAAGCATTCATGTTTTAAGTCATGGAGCCACATGTATTGTGAACCTACGCCAGAGAAATTGTGGCCCTCTCAGCCTTTCTACAGTTGCAATAAACAAATTAGGAAAGTAGTTTCTAGAAGTAAATCTTAATTTATGTCTTGGGCATGGCAGTAGAATCAAAGACAATTTTGCCCCCAGGCTCAAATCCAAGTTACATTCCCAGTTTAGCTGCCCACAGCACTGCCACAGCTCTCATTTCTTTTTGGGACTTTTTTTGTATTGGGAATTGTTTGCTCTGGAGCAAGCTTTGCGAAAGTTCTTTTTAAGAAAATAATATGTGTGTTTTTGTAAGATGGTTTACCTTCATATCTGATGAAAACAGAAGAATTTGAGTCTGACGTTTCTGTCAGCATTTCTGCTGCTTAAACTTGCTTTTGTCCAAGTACTGTCAGTTCGTTTGTTATTTTGGTTTTCCTGAAAAAACATGCATTTAATAATGCCAGTGTTTCAGTACATTTGATGTGTAAGGCTATTTTTCTTTATTATGCACATGGAAAACTGATTATTTTAAAATTGAGCCTAAAGAAACCCACAAAAATCAATTTTTTTTAATCAAAGCTAATTGTATTTTAGCACCATATTTGACTTCTACAGTGATGGTTTAATGCATTTCACTGGTATTGTCATGTGTTTGTTTTTGATCCTCAGACCTGCCAACAGGCAGCTACATCCAGGACGATCTGTCGCGCTGCTCCTCTCTGTGCGAGGCGGGTAAGGACTGCTGCGACGTGATGGCCAGCTGTAAGTGCGGGACTCACACCGGACAGTACGACTGCATCTGTGAGAAGGGGTACTACGGCAAGGGCCTGAAGCATGAATGCACTGGTAGGTAGTTTCACCAGCGAAGGCTCAGTTCACAGAGCAACATGCACTAAATTGTTTCCTGTTGTACACACTAATTCAGAGTTCTTCTAAACTCCAGCTAATATAACCTTTAGTATTCATGTATAAGTATTTTTATGTGTTTAAAATTACGATACTTTACTTGAAAGGTCATGCTGGACATTTTTTAACTTAACACTCATAAAACGTTTATGTGCACTGTGTATTGGTTTTGTTTAAAAGAAAAAAAAAAGGAAAGTATAGAGCTCTTTGTTTGTACTTTAGTCTTTCACATTAGGATTATGGCCTCAAGTTCCTCCTGAGCTTATTAAGTGTGGACGTTAAACAAGCAGCCTGTCTGTTTAAATCAGGGTAAGATGTCTACAGAACAGATCACTTCCAGCAAAGTGCCAGAAGAGTTCGAGAGGTGAGACGCTGATGTGTTTGTGTGAGTTTAAGACTACATTTGTCGTTGCTCACCTTTAACTTTCTGACTCCCAGAAAGGCACAGCCCATTCTGTTCTCTACATTATTTCCTCTTTTAAATCACAGGTTTCCTTCGGTTTCTACATGCACTTAAAAAGCTGCTGTCATTTCAGAACTTACTACCTTAAGCTGTGGTTGTTATTACTTCACTTCCCACTTATATTTCATACACTTCCATTTGAGGACCGAAGAATTTGTTTCATCTGTTGCCAGAGTGCTTTGGCTTCTAGGCCTGTGTTTCTTACTTGTGCTTATTTATAGTGCAAAGGATTAGGGAATTATTTTTTATGGCTCGAAACACATTATTTTAGATAGAAGTAGTGGTCATAGTTACATCCATTTATGCTTTTGTGCAATACCATAGCCATTTGTATGTACGTACCCTCGCTGACAAAAGATGTTAAGCACCCGGACAGAGTTGTAGTAATGAAATGAAACTGCACATGCTGAAAGGTTACATCTGACTGTGATATGTGCAGTGATTGTAATATCGAAGCAAACGGATAAAAGAGTTGGCTGTCGGGGCACACCACTGGTTCCACGTCAGTAGGGTGTGGCACCCTCTGGACTCTGGATACAAGTGGTAATTTGATGCAAAATGATGTCATACAGTGAAATTCCCTCCTGCTTCTTGTCAGCCCACAGCTGTTGTTATTAGCCCTCGAGATCCAGCAAATTGGCAGTGAGTTGTATTTGACGTTCGAGCTGATCTCTCACCTTTGGTTGGGGAAAGATTGGAAAACCTGACTGGCTGTGGGAGGACCTCGACGTGATTCAGGAGGCTCATAGACGCTTGTGCGGCATGTGGACAGGTGTCTTATTGTAAGACTGTCGTGGTGCTGTCTCAGGGAGGGGTGAGACTTGTGGATGCTGGATGTAGCGCTGTGCCATCACAGCAATCACGACCAGACGTGACCTGAAGTCAAACCTTCTGGCTCCCCACACTGCCGTGACAGGCCGGTGTGTTTCTTCATAACGTTGGAAGGATTGGTCCTCTCTTCTGATGGTCACCCATGAAAATGCAGAACCAAGATTTATTGCTGAACCTGATACATCACTCATCATCAGTCCATACCTCCCAGTTACAGCACCCCTCCAAAGACAGCCATTTCTGGTAGTAATGTCAGCCTACATGTGGGACAATGAACCCGTGGTCCAGCTGATGCCAGTTGTTAAGACGTGAATACAGGGGTGTTGTAAAAAGTCAGTACCTGTGTCTGGAAGGCTGGCATGGATGTCATGAGGTTCTGTAATGCTTTGTGAACAATATGACCATCCTTCTTTGATGTGGTCTGTCTTTGGCTCGATGGGATCTTTTAAAAAGTTTGTGTGTGCCACCAAGTTTTTGGTCTTAACATTGGCCCACTATGACATCTGTTTGCCCCGCATGCCGGGCAATGATACAACCACCTGGACTCATGCAAACCCACAATATGACCCCCATCAAACTCTGTCAAGTCCTGGCAATGTCATCTAATGCATCTACGAGGCATCCTCTGTGTTTAGTGGCATTAAGTCACTGTTTTGACTGATTGTCAGATTTTATTGTTGATGTTTGGTCAGAAATGTGAATAATATCCTTGTTAAAAGGGAGTGGAGAATGCAGCACCTTTTCTTAGTAAAATGAATCCCTTAAAGGCAGCGTTTAGTTCTTGTAAGGGTCCCACCGCAAAATTAGTCCAACTTGTGGCTGTGAAGTTATTTTCCTCTGCTCGACTGCATTACTGACATTTAATTCAGCCCTGTGGAAAATTGAGTTAAACCACCTGCCAGCTTTCTAATTACACAATATTTGTCTTCTGAATGCTTATTTTTTGGTCCGTTAAATTTGTCACAGCTCGATGCAGGTGGCCTTCGTCATGTGACTGTAAGGTTAAGGGTTAATGTGTTATTTTTACTGAACGTGCAATCACCAAACTCGCAAAGGATTAACAGCGTCTGTGATTGTTGGAGAGCGGTGCAGCTAACAGATGTGCGCTCTGTGAGTGTGTCTGCCTGTCTGTGTTTACAGAAACTAACTGCTGTGTTAAACCTCAGTCATTTAGACAGCTCGCCCGTCTCGCAGTGTGGAGACATGTGAGAGAGATTTAAAGGACTTAAAACGAACTCGCCCTGAGCGCTCTCCTTAGAGGACACAATCAGAGAATTCTGATCAATAATCACCTCTGCACATCTGAAACGCTCCGGTTGGGCTGCGCCGGGAGGTTGTTATTTTCCTGTCTGCTTGTTTTGAGCTCTCAGTTAGATAACTAGCGGAGACGATGAAAAGAGAGACGTTTCAGGCAAAGAGAAAGTGGAAGAATTCAGACTGATTTTTCAAAGTCTCCAAATGAAAACAAGACTCCCAGAGTGAGAGTCAAAGCAAAGAGCATCGGGGTCATCGTGCCAGAACACACGCCTCTTTAATTCCCATCAGATGTTGTTGAGTCTGGAGCCCCGCTGGCTTATTAATCCATTTTATTGATTTAATTACCCGCAGAGAGCAGTTTAAGACTTGGCTGAGTTGGTGTGAGGAAGGAAGAACACAGCGAGGCGCTTCGACCGCAGCGTTGCGCTGCTTTCCCCGCTTGTCTCTCAAGCAATCATGTAGGAAGATCTCATGGGAGGGGAGTGGGTTATCTCGTTGATTTGTCTATGAGGTTCTCCCCTCACGTTGCACCGTGCTTCAGTCAAGGCAGAAATATGTCACTGTAGATGCCGTTTAGCAGACATTGGCAAGCTTAGGAGCTGTTAGCCGTGTGCATCTGAAGTTAGTTGATGTGAAACACCCTTGCATGTGTTTTGACAGCAAAATTTATGAACCCCTGATAAGTTAAAACGGGCTTTTAAAAACATAGCGGCTCCAAAAGCAATTAGATCTGAAAGAGAGAAGCATATATAATCAAGGAAGATGCAACCAGACTTGGAACGCTTTTGTTTGGAGGAAAATGCATTTGATTAAGTAAATATATATATATATGTTTAACAGCCACAGCGTTTGCAGTTAGTATAGAAGCAGAAATGTTTGGTTGAGATTATAGTAGCAATAAAAACAACGGTTTCGTGCAAAAACTAACGAGATATAAAAATATGTCATACAGCATTTGCTTGAACTGCTTGGAAACTTTCAGCTTCAGTTGTTCAGTCTTGAATGAGCTCTACTCCGACTAGCTGTTAGCTTGTCTTTTTCATGAGAATTTCTCCCTGCTGTCCCGATTTCTCTCTAGTGCAAGTAAGATACTGACTGTTCACAAATACTCCACTTAACCCCACTTAAAAGACATATACCGTCTGTACCTTTAATATAATAGGCTAGACCTTATTTGCTGCATAAAATAGTGTTTATAAGCATTCAGAAGTGTTTATACTGTATCGAGTTGTAGACTGAGACAGCTGCAGATGGGTAGTTATTCCAGATGCAGGCATTTTTCAGTTTGCAGAAGCTTGACAATCGGTGTGGCATCAGGTTGGTCTGCTGTGTACTTTTCTCTGGTTGTTTGCCTAATTTGTTAGAGTAGTTTTTATGCACATCTGAAAATAATAGGATCAAACTTCAAAACTTGTCAGTGGATAGTTATTATCGTTGGCGTAAGGTCTCTGTTTTAGACGGTATCCAAATCCCTTCGTTGCACAGCAGTGCTGTTTATGAATCTGTCAACAGCCAAGGGTAACAGCCTCTTTCACAAAACATGACTGGAATCCCAGCCGATAGAAAAGAATGATGACCCCGGTTCCCGCATAGTTTGGCTAATTTGGCAATTTGGCAAATTGGACATTGTTGTCTCTCTTTGAATGCCAAACACGATCCCTCAGTATCTGTATCAAGAAGGATCAGCACAGGAATGGAGCGGCGGATAGATGGAGTTAGAGGGGGTGCAGAAGGGTAACATGTTTTCCTCCTGTCACACATTCTGACTTATCAGCCTCTTCTGTAGCCCGAGAGAATGACGGGAGCTCTGGTCTTTGTCAGAATGGTGCCGGCGAAGGCTTGTTCTGCCGGAGATGAATGGAGGCGGAATGAAAGAGAAAGCAAAGCAAAACAAAAAACAAAAAAACAAAGCAATAAATCAAAAGAAAAAAGAGGTAGAACAGGTTTTTTTTTAAGTTGACCTGTAAGCGTGATGTCATATCCGTTCTGTGATGTCATATCATACCTCCCACTAAAAGATTTACTGTTTTTTTTTCTTTTTCAAATACAAATTCAACTCCCTCTCTTCTGTTATTTCAGAGGTTTCTTGTCAGCCTGAACAGCTCTATGGTTTATGGCATGTTTGTGGAGATAATGTCCTGTTTCATCTGCCAGTACAACATAAACATATCCAAATAACATCATATTTACCTCCATTCCCATTCTTGTTCAGGTCTCAGTTGAGGAAAGACAATTTGGACACGTTGACGATTTAACCATAAAATTGTGACTAGAAAATGGAATCATTTCCTAGCCCTTCAGACCATAAATACAC
Organism: Kryptolebias marmoratus; assembly: GCF_001649575.2. Classification (NCBI taxonomy): domain Eukaryota; kingdom Metazoa; phylum Chordata; class Actinopteri; order Cyprinodontiformes; family Rivulidae; genus Kryptolebias; species Kryptolebias marmoratus. The sequence continues at coordinate 13,481,811 of NC_051436.1, forward strand.
TTTTTTTCAGCTGGATTTTAGTTTTAGTCTGTGCTTCATAGTGTGATTTACAGGCTTGGGTTGTGTGTCTCATATTGTCTCAGTTCTTTAAGTGTGATATAATCTGCTATACTGTTTGGGCTAAATGCAATTAGAGATTAATTTAAAGATGTTCAAGTCAAAATGAGTGCTATGTATAGACTCTGTGTTGACATTAGCCAATCGCTAACCTGCCTTCGATTATTTCCTAATCTGCCTATTGTTTGTATTACCATTATCATATAACTTAGCTTTTATTTTCTTGATAAAATAACTAGATTTGTTAGAACTGAACAAAATGTGCATACAATGTAGTACTAAAAGGCAGCTGTTACATAAATGTTAGTGTAAATTGAAATAAAAACACTGAAAACAAGTCATTTGAGTGGCGATTATTAGAAAAAAACACAAGCTGTTGAAGCTGCTTGTATTTCTAACTGAGATCCAATTGCGTTATCACTTCCAGTTTATGAGAACTCCTCAATTAAGGTTAGGAAATGCCAATTGCTTGACTAATGAGAACATGTCAGAACGTTAAAATATTTCTGAAGAAGTTTTGTCATCAGATATTATTGTCTTCATCAGGGACTGACTGAAACGAAAGACTAAAACCATGGTTTGAAAAGCTGTCTTGTAAAAATGACAACATATGGTTTGGAGAAGCCAATAAACTGACCTCAAATAAAGATTTGTGTTTGTCAAAGTTTTATTTTTTTAAAGTTCTGAGGTCAGTTCCATTTCCCCTCTGGGTAGGTTCAGTTTCACTGAAATATTCACAATATTTACTGGCGGACGAATGCGGATTTTCAGAAGAAGACATTTAGATGACTTGCCCTTTAATTTCCCCGGATATTGACTGTTGACTGGAATGTTGTTATTGCCGTCAAACATTTCTTTGGCGATGATGCTAAGTTGCACAATGTTTACAAAATCAAGTTCACCAAAGCCTCTTGATCCTCGGGAGGAGACGCGTGGCAGCAGCGGACCTCAACTCGACCCCGAGCAGAAACGCATCCGTCTTTGCTGTGGAGCGCCTGGACTGTTTGTTGTTTGAGACGGGGACACGTTCATTGCATGGGTTCTGTGTTTTTGGGCTCTTCTTGGAGACCGGGAGACTTCTGGAGGGGAAGCCTGGAGGTAGACATGCACTGAGCCATGTTAGATGTTAAGGAGGTCCAAAAAAAGTGCTGGGATGTAGCAATCATTTCTTTTCCTGTCTGATCCCACCCCCCCCCACCTCCTCTTTGACCTTCACCTCCTGCAGAAGTCTCCAGAGTGTAGTCAAAACAAAAACAAAGAAATCCTTTCAATGATAACTGTTTTTGTGAACTCTGAGGAATGTGGGGAATCTTGACATGTCACTGGTTATCAACGTCCGAGTGCTGGACACTCTGCAGCTCATGCTGCTTTGTACTGTCACGCTAATTCCTGCTTATGTGGACCTCGATACCACGCAGATGAAACGGAAGCAGCCGCAGGTTGTTGGCGTGCATGCATGCGTTTAAATATGCCACTTTCAAGGGTCTGACACATACCAGGCAATAGTGCAGGGTCTGTTTATGTCACCCGAGGCAGCACATACCACATCATCAGAAAGTGCTACACCATCTTTGAAAAGGCAAAATTGTGCCTTTACCATATGGAAAAAAAGAAGAAAAACTAGGCAAATCAAAGGCATATTGTTCCTTGAAAAAATGCCGATCACCTGCCGTCTTTTGAGTTTCTGACTAAGATCTTCTTATGACAAATTAGTTTAAAACTCTGGCATGAAAAGCAGCAGACTTTTAATTACCAGATATGTAGTTTAGCTGTAGAAAGACTTGACAGTTTTTGTAAAAGCAGCATAAAAAATACTATTCAGTTTGTGACACTATCCATTGTTTTCTACATTTGTAAAGGTCTTGTCCAACCACAAGAAAAGATTAAAAACACATCTTTTTAGTTTAAAATTTGGTGTGTGTTAAAATAACTTTAAGCTTTTATGGTTCTGTTGTCTGCAGCCTGACACTAGTGTTTTTAAGTTTGTTGTTTAAACCTTCATGTCTAAACTAAACTCATACTAAAAAAAATAAAGCTAATTTGGTTAAAATGTTACATAAACTCTTTTAAAGGCCATTTTTTCCTTCTTTGTGTATAAACACTATTCCCTCCAGCATTAATAACCACTGCAGACTGTCTGCTTCTGTTCAGTTTATCTGCTTCAGTCCAAGTCTTTATTTCTCAGAGTTTTTGTGGTGAGAGCGAAAGTCCAAGTTGCTCAACATGAATTCCTGCTCATTTTGGAGGCGAACGCCTGGGATTTCCTCACAACAAGCTGGAGAGGGTTTTTTTTTTTTTAACTCGCCCACACTCCATTAATTGCTTTAACTGATTGGATGCAGGTTTGGGCTGGTGTTTTTCTTCAGAGTGAAGCGAATGGAAAGAAAGCAAGAAAGGGGGCAATTCTTTACAACAGGGCCATGCATCTTTCTGTGGCTGAATGTTGTGACTGAGGCTCTGTGCCTTACTGTGGGATAGGAACCGTTTAGAAAAAAAGACAAACTCCTTCTTTCCTAAACTTTTTCACAGCAGCAGTGAGTCCGTAATTCAGACTTCAGTGTTTTACAGCTCGGATTAATTTTAATGACACTGTAGCTGCGTGGTTTTAGGCACCACAAAGAAGGTATGTAGCTAACGTTTCACATGGGACAAGCTTTTAAATCATCTTGGAAAATATGGCTTTTGACTGCCTTGAAGACTTTTGTCCTTTTTTTTTCTCTGGAGAGCATTCGGCAGGTAGGGATGATTAAAGGTTGAATCAGTGCATCAGACAATGTAGGCTAATAACTTCAGTTATTCCTGTTTTTTTTATGGAACTACTTTGAGGCTCATCCTACCGATTTTCATAATGTAGCCCAGGGGTCTCCAATCCTGGTCCTCGAGGGCCACCATCCTGCATGTTTTCCTTGTTTCCCTGCTCCAACACACCTGATTCAGTGGTTAAATCACTTCTTGTTCTGGAGAAGCCTGTTAATCACCCACTGATTCAAATCAGGTGTGTTGGAGCAGAGAAACAAGTAAAACCTGCAGGATAGTGGCTCTCTAGGACCAGGATTGGAGACCATGTCACAAAGTGAGAAAACCCACCAAAATGACTCTTAGTGACTCTTTTAAACGCATTAAAGCCATATAAGCTGTCAAACTACATGATTTTCAGTGTTTTTGATCTGAGTGTCTTTTGCGTCTAACAGTTTCTACATCATCAAATGATTGTTTGGGGGCTTAATGTAACTCAGACTCATTAGGGTTTTTGTAAAACTGTTTACATCCGGGAATTATTTTACAGACTCTATATATGTCGTGTGCCCAGACCAGGGGTGGAAATTAAAAAATTTTTACCAGCCACTCAAATATTTTACCAGCCACTATTTTTTGTTGTGACAAAAAGTAATTTCATATGATGATGATGATGGAGGTGGGTGGAAGCAGTTGTGGTGCCCTACAAGCTGAACAACACCTCTTTCTGGACACTGCATGGAAATAACTAGACTTTTCTTATTTTATTTTTTTATTTTAAATGTCGGGGATATATATATATTTAACATTAACACGAACCGCTATAGTTTTCGGTTTGTAAACATGACGGTAGCAGTTTTTTGACGGGTAGCACCGACCGTTAGACATAGCTGTTTAGCCGTGCTACGGTAGGAAAATCTGACGAGGAAGCACAGATCGTTAGAACACCGGCCGTAGGCGCGAACGCACACTGACCGACGTCATGACGTCATTGATTTAGTTTAAAAAAAAACGTTATTTAACTTTCAGTTCTTCCCTCGACTACTCTTGAAAAGCAGAAAATAAAATAGCTTCTCATCACAACACCTAATTGGTGTTAGACTGCATGTAATCTGTAGTGGATTGAGTGCATCATATGGGTTTGCAGTGAACTGTTGTAATATTTTTATGTGGGTTTTCTCCGCCTGAAGTGGTATTTCGCTTTTATCTAAATAACATTCGGGTTGAATGTTATTTAGATCATTAATTATCCAACAACTAGTTAATTTACCAACAAGTCTTTAACTGTGTTTATTCCTCTC